>NW_027459647.1:0-300000 GCF_050624435.1 Tenrec ecaudatus
TTACCAAACGGGAACTTGGACTATGTAGGTTACCTAGCGGCACTTGACTATCTAGGTTACCTAGCAGGCACTTTGACTATCTAGTTTAACTAACGGGCACTTGAACTATGTAGGTTCCCTAGCGGGCACTTGGATTATGTAGGCTCCCTATCGGGCACTTGGATTATGTAGGTTCCCTAGCGGGCACTTGAACTATGTAGGATCCCTATAGGACATTTGTACTACTTAGGTTAACTAGCGGGCACTTTGTCTATCTAGGTATCTAGCGGGCACTTGGACTGTCTAGGTTAACTAGCCGACCTTGGACCATGTACATACCCTAGCGCGCACTTGGACTATCTAGGTTAACTAACGGGCACTAGGACTATCTAGGTTAACTAGCGGGCACTTGGACTATCTAGGTTACCTAGCAGGCACTTGGATTATGAAGGATCCCTAGCGGGCACTTGGACTATGTAGGTTACCTAGTGGGCACTTGGACTATCTAAGTTAACGAACGGGCACTTGGAATATGCAGGTAACCTAGCGGGCACTTGGAGGGTCTAGGTTACCTAGCGGGCACTTGGACTTCTAGGTTAACGAACGGGCACTTGGACTATGTAGGTTGCTTAGCGGGCATTTGGACTATCTAGGTTAGGTAACGGGCACTTTGAGTATCTAGGTTACCTAGTGGGAATTTGGACAATGTAAGTTACCTAGCGGGCACTTGAACTATCTAGGTTAAAGAACGGGCACTTGGACTTTGTAGGTAACTTACCGGGCACTTGGACTGTCTAGGTTACCTAGCGGGCACTTTGACTATCTAGGTTAACGAACGGGCACTTGGTCTATCTAGGTCAACTAGCGGGACCTTGTACTATGTAGGTTATATAGCGGGCACTTGGACTATCTAGGTTATCTATCGGACCTTAGACTATTTAGGTTACCTAGCGTGCCCTTGGACTATGTAGGTTAACTAGCGGGCACTTGGACTATCTCGGTTTCCTAGCAGGCACTTGGACTATGTACATACCCTAGCGCGCACTTGGACTATCTAGGTTAACGAACGGGCACTTGGACTATGTAGGTTACCTAGCGGGCAATTGGACTATGTAGGATCCCTATCGGACATTTGTACTACGTAGGATAACTAGCGGGCATTTTGACTATCCAGGTTAACTAGCAGGCACTTGGACTATCTAGGCCAACTAGCGGGCCCTTGTACTATGTAGGTTAACTAGCGGGCACGTGGACTATCTAGGTTAACTTGCGGACCTTGGACTATGTAGCTTAACTAGCGGGCCCTTGGACTATGTAGGTTAACTTGCGGGCACTTGTACTATCTAGGTTTCCTACCAGGCACTCGGACTATGTACATACCCTAGTGCGCACTTGGACTATCTAGGTTACCTAGCGGGCACTTGGACTATGTACGTCCCCTAGTGGGCACTTGGACTATCTAGGTTAACTAACGGGAACTAGGACTATCTAGGTCAACTAGCGGGCACTTGGACTAGCTAGGTTACTTAGCAGGCATTTGGATTAAGAAGGATCCCTAACGGGCACTTGGGACTATCTAGGTTACCTATCGGGCACTTGGACTATGTAGGTGAACTAGCGGACACTTGCACGATCTAGGTTAACTAGCGGGCCCATGGATTATGTAGGTTTACTAGCAGGCACTTGGACTATCTAGGTTAACTAGCGGGTACTTGGACTATGTAGTTTCCCTAGCGGGCATTTGGCCTATTTAGATTACCAAACGGGGAACTTGGACTATGTAGGTTACCTAGCGGCCACTTGGACTATCTAGGTTACCTAGCAGGCACTTTGACTATCTAGGTTAACTAACGGGCACATGGACTATGTAGGTTGCCTAGCGGGCACTTGGACTATGTAGGTTCCCTAGCGGGCACTTGGATTATGTAGGCTCCCTATCGGGCACTTGGATTATGTAGGTTCCCTATCGGGCACTTGGACTATGTAGGTTACCTAGCGGGCACTTGAACTATGTAGGATCCCTATAGGACATTTGTACTACTTAGGTTAACTAGCGGGCACTTTGACTATCTAGGTTAGCTAACGGGCAATTGGACTATCTAGGTTACCTAGCGGGCACTTTGACTATGTTGGTTCCCTAGCGGGCACTTGGACAATTTAGGTTACCTAGCAGGCACTTTGACTATCTAGGTTAACTAACGGGCACTTGGACTATGTAGGTTGCCTAGCGAGCACTTGGACTATGTAGGTTCCCTAGCGGGCTCTTGGACTATGTAGGTTCCTTATCGGGTACTTGGACTGTCTAGGTTACCTAGCGGGCAATTGGAGTATCTAGGTTAAAGAACGGGCACTTGGACTATCTAGGTTACCTAGCGGCACTTGGACTATGTAAGTTACCTGCGGGCACTTGAACTATCTAGGTTAACTAGCGGACCTTGGACTATGTAGGTTAACTAGTTGGCACTTGGACTATGTAAGTCCCCTAGTGGGCACTTGGACTATCTAGGTTATCTAACCGGCACTAGGACTATCTAGGTTAACTAGCGGGCACTTGGACTATCTAGGTTACCTAGCAGGCACTTGGATTATGAAGGATCCCTAGCGGGCACTTGGACTATCTAGGTTACCTAGCGGGCACTTGGACTATGTAGGTTAACTAGCGGACACTTGCACGATCTAGGTTAACTAGCGGGCCCATGGATTATGTAGGTTTACTAGCAGGCACTAGGACTATCTAGGTTAACTAGCGGGTACTTGGACTATGCAGTTTCCCTAGCGGGCATTTGGACTATGTAGGTTACCAAACGGGAACTTGGACTATGTAGGTTACCTAGCGGGCACTTGGACTATCTAGGTTAACCTAGCAGGCACTTTGACTATCTAGTTTAACTAACGGGCACTTGAACTATGTAGGTTCCCTAGCGGGCACTTGGATTATGTAGGCTCCCTATCGGGCACTTGGATTATGTAGGTTCCCTAGCGGGCACTTGAACTATGTAGGATCCCTATAGGACATTTGTACTACTTAGGTTAACTAGCGGCACTTTGTCTATCTAGGTTATCTAGCGGGCACTTGGACTGTCTAGGTTAACTAGCCGACCTTGGACCATGTACATACCCTAGCGCGCACTTGGACTATCTAGGTTAACTAACGGGCACTAGGACTATCTAGGTTAACTAGCGGGCACTTGGACTATCTAGGTTACCTAGCAGGCACTTGGATTATGAAGGATCCCTAGCGGGCACTTGGACTATGTAGGTTACCTAGTGGGCACTTGGACTATCTAAGTTAACGAACGGGCACTTGGAATATGCAGGTAACCTAGCGGGCACTTGGAGGGTCTAGGTTACCTAGCGGGCACTTGGACTTCTAGGTAACGAACGGGCACTTGGACTATGTAGGTTGCTTAGCGGGCATTTGGACTATCTAGGTTAGGTAACGGGCACTTTGAGTATCTAGGTTACCTAGTGGGAATTTGGACAATGTAAGTTACCTAGCGGGCACTTGAACTATCTAGGTTAAAGAACGGGCACTTGGACTTTGTAGGTAACTTACCGGGCACTTGGACTGTCTAGGTTACCTAGCGGGCACTTTGACTATCTAGGTTAACGAACGGGCACTTGGTCTATCTAGGTCAACTAGCGGGACCTTGTACTATGTAGGTTATATAGCGGGCACTTGGACTATCTAGGTTATCTATCGGACCTTAGACTATTTAGGTTACCTAGCGTGCCCTTGGACTATGTAGGTTAACTAGCGGGCACTTGGACTATCTCGGTTTCCTAGCAGGCACTTGGACTATGTACATACCCTAGCGCGCACTTGGACTATCTAGGTTAACGAACGGGCACTTGGACTATGTAGGTTACCTAGCGGGCAATTGGACTATGTAGGATCCCTATCGGACATTTGTACTACGTAGGATAACTAGCGGGCATTTTGACTATCCAGGTTAACTAGCAGGCACTTGGACTATCTAGGCCAACTAGCGGGCCCTTGTACTATGTAGGTTAACTAGCGGGCACGTGGACTATCTAGGTTAACTTGCGGACCTTGGACTATGTAGCTTAACTAGCGGGCCCTTGGACTATGTAGGTTAACTTGCGGGCACTTGTACTATCTAGGTTTCCTACCAGGCACTCGGACTATGTACATACCCTAGTGCGCACTTGGACTATCTAGGTTACCTAGCGGGCACTTGGACTATGTACGTCCCCTAGTGGGCACTTTGGACTATCTAGGTTAACTAACGGGAACTAGGACTATCTAGGTCAACTAGCGGGCACTTGGACTAGCTAGGTTACTTAGCAGGCATTTGGATTAAGAAGGATCCCTAACGGGCACTTGGACTATCTAGGTTACCTATCGGGCACTTGGACTATGTAGGTGAACTAGCGGACACTTGCACGATCTAGGTTAACTAGCGGGCCCATGGATTATGTAGGTTTACTAGCAGGCACTTGGACTATCTAGGTTAACTAGCGGGTACTTGGACTATGTAGTTTCCCTAGCGGGCATTTGGCCTATTTAGATTACCAAACGGGGAACTTGGACTATGTAGGTTACCTAGCGGCCACTTGGACTATCTAGGTTACCTAGCAGGCACTTTGACTATCTAGGTTAACTAACGGGCACATGGACTATGTAGGTTGCCTAGCGGGCACTTGGACTATGTAGGTTCCCTAGCGGGCCACTTGGATTATGTAGGCTCCCTATCGGCACTTGGATTATGTAGGTTCCCTATCGGGCACTTGGACTATGTAGGTTACCTAGCGGGCACTTGAACTATGTAGGATCCCTATAGGACATTTGTACTACTTAGGTTAACTAGCGGGCACTTTGACTATCTAGGTTAGCTAACGGGCAATTGGACTATCTAGGTTACCTAGCGGGCACTTTGACTATGTTGGTTCCCTAGCGGGCACTTGGACAATTTAGGTTACCTAGCAGGCACTTTGACTATCTAGGTTAACTAACGGGCACTTGGACTATGTAGGTTGCCTAGCGAGCACTTGGACTATGTAGGTTCCCTAGCGGGCTCTTGGACTATGTAGGTTCCTTATCGGGTACTTGGACTGTCTAGGTTACCTAGCGGGCAATTGGAGTATCTAGGTTAAAGAACGGGCACTTGGACTATCTAGGTTACCTAGCGGCACTTGGACTATGTAAGTTACCTTGCGGGCACTTGAACTATCTAGGTTAACTAGCGGACCTTGGACTATGTAGGTTAACTAGTTGGCACTTGGACTATGTAAGTCCCCTAGTGGGCACTTGGACTATCTAGGTTATCTAACCGGCACTAGGACTATCTAGGTTAACTAGCGGGCACTTGGACTATCTAGGTTACCTAGCAGGCACTTGGATTATGAAGGATCCCTAGCGGGCACTTGGACTATCTAGGTTACCTAGCGGGCACTTGGACTATGTAGGTTAACTAGCGGACACTTGCACGATCTAGGTTAACTAGCGGGCCCATGGATTATGTAGGTTTACTAGCAGGCACTAGGACTATCTAGGTTAACTAGCGGGTACTTGGACTATGCAGTTTCCCTAACGGGCATTTGGACTATGTAGGTTACCAAACGGGAACTTGGACTATGTAGGTTACCTAGCGGGCACTTGGACTATCTAGGTTACCTAGCAGGCACTTTGACTATCTAGTTTAACTAACGGGCACTTGAACTATGTAGGTTCCCTAGCGGGCACTTGGATTATGTAGGCTCCCTATCGGGCACTTGGATTATGTAGGTTCCCTAGCGGGCACTTGAACTATGTAGGATCCCTATAGGACATTTGTACTACTTAGGTTAACTAGCGGGCACTTTGTCTATCTAGGTTATCTAGCGGGCACTTGGACTGTCTAGGTTAACTAGCCGACCTTGGACCATGTACATACCCTAGCGCGCACTTGGACTATCTAGGTTAACTAACGGGCACTAGGACTATCTAGGTTAACTAGCGGGCACTTGGACTATCTAGGTTACCTAGCAGGCACTTGGATTATGAAGGATCCCTAGCGGGCACTTGGACTATGTAGGTTACCTAGTGGGCACTTGGACTATCTAAGTTAACGAACGGGCACTTGGAATATGCAGGTAACCTAGCGGGCACTTGGAGGGTCTAGGTTACCTAGCGGGCACTTGGACTTCTAGGTTAACGAACGGGCACTTGGATTATGTAGGTTGCTTAGCGGGCATTTGGACTATCTAGGTTAGGTAACGGGCACTTTGAGTATCTAGGTTACCTAGTGGGAATTTGGACAATGTAAGTTACCTAGCGGGCACTTGAACTATCTAGGTTAAAGAACGGGCACTTGGACTTTGTAGGTAACTTACCGGGCACTTGGACTGTCTAGGTTACCTAGCGGGCACTTTGACTATCTAGGTTAACGAACGGGCACTTGGTCTATCTAGGTCAACTAGCGGGACCTTGTACTATGTAGGTTATATAGCGGGCACTTGGACTATCTAGGTTATCTATCGGACTTTAGACTATTTAGGTTACCTAGCGTGCCCTTGGACTATGTAGGTTAACTAGCGGGCACTTGGACTATCTCGGTTTCCTAGCAGGCACTTGGACTATGTACATACCCTAGCGCGCACTTGGACTATCTAGGTTAACGAACGGGCACTTGGACTATGTAGGTTACCTAGTGGGCAATTGGACTATGTAGGATCCCTATCGGACATTTGTACTACGTAGGATAACTACCGGGCATTTTGACTATCCAGGTTAACTAGCAGGCACTTGGACTATCTAGGCCAACTAGCGGGCCCTTGTACTATGTAGGTTAACTAGCGGGCACGTGGACTATCTAGGTTAACTTGCGGACCTTGGACTATGTAGCTTAACTAGCGGGCCCTTGGACTATGTAGGTTAACTTGCGGGCACTTGTACTATCTAGGTTTCCTACCAGGCACTCGGACTATGTACATACCCTAGTGCGCACTTGGACTATCTAGGTTACCTAGCGGGCACTTGGACTATGTACGTCCCCTAGTGGGCACTTGGACTATCTAGGTTAACTAACGGGAACTAGGACTATCTAGGTCAACTAGCGGGCACTTGGACTAGCTAGGTTACTTAGCAGGCATTTGGATTAAGAAGGATCCCTAACGGGCACTTGGACTATCTAGTTTACCTATCGGGCACTTGGACTATGTAGGTGAACTAGCGGACACTTGCACGATCTAGGTTAACTAGCGGGCCCATGGATTATGTAGGTTTACTAGCAGGCACTTGGACTATCTAGGTTAACTAGCGGGTACTTGGACTATGTAGTTTCCCTAGCGGGCATTTGGCCTATTTAGATTACCAAACGGGGAACTTGGACTATGTAGGTTACCTAGCGGCCACTTGGACTATCTAGGTTACCTAGCAGGCACTTTGACTATCTAGGTTAACTAACGGGCACATGGACTATGTAGGTTGCCTAGCGGGCACTTGGACTATGTAGGTTCCCTAGCGGGCACTTGGATTATGTAGGCTCCCTATCGGGCACTTGGATTATGTAGGTTCCCTATCGGGCACTTGGACTATGTAGGTTACCTAGCGGGCACTTGAACTATGTAGGATCCCTATAGGACATTTGTACTACTTAGGTTAACTAGCGGGCACTTTGACTATCTAGGTTATCTAGCGGGCACTTGGACTATCTAGGTCAACTAGCGGGCCCTTGTACTATGTTGGTTAACTAGCGGGCACTTGGACTATCTAGGTTAACTAGCCGACCTTGGACCATGTACATACCCTAGCGCGCACTTGGACTATCTAGGTTAACTAACGGGCACTAGGACTATCTAGGTTAACCAGCGGGCACTTGGACTATCTAGGTTACCTAGCAGGCACTTGGATTATGAAGGATCCCTAGCGGGCACTTGGACTATGTAGGTTACCTAGTGGGCACTTGGACTATCTAAGTTAACGAACGGGCACTTGGAATATGCAGGTAACCTAGCGGGCACTTGGAGTTTCTAGGTTACCTAGCGGGCACTTGGACTTCTAGGTTAAGGAACGGGCACTTGGACTATGTAGGTTGCTTAGCGCGCATTTGGACTATCTAGGTTAGGTAACGGGCACTTTGAGTATCTAGGTTACCTAGTGGGAACTAGGACAATGTAAGTTACCTAGCGGGCACGTGGACTATCTTGGTTACCTAACGGGCACTTTGACTATCTAGGTTACATAGCGGGCACTTGCACGATGTAGGTTAACTAGCGAGCACTTGGACTCTAGGTTACCTAGCAGGCACTTGGACTGTCTAGGTAACCTAGCGGGCACTTGGACTATCTAGGTTAAAGAACGGGCACTTGGACTATGTAGGTAACTTACCGGGCACTTGGACTGTCTAGGTTACTAGCGGGCACTTTGACTATCTAGGTTAACGAACGGGCACTTGGACTATGTAGGTTACCTAGCGGGCACATGGACTATGTAGGTTATATAGAGGGCACTTGGACTATCTATGTTATCTAGCGGACCTTGGACTATGTAGGTTACCTAGCGTGCCCTTGGACTATGTAGGTTAACTAGCGGGCACTTGGACTATCTAGGTTTCCTAGCAGGCACTTTGACTATCTAGGTCAACTAGCGGAACCTTGTACTATGTAGGTTATATAGCGGGTACTTGGACTATCTAGGTTATCTATCGGACCTTAGACTATGTAGGTTACCTAGCGTGCCCTTGCACTATGTAGGTTAACTAGCGGGCACTTGGACTATCTCGGTTTCATAGCAGGCACTTGGAGTATGTACATACCCTAGCGCGCACTTGGACTATCTAGGTTAACGAACGGGCACTTGGACTATGTAGGTTACCTAGCGGGCAATTGGACTATGTAGGATTCCTATCGGACATTTGTACTACGTAGGTTAACTAGCGGGCACTTTGACTATCTAGGTTAACTAGCAGGTACTTGGACTATCTAGGCCAACTAGCGGGCTCTTGGACTATGTAGGTTAACTAGCGGGCACTTGCACTATCTAGGTTTCCTACCAGGAACTCGGACTATGTACATACCCTAGTGCGCACTTGGACTATCTAGGTTACCTAGCGGGCACTTGGACTATGTACGTCCCCTAGTGGGCACTTGGACTATCTAGGTTCCCTAGCGGGCACTTGGACTATGTACATACCCTAGCGGGCACTTGGACTATCTAGGTTAACTAACGGGCACTAGGACTATCTAGGTCAACTAGCGGGCACTTGGACTATCTAGGTTACCTAGCAGGCATTTGGATTAAGAAGGATCCCTAACGGGCACTTGGACTATCTTGGTTACCTATCGGGCACTTGGACTATGTAGGTGAACTAGTGGACACTTGCACGATCTAGGTTAACTAGCGGGCCCATGGATTATGTAGGTTTACTAGCAGGCACTTGGACTATCTAGGTTAACTAGCGGGCACTTGGACTATGTAGTTTTCCTAGCGGGCATTTGGACTATTTAGGTTACCATCGGGAACTTGGACTATGTAGGTTACCTAGCGGGCATTGGCCTATCTAGGTTACCTAGCAGGCACTTTGACTATCTAGGTTAACTAACCGGCACTTGGACTATGTAGGTTGCCTAGCGGGCACTTGGACTATGTAGGTTCCCTATCGGGCACTTGGATTATGTAGGTTCCCTATTGTGCACTTGAACTATGTAGGTTAACTAGCGGGCACTTGGACTGTCTAGGTAACCTAGCGGGCACTTGGACTATCTAGGTTAAAGAACCGGCACTTGGTCTATGTAAGTAACCTAGCGGGCACTTGGACTGTCTAGGTTACCTAGCGGGCACTTTGACTATCTAGGTTAACGAACGGGCACTTGGACTATGTAGGTTACCTAGCGGACACTTGGACTATGTAGGATCCCTATCGGACATTTGTACTATTTAGGTTAACTAGCGGGCACTTTGACTATCTAGGTTAACTAGCAGGCACTTAGACTATCTAGGACAACTAGTGGGCCCTTGTACTATGTAGGTTAACTAGCGGGCACGTGGACTATCTAGGTTAACTAGCGGACCTTGGACTATGTAGTTTAATAAGCGGGCCCTTGCACTATGTAGGTTAACTAGCAGGCCCATGGATTATGTAGGTTTACTAGCAGGCACTTGGACTATCTAGGTTAACTAGCGGGCACTTGGACTATGTAGTTTCCCTAGCGGGCATTTGGACTATATAGGTTACCAAGCGGGAACTTGGACTATGTAGGTTACCTAGCGGGCACTTGGACTATCTAGGTTACCTAGCAGGCACTTTGACTATCTAGGTTAACTAATGGGCACTTGGACTATGTAGGTTGCCTAGCGGGCACTTGGACTATGTAGGTTCACTGGTGGGCACTTGGATTATGTAGGTTCCCTATCGGGCACTTGGATAGTCTAGGTTACCTAGCGGGCAATTCGACTATCTAGGTTAACGAACGGGCACTTGGACTATGTAGCTAACCTAGTGGACACTTGGACAGTCTAGATTACCAGACCGGGCAATTGGGCTATCTAGGTTAAGGACCGGGCACTTGGACTATCTAGGTTACCTAGCGGCACTGGGACTATGTAAGTTACCTAGCGGGCACTTGGACTATGTAGGTTAACTAGCGGACCTTGGACTATGTAGGTTAACTAGTGGGCACTTGGACTATGTAAGTCCCCTAGTGGGCACTTGGACTATCTAGGTTAACTAACGGGTACTAGGACTATCTAGGTTAAGTAGCGGGCACTTGGACTATCTAGGTTACCTCGCGGGCACGTGGACTATGTAGGTTACCTAGCGGGCACTTGGACTATGTAAGATCCCTATCGGACATTTGTACTACTTAGGTTAACTAGCGGGCACTTTGAATATCAAGGTTAACTAGCAGACACTTGGACTATCTAGGCCAACTAGCGGGCCCTTGTACTATGTAGGTTAACAAGCGGACCTTGGACTATGTAGGTTGCCTAGCGGGCACTTTGACTATCTAGGTTAACTAACGGGCACTTGGACTATGTAGGTTGCCTAGCGGGCACTTGGACTATGTAGGTTCCCTATCGGGCACTTGGATTACGTAGGTTCCCTATCGGGCACTTGGACTATGTAGGTTAACTAGCGGGCACTTGAACTGTCTAGGTAACCTAGCGGGCAATTGGACTATCTAGGTTAAAGAACGGGCACTTGGACTATGTAGGTAACCTAGCGGGCACTTGGACTGTCTAGGTTACCTAGCGGGCACTTTGACTATCTAGGTTAACGAATGGGCACTTGGACTATCTAGGTTACCTAGCAGGTACTTGGACTATGTAAGATCCCTATCGGACATTTGTACTACTTAGGTTAACTAGCGGGCACTTTGACTATCTAGGTCAACTAGCGGACCTTGGACTATGTAGGTTAACTAGCCGGCACTTGGACTATCTAGGTTAACTAACGGGCACTTGGACTATGTAGGTTGCCTAGCGGGCCCTTGGACTATGTAGGTTCCCTAGCGGGCACTTGGATTATGTAGATTACCTATCGGGCACTTGGATTATGTAGGTTCCCTATCGGGCGCTTGGACTATGTCGGTTAACTAGCGGGCAATTGGACTTTCTAGGTAATCTAGCGGGCACTTGGACTATCTAGGTTCAAAAACGGGCACTTGGACTATGTAGGTAACCTAGCGGGCACTTGGATTGTCTAGGTTACCTAGCGGGCACTTTGACTATCTAGGTTAACGAATGGGGACTTGGACTATGTAGGTTACCTAGCGGGCACTTGGACTATATAAGATCCCTATCGGACATTTGTACTACTTAGGTTAACTAGCGGGCACATTGACTATCTAGGTCAACTAGTGGACCTTGGACTATGTAGGTTAACTAGCGGGCACTTGGACTATCTAGGTTTCCTAGCAGGCACTTGGACTATGTACATACCTTAGCGAGCACTTGGACTATCTAGGTTACCTAGCCGGCACTTGGACTATGTACGTCCCCTAGTGGGCAATTGGACTATCTAGGTTAACTAACGGGCACTAGGACTATCTAGGTTGCTTAGCGGGCACTTGGACTAATATAGGTTATGTAACGGGCACTTGGACTATCAAGGTTACCTAGCTGGAACTTGGACAATGTAAGTTACCTAGCGGGCACTTGGACTATCTAGGTTACCTAACGGGCACTTTGACTATCTAGGTTACATAGCGGGCACTTGGACTATGTAGGTTAACTAGCGAGCACTTGGATTATGAAAGATCCCTAGCGGGCACTTGGACTTTCTAGGTTACCTAGCAGGCACGAGGACTATGTAGGTTAACTAGCGGACACTTGCATGATCTAGTTTAACTAGCGGCCCTTGCACTCTGTAGGTTAACTAGCGGGCCCTTGGATTATGCAGGTTTAATAGAAGGAACTTGGACTATCTAGGTAAACTAGCAGGCACTTGCACTATGTAGTTTCCCTAGCGGGCATTTGACTATTTATGTTACCATCGGGAACTTGGACTATGTAGGATACCTAGCGTGCCATTGGACTATGTAGGTTAACTAGCGGGCACTTGGACTGTCTAGGTTTCCTAGCAGGCACTTGGACTATCTAGGTCAACTAGCGGGACCTTGTTCTATGTAGGTTATATAGCGGGCACTTGGACTATCTAGGTTATCTATCGGACCTTAGACTATGTAGGTTACCTAGCGTGCCCTTGGACTATGTAGGTTAACTAGCGGGCACTTGGACTATCTCGGTTTCCTAGCAGGCACTTGGACTATGTACATACCCTAGCGTGCACTTGGACTATCTAGGTTAACGAATGGGGACTTGGACTATGTAGGTTACCTAGCGGGCAATTGGACTATGTAGGATCCCTATCGGACATTTGTACTACGTAGGTTAACTAGCGGGCACTTTGACTATCTAGGTTAACTAGCAGGCACTTGGACTATCTAGGTTAACTAGCGGGCACTTGGACTATGTAGTTTCCCTAGCGGGCATTTGGACTATTTAGGTTACCAAACGGGAACTTGGACTATGTAGGTTACCTAGCGGGCACTTGGACTATCTAGGTTACCTAGCAGGCACTTTGACTATCTAGGTTAACTAACGGGCACTTGGACTATGTAGGTTGCCTAGCGGGCACTTGGACTATGTAGGTTCCCTAGCGGGCACTTGGAATATGTAGGTTCCCTATCGGGCACTTGGATTATGTAGGTTCCCTATCGGGTACTTGGACTATGTAGGTTACCTAGCGGGCACTTGAACTATGTAGGATCCCTATCGGACATTTGTACTACTTAGGTTAACTAGCGGGCACTTTGACTATCTAGGTTAACTAGCGGGCACTTGGACTATCTAGGTCAACTAGCGGGCTCTTATACTATGTAGGTTAACTAGTGGGCACTTGGATTATCTAGGTTAACTAGCGGACCTTGAACCATGTACATACCCTAGCGCGCACTTGGACTATCTAGGTTAACTAACGGGCACTAGGACTATCTAGGTTAACCAGCGGGCACTTGGACTATCTAGGTTAACTAGCAGGCACTTGGATTATGAAGGATCCCTAGCGGGCATTTGGACTATGTAGGTTACCTAGTGGGCACTTGGACTATCTAAGTTAACGAACGGGTACTTGGAATGTGCAGGTAACCTAGCGGGCACTTGGAGTGTCTAGGTTACCTAGCGGGCACTTGGACTTCTAGGTTAAGGAACGGGCACTTGGACTATGTAGGTTGCTTAGCGGGCATTTGGACTATCTAGGTTAGGTAACGGGCACTTTGAGTATCTAGGTCACCTAGTGGGAACTTGTACAATGTAAGTTACCTAGGGGGCACTTGGTCTATCTAGGTTACCTAACGGGCACTTTGACTATCAAGGTTACATAGCGGGCACTTGGACTCTGTAGGTTAACTAGCGAGCACTTGGACTCTAGGTTACCTAGCAGGCACTTGCACTATCTAGGTTACCTAGCGGGCCCTTGGACTATGTAGGTTTCCAAGCGGGCACTTGGACTATCTAGGTTAACGAACGGGCACTTAAATATGTAGGTAACCTAGCGGGCACTTGGACAGTCTAGGTTACCTAGCGGGCAATTCGACTATCTAGGTTAATGAACGGGCACTTGGTCTATGTAGCTAACCTAGTGGACACTTGGACAGTCTAGATTACCAGAGCGGGCAATTGGGCTATCTAGGTTAAGGACCGGGCACTTGGACTATCTAGGTTACCTAGCGGCACTGGGACTATGTAAGTTACCTAGCGGGCACTTGGACTATGTAGGTTAACTAGCGGACCTTGGACTATGTAGGTTAACTAGTGGGCACTTGGACTATGTAAGTCCCCTAGTGGGCACTTGGACTATCTAGGTTAACTAACGGGTACTAGGACTATCTAGGTTAACTAGCGGGCACTTGGACTATCTAGGTTACCTCACGGGCAAGTGGACTATGTAGGTTAACTAGTGGACACTTGCACGATCTAGGTTAACTAGCGGGCCCTTGCACTATGTAGGTTAACTAGCGGGCCCATGGATTATGTAACTTTACTAGTAGGCACTTGGACTATGTAGGTTGCCTAGCAGGCACTTTGAATATCTAGGTTAACTAACGGGCACTTGGACTATGTAGGTTGCCTAGCGGGCACTTGGACTATGTAGGTTCCCTATCGGGCACTTGGATTACGTAGGTTCCCTATCGGGCACTTGGACTATGTAGGTTAACTAGCGGGCACTTGAACTGTCTAGGTAACCTAGCGGGCAATTGGACTATCTAGGTTAAAGAACGGGCACTTGGACTATGTAGGTAACCTAGCGGGCACTTGGACTGTCTAGGTTACCTAGCAGTCACTTTGACTATCTAGGTTAACTAACGGGCACTTGGACTATGTAGGTTGCCTAGCGGGCACTTGGACTATCTAGGTTAACTAACAGGCACTAGGATTATCTAGGTTAACTAGCGGGCACTTTGACTATCTAGGTTAACGAATGGGCACTTGGACTATGTAGGTTACCTCGCGGGCACTTGGACTATCTAAGTTAACGAACGGGCACTTGGACTACGTAGGATCCCTATCGGACATTTGTACTACATAGGTTAACTAGCGGGCACTTTGACTATCTAGGTTAACTAGCAGGCACTTGGATAATGAAGGATCCCTAGCGGGCACTTGGACTATCTAGGTTACCTAGCGGGCACTTGGACTATGTACGTCCCCTAGTGGGCACTTGGACTATCTAGGTTAACTAACAGGCACTAGGACTATCTAGGTTAACTAGCGGGCACTTTGACTATCTAGGTTAACGAATGGGCACTTGGACTATGTAGGTTACCTCGCGGGCACTTGGACTATCTAAGTTAATGAACGGGCACTTGGACTACGTAGGATCCCTATCGGACATTTGTACTACATAGGTTAACTAGCGGGCACTTTGACTATCTAGGTTAACTAGCAGGCACTTGGATAATGAAGGATCCCTAGCGGGCACTTGGACTATCTAGGTTACCTAGCGGGCACTTGGACTATGTACGTCCCCTAGTGGGCACTTGGACTATCTAGGTTAACTAACAGGCACTTGGACTGTCTATGTTACCTTGCGGGCACTTTGACTATCTAGGTTAACGAAAGGGCACTTGGACTATGTAGGATACCTAGCGGGCACTTGGATTATCTAGGTTAGCTAACAGGAACTTGGAATATCTAGGTTACCTAGCGGGCACTTGGACTATGTAGGTTACCTTGCGGGCACTTGTACTATCTAGGTTACCTAATGGGAACTTGGACTATGAAGGTTAACTAACGGACACTTGGACGATCTGGGTTAACTAGCGGGCACTTGGAATATCTAGGTTAACTAGCGGGCCCTTGGAATATGTAGGTTAACTAGCGGGAACTTGGACCATCTAGGTTAACTAGCGGGTTCTTGGACTATGTAGGTTAACTAGAGGGCAGTTGGACTATCTAGGTAAACTAGCTGACAATGGACTATGTACGTTAACTAGCGGGCACTTGGACTATCTAGGTTAACTAGCTGACCTTGGACTATGTAGGTTAACTAGCGGTCACTTGGACTATCTAGGTTAACTAGCGGACACTTGCACAATGCAGGTTTCCTAGCGTGCACTTTGAGTATGTAGGTTCCCTAGCGGGCACTTGGACTATATAGGTTCCCTATGGGCACTTGGACTATCTAGGTTCCCTAACGGGCACATGGAATATATAGGTTCCCTATCAGGCACTTGGACTATGTAGTTTCCTCAGCGGGCACTTGGAATATGTAGGTTCCCCATCGGGCATTGGACTATGTAGGTTAACTAGCAGGACCTTGGACTATCTAG
Source organism: Tenrec ecaudatus (assembly GCF_050624435.1). Taxonomy (NCBI): domain Eukaryota; kingdom Metazoa; phylum Chordata; class Mammalia; order Afrosoricida; family Tenrecidae; genus Tenrec; species Tenrec ecaudatus. Next base: position 16,255 of record NW_027459647.1, read on the forward strand.
GTTACCTAGCGGGCACTTGGACTATGTAGGTTAACTAGCGGACACATGGACAATCTAGGTTACCTAGCGGGCACTTGAACTATGTACATACCCTAGCGAGCACTTGGACTATCTAGGTTACCTAGCGGGCACTTGGACTATGTACGTACCCTAGCGGGCACTTGGACTATCTAGGTTAACTAGCGGGCACTTGGACTATCTAGATTAACTAGCGGGCCCTTGGAATATCTAGGTTTACTAGCGGGCACTTGGACTATCTAGGTTAACTAGCGGGCACTTGGACTATGTAGTTTCCCTAGCGGGCACTTGGACTATGTAGGTTAACTAGAAGGCACTTGGACTATCAAGGTTACCTAGCGGGCCCTTGGACTATGTACGTTACCAGCGGGCACTTGGACTATCTAGGTTAACGAACGTGCACTTGGACTAAGTAGGTAACCTAGCGGGCACTTGGATTGTCTAGGTTACCGAGCGGGCACTTGGCCTATCTAGGTTAACGAACAGGCACTTGGAATATGTAGGTTAACTAGCGGACACTTCGACTATCAAGGTTAGCTAACGGGCAATTGGACTATCTAGGTTCCCTAGCGGGCACTTGGATTATCTAGGTTACCTAGCAGGCACTTGGATTATGAAGGATCCCTAGCTGGCACTTGGACAATCTATGTTAACTAGCAGGCACTTGGACTATCTAGGTTACCTAGAGGGCACTTGGACTATGTACGTTCCCTAGCGGGCACTTGGGCTATCTACGTTACCTAGCGGGCACTTGTACTATATACGTTAACGACGGGCACTTGGACTATGTAGGCAACCTAGCTGGCACTTGGACTGTCTAGGTTACCTAGCGGGGACTTGGACTATGTGGGTTAACTAGCGGGCACTTGGACTATGTAGGATCCCTATCGGACATTTGTACTACTTAGGTTACTAGCGGGCACTTTGACTATCTAGGTTAACTAGCGGGCACTTGGACTATCTAGGTCAACTAGCGGTCCCTTGTACTATGTAGCTTAACTAGCGGGCACTTGGACTATCTAGGTTAATTAACGGACCTTGGACTATGTAGGTTAACTAGCGGGCCCTTGGACTATGTAGGTTAACTAGCGGGCACTAGGATTATCTAGGTTAACTAACGGACTTTGGACTATGTGGGTTAACTAGCGGGCACTTGGACTATCTAGGTTTCCTAGCAGGCACTTGGACTATGTACGTCCCCTAGTGGGCACTTGGACTGTCTAGGTTAACTAACGGGCACTAGGACTATCTAGGTTTACTAGCGGGCACTTGGACTATCTAGGTTAACTAGCAGGCACTTGATTTATGAAGGATCCCTAGCGGGCACTTGAACTATCTAGGTTACCTAGCGGGCACTTGGACTATGTACGTCCCCTAGTGGGCACTTGGACTATCTAGGTTAACTAACAGGCACTAGGACTATCTAGGTTAACTAGCGGGCACTTTGACTATCTAGGTTAACGAATGGGCACTTTGACTATGTAGGTTACCTAGCGGGCACTTGGACTATCTAAGTTAACGAACGGGCACTTGGACTACGTAGGATCCCTATCAGACATTTGTACTACATAGGTTAACTAGCGGGCACTTTGACTATCTAGGTTAACTAGCAGGCACTTGGATTATGAAGGATCCCTAGCGGGCACTTGGACTATCTAGGTTACCTAGCGGGCACTTGTACTATGTACGTCCCCTAGTGGGCACTTGGACTATCTAGGTTAACTAACAGGCACTTGGACTGTCTAGTTTACCTTGCGGGCACTTTGACTATCTAGGTTAACGAAAGGGCACTTGGACTATGTAGGATACCTAGCGGGCACTTGGATTATCTAGGTTAGCTAACAGGAACTTGGAATATCTAGGTTACCTAGCGGGCACTTGGACTATGTAGGTTACCTTGCGGGCATTTGTACTATCTAGGTTACCTAATGGGAACTTGTACTATGTAGGTTAACTAGCGGACACTTGGACGATCTGGGTTAACTAGCGGGCACTTGGAATATCTAGGTTAACTAGCGGGCCCTTGGACTATGTAGGTTAACTAGCAGGAACTTGGACCATCTAGGTTAACTAGCGGGTTCTTGGACTATGTAGGTTAACTAGCGGGCAGTTGGACTATCTAGGTTAACTAGCTGACAATGGACTATGTACGTTAACTAGCGGGCACTTGGACTATCTAGGTTAACTAACTGACCTTGGACTATGTCGGTTAACTAGCGGGCACTTGGACTATCTAGGTTAACTACCGGGCACTTGCACAATGCAGGTTTCCTAGCGTGCACTTTGAGTATGTAGGTTCCCTAGCGGGCACTTGGACTATATAGGTTCCCTATGGGCACTTGGACTATCTAGGTTCCATAACGGGCACATGGAATATATAGGTTCCCTATCAGGCACTTGGACTATGTAGTTTCCTCAGCGGGTACTTGGAATATGTAGGTTCCCCATCGGGCATTGGACTATGTAGGTTAACTAGCGGGACCTTGGACTATCTAGGTTACTTAGCGGGCACTTGGACTATGTAGGTTAACTAGCGGACACTTGGACAATCTAGGTTACCTAGCGGGCACTTTGACTATGTACATACCCTAGCGGGCACTTGGACTATCTAGGTTACCTAGCGGGCACTTGGACTATGTACGTACCCTAGCGGGCACTTGGACTATCTAGGTTAACTAGCGGGCACTTGGACTATCTAGATTAACTAGCGGGCCCTTGGACTATCTAGGTTTACTAGCGGGCACTTGGACTATCTAGGTTAACTAGCGGGCACTTGGACTATGTAGTTTCCCTAGCGGGCACTTGGACTATGTAGGTTAACTAGAAGGCACTTGGACTATCAAGGTTACCTAGCGGGCCTTTGGACTATGTACGTTACCAGTGGGCACTTGGACTATCTAGGTTAACGAACGTGCACTTGTACTAAGTAGGTAACCTAGCGGGCACTTGGATTGTCTAGGTTACCGAGCGGGCACTTGGACTATCTAGGTTAACGAACAGGCACTTGGACTATGTAGGTTAACTAGCGGACACTTCGACTATCAAGGTTAGCTAAAGGGCAATTGGATTATCTAGGTTCCCTAGCGGGCACCTGGACTATCTAGGTTACCTAGCAGGCACTTGGATTATGAAGGAACCCTAGCGGGCACTTGGAATATCTAGGTTACCTGACGGGCACTTTGACTATCTAGGTTACATAGCGGGCACTTGGACTATGTAGGTTAACTAGCGAGCAATTGGATTCTTGGTTAACTAGCGGGCACTTGGAATATCAAGGTTACCTAGCGGGCCCTTGGACTATGTAGGTTTCCTAGCGGGCACTTGGACTATCTAGGTTAACGAATGGGCACTTGGACTGTGTAGGTAACCTAGCGGGCACTTGGACAGTCTAGGTTACCTAGCGGGCACTTGGACTATCTAGGTTAACGAATGGGCACTTGGACTATGTAGTAAGTTAGCTGACACTTGGAGAGTCTAGGTTACCTAGCGGGCAATTGGACTATCTAGGTTAAAGAACGGGCACTTGGACAATCTAGGTTACCTAGCGGGCACTTGGACTATGTAAGTTACCTAGCGGGCACTTGGACTATGTAAGTTATCTAGCGGGCACTTGGACTATGTAGGTTAACTAGCGGGCACTTGGAGTATCTAGGTTACCGAAAGGGCATTTGGACTATGTAGGTAACCTAGCGTGAACTTGGACAGTCTAGTTTACCTAGCGGGCACTTGGACTTCTAGGTTAACGAACGGGCACTTGGACTATGTATGTTGCATATCGGGCAATTGGACTATCTAGGTTAGGTAACGGGCATTGGACTATCTAGGTTACCTAGCGGGAACTTGGACTATGTAGGTTACCTAGCGGGCACTTGGACTACCTAGGTAAACGAACGTGCACTTGGACTATGTAGGTAACCTAGCGGACAATTGGCAGTCTGGGTTACCTAGCGGGCACTTGGACTATCTAGGTTAATGAAAGGGCACTTGGAGTATGTAGGTTACCTAGCGGGCATTTGGATTATCTAGGTTAGCTAACAGGAACTTGGAATATGTAGGTTACCTAGCGGGCACTTGGACTATGTAGGTTACCTTGCGGGCACTTGTACTATCTAGGTTACCTAACGGGAACTTGGACTATGTAGGTTAACTAGCGGACACTCTGACGATCTAGGTTAACTAGCGGGCACTTGGAATATCTAGGTTAACTAGCGGGCCCTTGCACTATGTAGGTTAACTAGCGGGAATTTGGACTATCTAGGTTAACTAGCGGGTTCTTGGACTATGTAGGTTAACTAGCGGGCACTTGGACTATCTAGGTTAACTAGCTGACCTTGGACTATGTAGGTTAACTAGCGGGCACTTGGACTATCTATGTTAACTAGCTGAACTTGGACTATGTAGGTTAACTAGCGGGCACTTGGTGTATCTAGGTTAACTAGCGGGCACTTGCACAATGCAGGTTCCCTAGCGGGCACTTTGACTATGTAGGTTCCCTAGCGGGTATTGGATTATATAGGTTCCCTATGGGCTCTTGGACTATCTAGGTTCCCTAACGGGCACTTGGAATATATAGGTTACCTACCGGGCACTTGGACTATGTAGGTTCCTCAGCGGGCATTTGGACTATGTAGGTTCCCTGTCGGGCATTGGACTATGTAGGTTAACAAGCAGGCCCTTGGACTATCTAGGTTACCTGGCAGGCACTTGGACTATGTAGGTTAACTAGCGGACACTTGGACAATCTATGTTACCTAGCGGGCACTTGAACTATGTACATACCCTAGCGGGCACTTGGGACTATCTAGGTTACCTAGAAGGCACTTGGACTATGTACGTCCCCTAGCGGGCACTTGGACTATCTAGAAAACTAGCGGGCACGTGGACTATGTAGGTTAACTAGCGGACACTTGCACGATTTAGGTTAACTAGCGGGCCCTTGCACTATGTAGGTTAACTAATTGGCCCATGGATTATGTAGGTTTAATAGCAGGCACTTGGACTATCTAGGTTAAGTAGCAGGCACTTGGACTATGTAGTTTCCCTAGCGGGCATTTGGACTATTTAGGTTACCATTGTGAACTTGGACTATGTAGGATACCTAGCGGGCACTTGGACTATGTACGTCCCCTAGTGGGCACTTGGACTAGGTTAATTAACGGGCACTTGGACTATGTAAGTTGCCTAGCGGGCACTTGGACTATGTAGGTTCCCTAGCGGGCACTTGGATTATGTTGGTTCCCTATCGGGCTCTTGGATTATGTAGGTTCCCTATCGGGCACTTGGTCTATGTAGGTTAACTAGCGGGCACTTGGACTGTCTAGGTAACCTAGCGGGCACTTGGACTATCTAGGTTAACGAACGGGCACTTGGACTATGTAGGTAACCTAGCGGGCACTTGGACTGTCTAGGTTACCTGGCGGGTACTTTGACTATCTAGGTTAACGAAAGGGCACTTGGACTATGTAGGTTACCTAGCGGGCACTTGGACGATCTAGGTTAACTAGCGGGCACTTGGAATATCTAGGTTAACTAGCGGGCCCTTGCACTATGTAGGTTAACTAGCGGGAACATGGACTATCTAGGTTAACTAGCGGGTTCTTGGATATGTAGGTTAACTAGCGGGCACTTGGACTATCTAGGTTAACTAGCTGACCTCGGACTATGTAGGTTAACTAGCGGGCCCTTGGATTATCTAGGTTAACTTGCTGACCTTGGACTATGTAGGTTAACTATCGGGCACTTGCACAATGCAGGTTCCCTAGCGGGCACTTTGACTATGTATGTTCCCTAGCGGGCACTTAGACTATATAGGTTCCCTATGGGCACTTGGACTATCTAGGTTCCCTAACGGGCACTTGGAATATATTGGTTCCCTATCGGGCACTTGGACTATGTAGGTTCCTCAGAGGGCACATGGACTATGTAGTTCCTTATCCGGCATTGGCCTATGTAGGTTAACAAGCAGGCCCTTGGACTATCTAGGTTACCTGGCGGTCACTTGGACTATGTAGGTTAACTAGCGGACACTTGGACAATCTAGGTTACCTAGCAGGCACTTGAACTATGTACATACCCTACGGGCACTTGGACTATCTACGTTACCTAGCAGGCACTTGGACTATGTATGTCCCCTAGCGGGCACTTGGACTATCTAGGTTAACTAGCGGGCACTTGGACGATCTAGGTTAACTACCGGGCCCTTGGACTATCTAGGTTTACTAGCGGGCATCGGACTATCTAGGTTAACTATCAGGCACTTGGACTATGTAGTTTCCCTAGCGGGCATTTGGATTACTTATGTTACCTAGTGGGCACATGGACTATGTAGGTTACCTAGCGGGCACTTGGACTATGTAGGTTAACTAGAAGGCACTTGGACTATCAAGGTTACCTATCGCGCCCTTGGACTATGTAGGTTACCAGCGGGCTCTTGGACTATCTAGGTTAAGGAACGTGCACTTGGACTATGTAGGTAACCTAGCGGGCACTTGGACTGTCTAGGTTACCTAGCGGGCACTTGGCCTATCTAGGTTAACGAACGGGCACTTGGACTATGTAGGTTAACTAGCGGAGACTTCGACTCTCTAGGTTAGCTAACGGGCAATTGGACTATCTAGGTTACCTAGCGGGCACTTTGACTATGTAGGTTCCCGAGCGGGCACTTGGACAATTTAGGTTACCTAGCAGGCACATTGACTATCTAGGTTAACTAACGGGCACTTGGACTATGTAGGTTGCCTAGCAGGCACTTTGACTATGTAGGTTAAGTAACCGGCACTTGGACTATGTAGGTTGCCTAGCGAGCACTTGGACTATGTAGGTTTCCTAGCGAGCACTTGGACTATGTAGATTCCCTATCGGGTACTTGGACTGTCTAGGTTAACTAGCGGGTAATTGGACTGTCTAGGTTACCTAGTGGGCACTTGGACTATGTTGTTTACCTAGCAGGCACTTGGACTATGTAGGTTAACTAGCAGGCACTTGGACTATCTAGGTTAACTAACGGACCTTGGACTATGTAGGTTAAGTAGCGGGCACGTGGACTATGTACGTCCCCTAGTGGACACTTGGACTATCTAGGTTAACTAACTGGCACTAGGACTATCAAGGTTAACTAGCGGGCACTTGGACTATCTAGGTTACCTAGCAGGCACTTGGATTATGAAGGATCCCTAACGGGCACTTGGACTATCTAGGTTACCTAGCAGGCACATGGACTATGTAGGTTAACTAGCGGACACTTGCACGATCTAGGTTAACTAGCGGCCCTTGCACTATGTAGGTTAACTAGCGGGCCCATGGATTGTGTAGGTTTAATAGCAGGCACTTGGACTATCTAGGTTAACTAGCAGGCACTGGATTATGTAGTTTCCCTAGCGGGCATTTGGACTATTTAGGTTACCATCTGGAATTTGGACTATGTAGGATACCTAGTGGTCAATTGGACTATGTACGTCCCCTAGTGGGCACTTGGACTATCTAGGTTAACGAACGGGCACTTGGATTATGTAGGTTCCCTATCGGGCACTTGGACTATGTAGGTTAACTAGCGGGCACTTGGACTGTCTAGGTTACCTAGCGGGCACTTTGACTATCTAGGTTAACGAAAGGGCACTTGGACTATGTAGGATACCTAGCGGGCACTTGGATTATCTAGGTTAGCTAACAGGAACTTGGAATATCTAGGTTACCTAGCGGGCACTTGGACTATGTAGGTTACCTTGCGGGCACTTGTACTATCTAGGTTACCTAACGGGAACTTGCACTATGTAGGTTTACTAGCGGATACTTGGACGATCTGGGTTAACTAGCGGGCACTTGGAATATCTAGGTCAACTAGAGGGCCCTTGGACTATGTAGGTTAACTAGCGGGAACTTGGACCATCTAGGTTAACTAGCGGGTTCTTGGACTATGTAGGTTAACTAGCGGGCAGTTGGACTATCTAGGTTAACTAGCTGACCTTGGACTATGTACATTAACTAGCTGGCACTTGGACTATCTAGGTTAACTAGCTGACCTTGGACTATGTAGGTTAACTAGCGGGCACTTTGACTATATAGGTTAACTAGCGGGCACTTGCACAATGCAGGTTTCCTAGCGTGCACTTTGAGTATGTAGGTTCCCTAGCGGGCACTTGGACTATATAGGTTCCCTATGGGCACTTGGACTATCTAGGTTCCCTAACGGGCACTTGGAATATATAGGTTCACTATCAGGCACTTGGACTATGTAGTTTCCTCAGCGGGCACTTGGAATATGTAGGTTCCCCATCGGGCATTGGACTATGTAGGTTAACTAGCAGGACCTTGGACTATCTAGGTTACCTAGCGGGCACTTGGACTATGTAGGTTAACTAGCGGACACTTGGACAATCTAGGTTACCTAGCGGGCACTTGAACTATGTACATACCCTAGCGGGCACTTGGACTATCTAGGTTACCTAGCGGGCACTTGGACTATGTACGTACCCTAGCGGGCACTTGGACTATCTAGGTTAACTAGCGGGCACTTGGACTATCTAGATTAACTTGCGGGCCCTTGGACTATCTAGGTTAACTAGCGGGCACTTGGACTATCTAGGTTAACTAGCAGGCACTTGGACTATGTAGTTTCCTTAGCGGGCACTTGGACTATGTAGGTTAACTAGAAGGCACTTGGACTATCAAGGTTACCTAGCGGCCCTTGGACTATGTACGTTACCAGCGGGCACTTGGACTATCTAGGTTAACGAACGTGCACTTGGAGTAAGTAGGTAACCTAGCGGGAAATTGGATTGTCTAGGTTACCGAGCGAGCACTTGGACTATCTAGGTTCCCTAACGGGCACTTGGAATATATAGGTTCCCTATCAGGCACTTGGTCTATGTAGTTTCCTCAGCGGGCACTTGGAATATGTAGGTTCCCCATCGGGCATTGGACTATGTAGGTTAACTAGCAGGACCTTGGACTATCTAGGTTACCTAGCGGGCACTTGGACTATATAAGTAAACTAGCGGACACTTGGACAATCTAGGTTACCTAGCGGGCACTTGAACTATGTACATACCCTAGCGGGCACTTGGACTATCTAGGTTACCTAGCGGGCACTTGGACTATGTACGTACCCTAGCGGGCACTTGGACTATCTAGGTTAACTAGCGGGCACTTGGACTATCTAGATTAACTTGCGGGCCCTTGGACTATCTAGGTTTACTAGCGGGCACTTGGACTATCTAGGTTAACTAGCGGGCACTTGGACTATGTAGTTTCCCTAGCGGGCACTTGGACTATGTAGGTTAACTAGAAGGCACTTGGACTATCAAGGTTACCTAGCGGGCCCTTGGACTATGTACGTTACCAGCGGGCACTTGGACTATCTAGGTTAACGAACGTGCCCTTGGAGTAAGTAGGTAACCTAGCGGGCACTTGGATTGTCTAGGTTACCGAGGGAGCACTTGGCCTATCTAGGTTAACGAACGGGCACTTGGACTATGTAGGTTAACTAGCGGACACTTCGACTATCAAGGTTAGCTAACGGGCAATTGGACTATCTAGGTTACCTAGCGGGCACTTGGACTATGTAGGTTCCCTAGCGGGCACTTGGACTATCTAGGTTACCTAGCAGGCACTTGGATTATGAAGGATCCCTAGCGGGCACTTGGACAATCTAGGTTAACTAGCAGGCACTTGGACTATCTAGGTTACCTAGAGGGCACCTGGACTATGTACGTTCCCTAGCGGGCACTTGGGCTATCTACGTTACCTAGCGGGCACTTGGACTATATAGGTTAACGAACGGGCACTTGGACTATGTAGGTAAACTAGCTGGCACTTGGACTGTCTAGGTTACCTAGCGGGGACTTGGACTATGTGGGTTAACTAGCGGGCACTTGGACTATGTAGGATCCCTATCGGACATTTGTACTACTTAGGTTAACTAGCGGGCACTTTGACTATCTAGGTTAACTAGCGGGCACTTGGACTATCTAGGTCAACTAGCGGTCCCTTGTACTATGTAGCTTAACTAGCGGGCACTTGGACTATCTATGTTAACTAACGGACCTTGGACTATGTAGGTTAACTAGCGGGCCCTTGGTCTATGTAGGTTAACTAGCGGTCACTAGGATTATCTAGGTTAACTAACGGACCTTGGACTATGTAGGTTAACTAGCGGGCCCTTGGACTATGTAGGTTAACTAGTGGGCACTAGGATTATCTAGGTTAACTAACGGACCTTGTACTATGTGGGTTAACTAGCGGGCACTTGTACTTTCTAGGTTTCCTAGCAAGCACTTGGACTATGTACGACCCCTAGTGGGCACTTGGACTGTCTAGGTTAACTAACGGGCACTAGGACTATCTAGGTTTACTAGCGGGCAATTGGACTATCTAGGTTACCTAGCAGGCACATGGACTATGTAGGTTAACTAGCGGACACTTGCACGATCTAGGTTAACTAGCGGCCCTTGCACTATGTAGGTTAACTAGCGGGCCCATGGATTGTGTAGGTTTAATAGCAGGCACTTGGACTATCTAGGTTAACTAGCAGGCACTGGACTATGTAGTTTCCAGAGCGGGCATTTGGACTATTTAGGTTACCATCTGGAACTTGGACTATGTAGGATACCTAGTGGTCACTTGGACTATGTACGTCCCCTAGTGGGCACTTGGACTATCTAGGTTAACGAACGGGCACTTGGACTATGTAGGTTGCCTAGCGGGCACTTGGACTATGTAGGTTCCCTAGCGTGCACTTGTATTATGTAGGTTCCCTATCGGGCACTTGGATTATGTAGGTTCCCTATCGGGCACTTGTACTATGTAGGTTAACTAGCGGGCACTTGGACTGTCTAGGTAACCTAGCGGGCACTTGGACTATCTAGGTTAACGATCGGGCACTTGGACTATGTAGGTAACCTAGCGGGCACTTGGACTGTCTAGGTTACCTAGCGGGCACTTTGACTATCTAGGTTAATGAAAGGGCACTTGGACTATGTAGGATACCTAGCGGGCACTTGGATTATCTAGGTTAGCTAACAGGAACTTGGAATATCTAGGTTAGCTAGCGGGCACTTGGACTATGTAGGTTACCTTGCGGGCACTTGTACTATCTAGGTTACCTAACGGGAACTTGGACTATGTAGGTTAACTAGCGGACACTTGGACAATCTGGGTTAACTAGCGGGCACTTGGAATATCTAGGTCAACTAGCGGGCCCTTGGCCTATGTAGGTTAACTAGCGGGAACTTGGACCATCTAGGTTAACTAGCGGGTTCTTGGACTATGTAGGTTAACTAGCGGGCCCTTGGTCTATGTAGGTTAACTAGCGGTCACTAGGATTATCTAGGTTAACTAACGGACCTTGGACTATGTAGGTTAACTAGCGGGCCCTTGGACTATGTAGGTTAACTAGTGGGCACTAGGATTATCTAGGTTAACTAACGGACCTTGTACTATGTGGGTTAACTAGCGGGCACTTGTACTTTCTAGGTTTCCTAGCAAGCACTTGGACTATGTACGACCCCTAGTGGGCACTTGGACTGTCTAGGTTAACTAACGGGCACTAGGACTATCTAGGTTTACTAGCGGGCAATTGGACTATCTAGGTTACCTAGCAGGCACATGGACTATGTAGGTTAACTAGCGGACACTTGCACGATCTAGGTTAACTAGCGGCCCTTGCACTATGTAGGTTAACTAGCGGGCCCATGGATTGTGTAGGTTTAATAGCAGGCACTTGGACTATCTAGGTTAACTAGCAGGCACTGGACTATGTAGTTTCCAGAGCGGGCATTTGGACTATTTAGGTTACCATCTGGAACTTGGACTATGTAGGATACCTAGTGGTCACTTGGACTATGTACGTCCCCTAGTGGGCACTTGGACTATCTAGGTTAACGAACGGGCACTTGGACTATGTAGGTTGCCTAGCGGGCACTTGGACTATGTAGGTTCCCTAGCGTGCACTTGTATTATGTAGGTTCCCTATCGGGCACTTGGATTATGTAGGTTCCCTATCGGGCACTTGTACTATGTAGGTTAACTAGCGGGCACTTGGACTGTCTAGGTAACCTAGCGGGCACTTGGACTATCTAGGTTAACGATCGGGCACTTGGACTATGTAGGTAACCTAGCGGGCACTTGGACTGTCTAGGTTACCTAGCGGGCACTTTGACTATCTAGGTTAATGAAAGGGCACTTGGACTATGTAGGATACCTAGCGGGCACTTGGATTATCTAGGTTAGCTAACAGGAACTTGGAATATCTAGGTTAGCTAGCGGGCACTTGGACTATGTAGGTTACCTTGCGGGCACTTGTACTATCTAGGTTACCTAACGGGAACTTGGACTATGTAGGTTAACTAGCGGACACTTGGACAATCTGGGTTAACTAGCGGGCACTTGGAATATCTAGGTCAACTAGCGGGCCCTTGGCCTATGTAGGTTAACTAGCGGGAACTTGGACCATCTAGGTTAACTAGCGGGTTCTTGGACTATGTAGGTTAACTAGCGGGCAGTTGGACTATCTAGGTTAAGTAGCTGACCTTGGACTATGTACGTTAACTAGCTGCCACTTGGACTATCTAGGTTAACTAGCTGACCTTGGACTATGTAGGTTAACTAGCGGGCACTTTGACTATCTAGGTTAACTAGCGGGCACTTGCACAATGCAGGTTTCCTAGCGTGCACTTTGAGTATGTAGGTTCCCTAGCGGGCACTTGGACTATATAGGTTCCCTATGGGCACTTGGACTATCTAGGTTCCCTAACGGGCACTTGGAATATATAGGTTCCCTATCAGGCACTTGGACTATGTAGTTTCCTCAGCGGGCACTTGGAATATGTAGGTTCCCCATCGGGCATTGGACTATGTAGGTTAACTAGCAGGACCTTGGACTATCTAGGTTACCTAGCGGGCACTTGGACTATGTAGGTTAACTAGCGGACACTTGGACAATCTAGGTTACCTAGAGGGCACTTGAACTATGTACATACCCTAGCGGGCACTTGGACTATCTAGGTTACCTAGCGGGCACTTGGACTATGTACGTACCCTAGCGGGCACTTGACTATCTAGGTTAACTAGCGGGCACTTGGACTATCTAGATTAACTTGCGGGCCCTTGGACTATCTAGGTTTACTAGCGGGCCCTTGGACTATCTAGGTTAACTAGCGGGCACTTGGACTATGTAGTTTCCCTAGCGGGCACTTGGACTATGTAGGTTAACTAGAAGGCACTTGGACTATCAAGGTTACCTAGCGGGCCCTTGGACTATGTACGTTACCAGCGGGCACTTGGACTATCTAGGTTAACGAACGTGCACTTGGAGTAAGTAGGTAACCTAGCGGGCACTTGGATTGTCTAGGTTACCGAGCGAGCACTTGGGCTATCTAGGTTAACGAACGGGCACTTGGACTATGTAGGTTAACTAGCGGACACTTCGACTATCAAGGTTAGCTAACGGGCAATTGGACTATCTAGGTTACCTAGCGGGCACTTGGACTATGTAGGTTCCCTAGCGGGCACTTGGACTATCTAGGGTACCTAGCAGGCACTTGGATTATGAAGGATCCCTAGCGGGCACTTGGACAATCTAGGTTAACTAGCAGGCACTTGGACTATCTAGGTTACCTAGAGGGCACTTGGACTATGTACGTTCCCTAGCGGGCACTTGGGCTATCTACGTTACCTAGCGGGCACTTGGACTATATAGGTTAACGAACGGGCACTTGGACTATGTAGGTAACCTAGCTGGCACTTGGACTGTCTAGGTTACCTAGCGGGGACTTGGACTATGTAGGTGAACTAGCGGGCACTTGGACTATGTAGGATCCCTATCGGACATTTGTACTACTTAGGTTAACTAGCGGGCACTTTGACTATCTAGGTTAACTAGCGGGCACTTGGACTATCTAGGTCAACTCAAGGTCCCTTGTATTATGTAGCTTATCTAGCGGGCACTTGGACAATCTAGGTTAACTAACGGACCTTGGACTATGTAGGTTAACTAGCGGGCCCTTGGACTATGTAGGTTAAGTAGCGGTCACTAGGATTATCTAGGTTAACTAACGGACCTTGTACTATGTGGGTTAACTAGCGGGCACTTGGACTACCTAGGTTTCCTAGCAGGCACTTGGACTATGTACGTCCCCTAGTGGGCACTTGGACTGTCTAGGTTAACTAACGGGCACTAGGACTATCTAGGTTTACTAGCGGGCAATTGGACTATCTAGGTTAACTAGCAGGCACTTGGATTATGAAGGATCCCTAGCGGGCACTTGGACTATCTAGGTTACCTAGCGGGCCCTTGGACTATGTACGTCCCCTAGTGGGCACTTGGACTATCTAGGTTAACTAACAGGCACTAGGACTATCTAGGTTCACTAGCGGGCACTTTGACTATCTAGGTTAACGAATGGGCACTTGGACTATGTAGGTTACCTAGCAGGCACTTGGATTATCTAAGTTAACGAACGGGCACTTGGACTATGTAGGATCCCTATCGGACATTTGTACTACATAGGTTAACTAGCGGGCACTTTGACTATCTAGGTTAACTAGCGGGCACTTGGACTATCTAGGTCAACTAGCGGGCCCTTGTACTATGTAGGTTACCTAGCGGGCAGTTGTAATATGTAGGTTAACTAGCAGACAATTGCACGATCTAGGTTAACTAACGGACCTTGGACTATGTAGGTTAACTAGCGGGCCCTTGGACTATGTAGGTTAACTACCGGGCACTAGGATTATCTAGGTTAACTAACGGACCTTGGACTATTTACGTTACCTAGCAGGCACTTTGACAATCTAGGTTAACTAACGGGCACTTGGACTATGTAGGTTGCCTATCGGGCACTTGGACTATGTAGGTTCCATAGCGGGCACTTGGATTATGTAGGTTCCCTAGCGGGCACTTGGATTATGTAGGTTCCCTATCGGGCACTTGGACTATGTAGGTTAACTAGCGGGCACTTGGACTGTCTAGGTAACCTAGCGGGCACATGGACTATCTAGGTTAACGAACGGGCACTTGGACTATGTAGGTAACCTAGCGGGCACTTGGACTGTCTAGGTTACCTAGCGGGCACTTTGACTATCTAGGTTAACGAATGGGCACTTGGACTATGTAAGTTACCTAGCGGGCACTTGGACTATCTAAGTTAACGAACGGGCACTTGGACTATGTAGGTAACCTAGCGGGCACTTGGAATGTCTAGGTTACCTAGCGGGCACTTTGACTATCTAGGTTAATGAACGGGCACTTGGACTATGTAGGTTACCTAGCGGGCATTTGGACTATGTAGGACACCTATCGGACATTTGTACTACTTAGGTTAACTATCGGGCACTTTGACTATCTAGGTCAACTAGCGGGCCCTTGTACTATGTAGGTTAACTAGCGGGCACTTGGACTATCTAGGTTAAGTAACGGACCTTGGACTATGTAGGTTACCTAGCGTGCCCTTGGACTATGTACGTTAACTAGTGGGCACTTGGACTATCTAGGTTTCCTAGCAGGCACTTGGACTATGTACATACCCTAGAGCGCACTTGGACTATCTAGGTTAACTAACGGGCAATAGGACTATCTAGGTTAACTAGCGGGCACTTGGACTATCTAGGTTACCTAGCAGGCACTTGGATTATGAAGGATCCCTAGCGGGCACTTGGACAATCTAGGTTAACTAGCGGGCACTTGGACTATCAAAGTTAACAAGTGAGCCCTTGGACTATGTAGGTTAACTAGCGGGCCCTTGGACTATATAGGTTACCTAGCGGGCACTTGGACTATGTAGGTTACCTAGTGGGCACTTGGACTATCTAAGTTAACGAACGGGCACTTGGAATATGCAGGTAACCTAGCGGGCACTTGGAGTGTCTAGGTTACCTAGTGGGCACTTGGACTTCTAGGTTAAGGAACGGGCACTTGGACTATGTAGGTGGCTTAGCGGGCATTTGGACTATCTAGGTTTGGTAACGGGCACTTTGAGTATCTAGGTTACCTAGTGGGAACTTGGCCAATGTAAGTTACCTAACGGGCACTTTGACTATCTAGGTTACATAGCGGGCACTTGGACTATGTAGGTTAACTAGCGAGCACTTGGACTCTAGGTTACCTAGCAGGCACTTGGACTATCTAGGTTACCTAGCGGGCCCTTGGACTATGTAGGTTTCCTAGCGGGCACTTGGACTATCTAGGTTAATGAACGGGCACTTGGAATATGTAGGTAACCTAGCGGGCACTTGGACAGTCTAGGTTACCTAGCGGGCACTTGGACTATCTAGGTTAACGAACGGGCACTTGGGCTATGTAGGTAACCTAGCGGACACTTGGACAGTCTAGGTTTCCTAGCCGGTAATTGGACTATCTAGGTTACCTAGCGGCACATGGACTATATAAGTTACCTAGCGGGCACTTGGACTATCTAGGTTAACTAGCAGACCTTGGACTATGTAGGTTAAGTAGTGGGCACCTGGACTATGTAAGTCCCCTAGTGGGCACTTGGACTATCTAGGTTAACTAACGGGCACTAGGACTATCTAGGTTACCTAGCAGGCACTTGGATTATGAAGGATCCCTAGCGGGCACTTGGATTATTTAGGTTACCTAGCGGGTACGTGGACTCTGTAGGTTAACTAGCGGACACTTGCACGATCTAGGTTAACTAGAGGGCCCTTGCACTATGTTGGTTAACTAGCGGCCTAGGATTATGTAGGCTAACTAGCGGGCACTTGGACTATGTAGTTTCCCTAGCGGGCATTTGGACTATTTAGGTTACCATCGGGAACTTGGACTATGTAGGTTACCTAGCGGGCACTTGGACTATCTAGTTTACCTAGCAGGCACTTTGACTATCGAGGTTAACTAACGGGCACTTGGACTATGTAGGTTGCCTAGCGGGCACTTGTTCTATGTAGGTTGCCTAGCGGGCACTTGGATTATGTAGGTTCCCTATCGGGCACTTCTATTATGTAGGTTCCCTATCGGGCACTTGGACTATGTAGGTTAACTAGCGGGCACTTGGACTGTCTAGGTAACCTAGCGGACACTTGGACTATCTAGGTTAAAGAACGGGCACTTGGACTATGTAGGTAACCTAGCGGGCACGTGGACTGTCTAGGTTACCTAGCGGGCACTTTTACTATCTAGGTTAACCAACGGGTACTTAGACTATGTAGGTTACCTAGCGGGCAATTGGACTATGTAGGATCCCTATCGGCCATTTGTACTACGTAGGTTAACTAGCGGGCACTTTGACTATCTAGGTTAACTAGCAGGCGCTTGGACTATCTAGGCCAACTAGCGGGCCCTTGTACAATGTAGGTTAACTAGCGGGCACGTGGACTATCTAGGTTAACTAACGGACCTTGGACTATGTAGGTTAACTAGCGGGCCCTTGGACTATGTAGGTTAACTAGTGGGCACTAGGATTATCTAGGTTAACTAACGGACCTTGTACTATGTGGGTTAACTAGCGGGCACTTGTACTTTCTAGGTTTCCTAGCAGGCACTTGGACTATGTACGTCCCCTAGTGGGCACTTGGACTGTCTAGGTTAACTAACAGGCACTAGGACTATCTAGGTTTACTAGCGGGCAATTGGACTATCTAGGTTACCTAGCAGGCACATGGACTATGTAGGTTAACTAGCGGACACTTGCACGATCTAGGTTAACTAGCGGCCCTTGCACTATGTAGGTTAACTAGCGGGCCCATGGATTGTGTAGGTTTAATAGCAGGCACTTGGACTATCTAGGTTAACTAGCAGGCACTGGACTATGTAGTTTCCAGAGCGGGCATTTGGACTATTTAGGTTACCATCTGGAACTTGGACTATGTAGGATACCTAGTGGTCACTTGGACTATGTACGTCCCCTAGTGGGCACTTGGACTATCTAGGTTAACGAACGGGCACTTGGACTATGTAGGTTGCCTAGCGGGCACTTGGACTATGTAGGTTCCCTAGCGTGCACTTGTATTATGTAGGTTCCCTATCGGGCACTTGGATTATGTAGGTTCCCTATCGGACACTTGTACTATGTAGGTTAACTAGCGGGCACTTGGACTGTCTAGGTAACCTAGCGGGCACTTGGACTATCTAGGTTAACGAACGGGCACTTGGACTATGTAGGTAACCTAGCGGGCACTTGGACTGTCTAGGTTACCTAGCGGGCACTTTGACTATCTAGGTTAATGAAAGGGCACTTCTACTATGTAGGATACCTAGCGGGCACTTGGATTATCTAGGTTAGCTAACAGGAACTTGGAATATCTAGGTTAGCTAGCGGGCACTTGGACTATGTAGGTTACCTTGCGGGCACTTGTACTATCTAGGTTACCTAACGGGAACTTGGATTATGTAGGTTAACTAGCGGACACTTGGACAATCTGGGTTAACTAGCGGGCACTTGGAATATCTAGGTCAACTAGCGGGCCCTTGGCCTATGTAGGTTAACTAGCGGGAACTTGGACCATCTAGGTTAACTAGCGGGTTCTTGGACTATGTAGGTTAACTAGCGGGCAGTTGGACTATCTAGGTTAACTAGCTGACCTTGGACTATGTATGTTAACTAGCTGGCACTTGGACTATCTAGGTTAACTAGCTGACCTTGGACTATGTAGGTTAACTAGCGGGCACTTTGACTATCTAGGTTAACTAGCGGGCACTTGCACAATGCAGGTTTCCTAGCGTGCACTTTGAGTATGTAGGTTCCCTAGCGGGCACTTGGACTATATAGGTTCCCTATGGGCACTTGGACTATCTAGGTTCCCTAACGGGCACTTGGAATATATAGGTTCCCTATCAGGCACTTGGACTATGTAGTTTCCTCAGCGGGCACTTGGAATATGTAGGTTCCCCATCGGGCATTGGACTATGTAGGTTAACTAGCAGGACCTTGGACTATCTAGGTTACCTAGCGGGCACTTGGACTATGTAGGTTAACTAGCGGACACTTGGACAATCTAGGTTACCTAGAGGGCACTTGAACTATGTACATACCCTAGCGGGCACTTGGACTATCTAGGTTACCTAGCGGGCACTTGGACTATGTACGTACCCTAGCGGGCACTTGACTATCTAGGTTAACTAGCGGGCACTTGGACTATCTAGATTAACTTGCGGGCCCTTGGACTATCTAGGTTTACTAGCGGGCCCTTGGACTATCTAGGTTAACTAGCGGGCACTTGGACTATGTAGTTTCCCTAGCGGGCACTTGGACTATGTAGGTTAACTAGAAGGCACTTGGACTATCAAGGTTACCTAGCGGGCCCTTGGACTATGTACGTTACCAGCGGGCACTTGGACTATCTAGGTTAACGAACGTGCACTTGGAGTAAGTAGGTAACCTAGCGGGCACTTGGATTGTCTAGGTTACCGAGCGAGCACTTGGGCTATCTAGGTTAACGAACGGGCACTTGGACTATGTAGGTTAACTAGCGGACACTTCGACTATCAAGGTTAGCTAACGGGCAATTGGACTATCTAGGTTACCTAGCGGGCACTTGGACTATGTAGGTTCCCTAGCGGGCACTTGGACTATCCAGGTTACCTAGCAGGCACTTGGATTATGAAGGATCCCTAGCGGGCACTTGGACAATCTAGGTTAACTAGCAGGCACTTGGACTATCTAGGTTACCTAGAGGGCACTTGGACTATGTACGTTCCCTAGCGGGCACTTGGGCTATCTACGTTACCTAGCGGGCACTTGGACTATATAGGTTAACGAACGGGCACTTGGACTATGTAGGTAACCTAGCTGGCACTTGGACTGTCTAGGTTACCTAGCGGGGACTTGGACTATGTAGGTTAACTAGCGGGCACTTGGACTATGTAGGATCCCTATCGGACATTTGTACTACTTAGGTTAACTAGCGGGCACTTTGACTATCTAGGTTAACTAGCGGGCACTTGGACTATCTAGGTCAACTAGCGGTCCTTTGTACTATGTAACTTATCTAGCGGGCACTTGGACAATCTAGGTTAACTAACGGACCTTGTACTATGTAGGTTAACTAGCGGGCCCTTGGACTATGTAGGTTAAGTAGCGGTCACTAGGATTATCTAGGTTAACTAACGGACCTTGTACTATGTGGGTTAACTAGCGGGCACTTGGACTATCTAGGTTTCCTAGCAGGCACTTGGACTATGTAAGTCCCCTAGTGGGCACTTGGACTGTCTAGGTTAACTAACGGGCACTAGGACTATCTAGGTTTACTAGCGGGCAATTGGACTATCTAGGTTAACTAGCAGGCACTTGGATTATGAAGGATCCCTAGCGGGCACTTGGACTATCTAGGTTACCTAGCGGGCACTTGGACTATGTACGTCCCCTAGTGGGCACTTGGACTATCTAGGTTAACTAACAGGCACTAGGACTATCTAGGTTCACTAGCGGGCACTTTGACTATCTAGGTTAACGAATGGGCACTTGGACTATGTAGGTTACCTAGCGGGCACTTGGATTATCTAAGTTAACGAACGGGCACTTGGACTACGTAGGATCCCTATCGGACATTTGTACTACATAGGTTAACTAGCGGGCACTTTGACTATCTAGGTTAACTAGCGGGCACTTGGACTATCTAGGTCAACTAGCGGGCCCTTGTACTATGTAGGTTACCTAGCGGGCAGTTGTAATATGTAGGTTAACTAGCAGACAATTGCACGATCTAGGTTAACTAACGGACCTTGGACTATATAGGTTAACTAGCGGACCCTTGGACTATGTAGGTTAACTACCGGGCACTAGGATTATCTAGGTTAACTAACGGACCTTGGACTATTTACGTTACCTAGCAGGCACTTTGACAATCTAGGTTAACTAACGGGCACTTGGACTATGTAGGTTGCCTAGCGGGCACTTGGACTATGTAGGTTCCATAGCGGGCACTTGGATTATGTAGGTTCCCTAGCGGGCACTTGGATTATGTAGGTTCCCTATAGGGCACTTGGACTATGTAGGTTAACTAGCGGGCACTTGGACTGTCTAGGTAACCTAGCGGGCACATGGACTATCTAGGTTAACGAACGGGCACTTGGACTATGTAGGTAACCTAGCGGGCACTTGGACTGTCTAGGTTACCTAGCGGGCACTTTGACTATCTAGGTTAACGAATGGGCACTTGGACTATGTAAGTTACCTAGCGGGCAATTGGACTATCTAAGTTAACGAACGGGCACTTGGACTATGTAGGTAACCTAGCGGGCACTTGGAATGTCTAGGTTAATGAACGGGCACTTGGACTATGTAGGTTACCTAGCGGGCATTTGGACTATGTAGGACACCTATCGGACATTTGTACTACCTAGGTTAACTAGCGGGCACTTTGACTATCTAGGTCAACTAGCGGGCCCTTGTACTATGTAGGTTAACTAGCGGGCACTTGGACTATCTAGGTTAAGTAGCGGACCTTGGACTATGTAGGTTACCTAGCGTGCCCTTGGACTATGTACGTTAACTAGTGGGCACTTGGACTATCTAGGTTTCCTAGCAGGCACTTGGACTATGTACATACCCTAGAGTGCACTTGGACTATCTAGGTTAACTAACGGGCAATAGGACTATCTAGGTTAACTAGCGGGCACTTGGACTATCTAGGTTACCTAGCAGGCACTTGGATTATGAAGGATCCCTAGCGGGCACTTGGACAATCTAGGTTAACTAGCGGGCACTTGGACTATCAAAGTTAACAAGTGAGCCCTTGGACTATGTAGGTTAACTAGCGGGCCCTTGGACTATATAGGTTACCTAGCGGGCACTTGGACTATGTAGGTTACCTAGTGGGCACTTGGACTATCTAAGTTAACGAACGGGCACTTGGAATATGCAGGTAACCTAGCGGGCACTTGGAGTGTCTAGGTTACCTAGTGGGCACTTGGACTTCTAGGTTAAGGAACGGGCACTTGGACTATGTAGGTGGCTTAGCGGGCATTTGGACTATCTAGGTTTGGTAACGGGCACTTTGAGTATCTAGGTTACCTAGTGGGAACTTGGCCAATGTAAGTTACCTAACGGGCACTTTGACTATCTAGGTTACATAGCGGGCACTTGGACTATGTAGGTTAACTAGCGAGCACTTGGACTCTAGGTTACCTAGCAGGCACTTGGACTATCTAGGTTACCTAGCGGGCCCTTGGACTATGTAGGTTTCCTAGCGGGCACTTGGACTATCTAGGTTAATGAACGGGCACTTGGAATATGTAGGTAACCTAGCGGGCACTTGGACAGTCTACGTTACCTAGCGGGCACTTGGACTATCTAGGTTAACGAATGGGCACTTGGGCTATGTAGGTAACCTAGCGGACACTTGGACAGTCTAGGTTTCCTAGCCGGTAATTGGACTATCTAGGTTAACGATTGGCACTTGGACTATCTAGGTTACCTAGCGGCACATGGACTATATAAGTTACCTAGCGGGCACTTGGACTATCTAGGTTAACTAGCAGACCTTGGACTATGTAGGTTAACTAGTGGGCACCTGGACTATGTAAGTCCCCTAGTAGGCACTTGGACTATCTAGGTTAACTAACGGGCACTAGGACTATCTAGGTTACCTAGCAGGCACTTGGATTATGAAGGATCCCTAGCGGGCACTTGGATTATTTAGGTTACCTAGCGGGCACGTGGACTCTGTAGGTTAACTAGCGGACACTTGCACGAGCTAGTTTAACTAGAGGGCCCTTGCACTATGTTGGTTAACTAGCGGGCCTAGGATTATGTAGGTTAACTAGCGGGCACTTGGACTATGTAGTTTCCCTAGCGGGCATTTGGACTATTTAGGTTACCATCGGGAACTTGGACTATGTAGGTTACCTAGCGGGCACTTGGACTATCTAGTTTACCTAGCAGGCACTTTGACTATCGAGGTTAACTAACGGGCACTTGGACTATGTAGGTTGCCTAGCGGGCACTTGTTCTATGTAGGTTGCCTAGCGGGCACTTGGATTATGTAGGTTCCCTATCGGGCACTTCTATTATGTAGGTTCCCTATCGGGCACATGGACTATGTAGGTTAACTAGCGGGCACTTGGACTGTCTAGGTAACCTAGCAGACACTTGGACTATCTAGGTTAAAGAACGGGTACTTGGACTATGTAGGTAACCTAGCGGGCACGTGGACTGTCTAGGTTACCTAGCGGGCACTTTTACTATCTAGGTTAACCAACGGGCACTTAGACTATGTAGGTTACCTAGCGGGCAATTGGACTATGTAGGATCCCTATCGGACATTTGTACTACGTAGGTTAACTAGCGGGCACTTTGACTATCTAGGTTAACTAGCAGGCACTTGGACTATCTAGGCCAACTAGCGGGCCCTTGTACAATGTAGGTTAACTAGCGGGCACGTGGACTATCTAGGTTAACTAGCGGACCTTGGACTATGTAGGTTAACTAGCGGGCACTTGGACTATCTAGGTTTCCTAGCAGGCACTCGGACTATGTACATACCCTAGTGCGCACTTGGACTATCTAGGTTACCTAGCGGGCAATTGGACTATGTACGTCCCCTAGTGGGCACTTGGACTATCTAGGTTAACTAACGGGCACTAGGACTATCTAGGTTACCTAGCGGGCACTTGGACTATCTAGGTTACCTAGAAGGCACTTGGATTATGAAGGATCCCTAGCGGGCACTTGGACTATCTAGGTTACCTAGCAGGCACTTGGACTATGTAGGTTAACTAGCGGACACTTGCACGATCTTGGTTAACTAGCGGGCCCTTGCACTATTTAGGTAAACTAGCGGGCCCATGGATTATGTAGGTTTACTAGCAGGCACTTGGACTATCTAGGTTAACTAGCGGGTACTTGGACTATGTAGTTTCCCTAGCGGGCATTTGGACTATATAGGTTACCAAACGGGAACTTGGACTATGTAGGTTACCTAGCGGGCACTTGGACTATCTAGGTTACCTAGCAGGCACTTTGACTATCTAGGTTAACTAACGGGCACTTGGACTATGTAGGTTCCCTATCGGGCACTTGGACTATGTAGGTTACCTAACGGGCACTTGAACTATGTAGGATCCCTATCGGACATTTGTACTACTTAGGTTAACTAGCGGTCACTTTGACTATCTAGGTTAACTACCGGGCACTTGGACTATCTAGGTCAACTAACGGGCCCTTGTACTATGTAGGTTAACTAGCGGGCACTTGGACTATCTATATTTCCTAGCAGGCATTTGGACTATGTACATAC
Organism: Tenrec ecaudatus; assembly: GCF_050624435.1. Taxonomy (NCBI): domain Eukaryota; kingdom Metazoa; phylum Chordata; class Mammalia; order Afrosoricida; family Tenrecidae; genus Tenrec; species Tenrec ecaudatus. Next base: position 40,459 of record NW_027459647.1, read on the forward strand.
CCTAGCGCTCACTTCGACTATCTAGGTTAACTAACGGGCACTAGGACTATCTAGGGTAACTAGCGGGCACTTGGACTATCTAGGTCCTAGCAGGCACTTGGATTAAGAAGGATCCCTAGCGGGCACTTGGACTATGTAGGTTACCTAGTGGGCTCTTGGACTATCTAAGTTAACGAACGCGCACTTGGAATATGCAGGTAACCTAGCGGGCACTTGGAGTGTCTAGGTTACCTAGCAGGCACTTGGACTTCTAGGTTAACGAACGGGCACTTGGAATATGTAAGTTGCTTAGCGGGCATTTGGACTATCTAGGTTACGTAACGGGCACTTTGAGTACCTAGGTTACCTAGTGGGAACATGGACAATGTAAGTTACCTAGCGGGCACTTGGATTATCTAGGTTACATTGCAGGCACTTGGACTATGTCGGTTAACTAGCAAGCACTTGGACTCTAGGTTACCTAGCAGGCACTTGGACTATCTAGGTTACCTAGCGGGCCCTTGGACTATGTAGGATTCCTAACGGGCACTTGGACTATCTAGGTTTAACGAACGGGCACTTGGAATATGTAGGTAACCTAGCGGGCACATGGACAGTCTAGGTTACCTAGCAGGCACTTGGACTATCTAGGTTAACGAACGGGCACTTGGACTATGTAGGTAACCTAGCGGACCCTTGGACAGCCTAGGTTACCTAGCGGGCAATTGGACTATCTAGGTTAAGGAACGGGCACTTGGACTATCTAGGTTACCTAGCGGCACTTGGACTATGTAAGTTACCTAGCGGGCACTTGGATTATCTAGGTTAACTAGCGGAGCTTGGACTATGTAGGTTAACTAGTGGGCACTTGGACTATGTAAGTCCCCTAGTGGGCACTTGGACTATCTAGGTTAACTAACGGGCACTAGGACTATCTATGATATCTAGCGGGCACTTGGACTATCTAGATTACCTAGCAGGCACTTGGATAATGAAGGATCCCTAGCGGGCGCTTGGACTATTTAGGTTACCTAGCGGGCACTTGGACTATGTAGGTTAACTAGCGGGCCCATGGATTATGTAGATTTACTAGAAGGCACTTGGACTATCTAGGTTAACTAGCGGGCACTTGGAATATGTAGTTTCCCAGCGGTCTTTTGGACTATTTATGTTACCATCGGGAAATTGGACTATGTAGGTTACCTAGCGGGCACTTGGACTATCTAGGTTACCTAGCAGGCACTTTGACTATCTAGGTTAACTAACGGGCACTTGGACTATGTAGGTTGCCTATTGGGCACTTGGACTATGTAGGTTAACTAGCGGGCACTTGGACTGTCTAGGTAACCTAGCGGGCACTTGGACTATCTAGGTTAACGAACGGGCACTTGGACTATGTAGGTTACCTAGCGGGCACTTGTACTAGGTAGGATCCCTATCGGACATTTGTACTACTTAGGTTAACTAGCGGGCACTTTGACTATCTAGGTTAACTCGCAGGCACTTGGACTATCTAGGCCAACTAGCGGGCCCTTGTACTATGTAGGTTAACTAGCGGGCACTTGGACTATCTAGGTTAACTAGCGGACCTTGGACTATGTAGGTTAACAAGCGGGCCATTGCACTATGTAGGTTAACTAGCGGGCCCATGGATTATGTAGGTCTACTAGCAGGCACTTGGACTATCTAGGTTAACTAGCGGGCACTTGGACTATGTAGTTTCCCTAGCGGGCATTTGGACTATTTAGGTTACCAAGCGGGAACTTCGACTATGTAGGTTACCTAGCGGGCACTTGGACTACATGGTTACCTAGCAGGCACTTTGACTATCTAGGTTAACTAACGGGCACATGGACTATGTAGGTTGCCTAGCGGGCACTTGGACTATGTAGGTTTCCTAGCGGGCACTTGGATTGTCTAGGTAACCTAGCGGGCACTTCGACTATGTACATACCCTACACGCCCTTGGACTATCTAGGTTACCTAGCGGGCACATGGACTATGTACGTCCCCTAGTGGGCAATTGGATTATCTAGGTTAACTAACGGGCACTAGGACTATCTAGGTTAACTAGCGGCCACTTGGACTATCTAGGTTACCTAGCAGGCACTTGGATTATGAAGGATCCCTAGCGGGACCTTGGAAAATCTAGTTTAACTAGCGGGCACTTGGACGATCTATGTTAACTAGCGGGCCCTTGGACTATCTAGGTTACCTAGCGGGCACTTGGACTATATAGGTTACCTAGCGGGCACTTGGACTATGTAGGTTACCTAGTGGGCACTTGGACTTCTAGGTTAACGAACGGGCACTTGGACTATGTAGGTTGCCTAGCGGGCACTTGGATTATGTAGGTTCCCTATCGGGCACTTGGACTATGTAGGTTAACTAGCGGGCACTTGGACTGTCTAGGTTACCTAGTGGGCACTTTTATTATCTAGGTTAACAAATGGGCACTTGGGCTATGTAGGTTACCTAGCCGCCACTTGCACTATCTAGGTTAGCTAACAGCCACTGGACTATCTAGGTTCCCTAGCGGGCACTTGTACTATTTAGGTTACCTAGCTGGCACTTGGACTATGTAGGTCAACTAGTGGGCCCTTGGACTATCTAGGTTAGACAACGGGCACTTAGATTACGTAGGTTCACTAGCGGGCACTTGGACTATGTAGGCTAACTAGGGGGCCCTTGGACGATCTAGGTTACTTAGCGGGTACTTGAACTATCTAGATTACCTAGCGGGCACTTGTAGTATCTAGGTTACCTAGCGGGCACTTGGACAATGTACGTTCCCTAGGCGGCACTTGGACTATCTATGTTAACTAGCGGGCACTTGGAATATGTAGGTTAACTAGCGGACACTTGCACTATGTAGGTTACCTAGCAGGCACTTTGACTATCTAGGTTAACAAGCGGGCACTTGGACTATGTAGGTCAACTAGCGGGCCCTTGGACTATCTAGGTTAGCCAACAGGCACTTAGATTGTGTAGGTTAACTAGCGGGCACTTGGAATATGTAGGTTAAGTAGCGGACACTTGCACTATGAAGGTTAACTAGCGGGACCATGGACTATGTGTGTTTACTAGCGGGCCCTTGGACTATCTAGGTTGCCTAAAGGGCACTTGGACTATCTAGGTTACTGAACGGGCACTTGGACTATCTAGGTTACCTAGCGGGAACTTGGACTATGTAGGCTAACTAGGGGGCCCTTGAACTATCTAGGTTAACTAGCGTGCCCTTGGACTATGTAGGTTCCTTAGCACGCACTTGGACTATCAAGGTGGCCTAGCGGGCACTTGGACGATATAGGTTAACTAGCGTGCCCTTGGAATATCTACGTTACATAGCGGGCACTTGGTATATAGGTTAACTAGCGGTCACTGGGACTATGTAGGTTAACTAGAGGACACTTGGACTATCTAGGTTAACTAGTGGGCCCTTGGACTATGTAGGTTAACTAGCGGGCACTTGGACAATCTAGGTTAACTAGCGGGCACTTGGACGATCTAGGTTAACTAGCGGGCACTTGGACTTTCAAAGTGAACAAGTGAGCCCTTGGACTATGTAGGTTAACGAGCGGGCCCTTGGAGTATCTAGGTTACCTAGTGGGCACTTGGACTATATAGGTTACCTAGTGGGCACTTGGACTATCTAGGTTAACGATCGGGCACTTGGAATATGCAGGTAACCTAGCGGGAACTTGGACTGTCTAGGTTACCTAGCAGGCACTTGGACTTCTAGGTTAACGAACGGGCTCTTGGACTATGTAGGTTGCCTAGCGGGCACTTGGAATATCTAGGTTAGGTAACGGGTACTTGGATTATCTAGGTTCCCTAAAATGTACTTTGACTATCTAGGTTACATATCGGGCACTTGGACTATGTAGGTTATCTAGCAGGCACTTGGACTATCTAGGTTACCTAGCGGGCCCTTGGACAATGTAGTTTTCCTAGCGGGCACTTGGACTATCTAGGTTAAGAACGGGCACTTGGACTATGTAGGTAACCTAGCGGGCACTTGGACAGTCTAGGTTACCTAGCGGACACTTGGACTACCTAGGTTAACGAACGGACACTTGGACAATGTAGGTTACCTAGCGGGCACTTGGACTATGTAGGATCCCTATCGGACATTTGGACTACTTAGGTTACCTAGCGGGCACTTGGACTATCTATGTCAACTAGTGGGCCCTTGTACTATGTAGGTTAACTAGCGAGCCCTTGTACTATCTAAGTTAACTAGCGGACCTTGGATTCTGTAGGTTAACTAGCGGGCCTTTGGACTATCTAGGTTAACTAGTGGGCACTTGGACGATCTAGGTTAACTAGAGGGCACTTGGACTATCTAGGTTAACTAGCGTGCACTTGGACTATCTAGGTTGACAAGTGGGCACTTGGATGATCAATGTTAACTAGAGGGCACTTGGACTATCTAGGTTAACTAACGGGTAATTGGACTATCTAGGTTACCTAGCAGGCACTTAGACTATGAATGTTCCCTAGCGGGCACTTGGATTATCTAGGTTACCCAGCGGGCACTTGGACTATGTAGGTGAACTACCGGACCCTTGAACTATCTAGGTTAGCTAACTGGCACGTGGACTATGTAGGTTAACTAGCGGACACTTGCACGATCTAGGTTAACTAGCGGGCTCTTGCACTATGTAGGTTAACTAGCGGGCCCATTGACTATGTAGGTTAACTAGTGGGCACATGGAAAATATAGGTTAACTAGCGGGCACTTGGATTATCTAGGTTAGCTAGCGGGCTCTTGCACTATGTAGGTTAACTAGCGGGCCCATTGACTATGTAGGTTAACTAGTGGGCACTTGGACGATATAGGTTAACTAGCAGGCACTTGGACGATCTAGGTTAACTAGCGGGCACTTGGACGATATTGGTTAACTAGCGGGCACTTGGATTATCTAGGGTACCTAGGGGGCACTTGGACTATGTAGGTTCCCTATCGGGCACTTGGACTATGTAGGTTAACTAGCGGACACTTGGACTATCTAGGTTAGCTAACGGGCAATTGGACTATCAAGGTTACCTAACGGGCAATTGGACTATATAGATAACCTAGCGGGCACTTAGACTTTGTAGGTTACCTAGCAGGCACTTGGACTATCTAGGTTACCTAGCTCGCAGTTGAACTATCTACGTTGCCTAGCGGGTTCTTGGAGTATGTAGGTTACCTTGCGGGCTGTTGGATTATCTAGGTTACCTAGCGGGAACTTGGACTATCTAGGTTAACTAACGGGCACTTGGATTATGTAGGTTCCCTAGCGGGCCCTTGGACTATGTAAGTTCCCTATCGGCACTTGGACTAGGTAGGTTCCCTAGCGGGCACTTGGTCTATCTAGGTTAACTAGCGGGCACTTGGAGTATCTAGGTTAACTAGCGAGCACTTGGACTATCTAGGATAACTAGCGGGCACTTGGACTATGTAAGTTCCCTATCGGCACTTGGACTAGGTAGGTTCCCTAGCGGGCACTTGGTCTATCTAGGTTAACTAGCGGGCACTTGGAGTATCTAGGTTAACTAGCGAGCACTTGGACTATCTAGGATAACTAGCGGGCACTTGGACTATTAGGGTCCCTAGTGGGCATTTGGACTATATAGGTTACCTAGCGGGCACTTGGACTATGTAGGTTAACGAACAGGCACTTGGAGTATGTAAGTAACCTAGTGGTCACTTGAACTGTCTAGGTTACCTAGCGGGCACTTGGACTATGTAGGTTAACTAGCGGGCCCTTGGACGATGTAGATTAACAAGCGGGCCCTTGGACTATGTAGGTTAACTAGCAGGCCTTAGACTATGAAGATTAACTAGCGGCACTTGGACTAACTACGTTAACTAGCGGGCCCTTGGACTATGTAGATACCCTAGCGGGCACTTGGACTATGTATGTTCCAGAGCGGGCACTTCGACTATATAGGTTCCCTAGCACCCACTTGGACTATGTAGGTTCCAGAGCGGGCACATGGACAATCAAGGTTCCCTTGGGGGCACTTGGACTATGTAGGTTAACTAGCGGACACTTGGACGATCTAGGTTAACTAGCGGGTACTTGAATTATGTAGGTTAACTAGCGGGCCCTTGGACTATGTAGATTAAATAGCAGCACTTGGACTTTCTACGTTAACGAGCGGGCCCTTGGAGTATCTAGGTTACCTAGTGGGCACTTGGACTATATAGGTTCCCTAGCGGGCACTTGGACTATCTATGTTAACGAACGGGCACTTGGACTATGCAGGTAACCTAGCGGGCACTTGGACTGTCTAGGTTACATAGCGGGCTCTTGGACTTCTAGGATAACGAACGGGCAGTTGGACTATGTAGGTTGCCTAGCGGGCACTTGGACTATCTAGGTTAGGTAACGGGCACTTGGACTATCTAGGTTACCTAGCGGGAACTTGGACTATCTGGGTTGCCTAGCAGGCACTTGGATTATGAAGGATCCCTAGCGGGCACTTGGACTATCTAGGTTACCTAGCGGGCACTTGGACTATCTAGGTTAACTAGCGGGCACTTGGACTATGTAGCTTACCTAGCAGGCACTTGGACTATGAAGGATCCCTAGCGGGCACTTGGACTATGCAGGTTAACTAGCGGACACTTGCACGATCTAGGTTAACTAGCGGGCCCTTGCACTATGTAGGTTAACTAGCGGGCCCATGTATTATGTAGGTTTACTAGCAGGCACTTGGACTATCTAGGTTAACTAGCGGGCACTTGGACTATGTAGTTTCCCTAGAGGGCATTTGGACTATTAGGTTACCTAGCGGGAACTTGGACTATGTAGGTTACCTAGTGGGCACTTGGACTATCTAGGTTATCTACCAGGCACTTTGACTATCTAGGTTAACTAACGGGCACTTGGATTATGTAGGTTAACTAGAGGACACTTGGATTATCTAGGTTCCCTATCGGGCACTTGGACTATGTAGGTTAACTAGCGGGCACTTGGACTGTCTAGGTTACCTAGCAGGCACTTTGACTATCTAGGTTAACTAACGGGCACTTGGACTATGTAGTTGCCTAGTGGGCACTTGGATTATCTAGGTTAACGAACGGGCACTTGGACTATGTAGGTTACCTAGCCGCCACTTGGACTATCTAGGTTAGCTAACAGGCACTTGGACTATCTAGGTTCCCTAGCGGGCATGTGTACTATCTAGGTTACCTTGCTGGCACTTGGACTATGTAGGTCAACTAGCAGGCCCTTGGACTATCTAGGTTAGCTAACGGGCACTTAGATTATGTAGGTTAACTAGCGGGCACTTGGAATTTGTAGGTTAACTAGCGGGCCCATGGACTATGTAGGTTACCTAACGAGCACTTGGACTATGTAGGTTCTCTAGCGGGCACTTGGATTATGTAGGTTCCCTATCTGGCACTTGGACTATGTAGGTTAACTAGCGTGCATTTGGACTATGTAGGTTTCCTAGCGGGCACTTGCACTATGTAGGTTCCCTATCGGGCACTTGGAGAATGTAGGTTAACTAGGGGGCACTAGGACAATGTAGGTTACCTAGCGGGCCCTTGGACTATCTAGGTTACCTAGCGGGAACCTGGACTATGTAGGTTAACTAGTGAGCACTTGGACTATCTAGGTAACCTAGCAGGCACTTGGACTATGTAGGTTAACTAGCGGGCACTTGGACTATCTAGGTTACCTAGCGGGCACTTGGACTATGTACGTTCCCTAGCGGGCACTTGGACTATCTACGTTACCTAGCAGGCACTTGGAATATGTACGTTACCTAGCGGGCATTTGGACTATGTACGTTTCCTAGCGGGTACGTGGACCAGATAGGTTCCCTAGCGGGCACTTTATCTATTTAGGTTAACTAGCGGGCACTTGGACTATCTAGGTTAACTTGCGAGCACTTGGACTATCTAGGTTAACTAGCCGGCATTTGGACTATTAGGGGCCCTAGCGGGCATTTGGACTATATTGGTTACCTAGCGGGTACTTGGACTATGTAGGTTAACGAACGGGCTCTTGGACTATGTAGGTAACCTAGTGGTCACTTGAACTGTCTAGGTTACCTAGCGGGTACTTAGACTATGTAGGTTAACTAGCGGGCACTTGGAATATCTAGGTTAACTAGCGGGCCCTTAGACGATGTAGGATAACTAGCGGGCTCTTGCACTATGTAGGTTAACCAGCGGGCCCATGGATTATGTAGGTTCACTAGCGGGCATTTGGACTATATAGGTTACCTAGCAGGCACTTGGACTATGTAGGTTACCTAGCAGGCACTTTGACTATCTAGGTTAACTAACGGGCACTTGGACTATGTATTTTCCCTAGTGGGCATTTGGACTATTTAGGTTACCTAGCGGGCACTTGGACTATGTAGGTTACCTAGCGGGCACTTGGACTATGTAGGTTACCTTGCGGGCCCTTAGACGATGTAGGTTAACTAGCGGGCCCTTGCACTATGTAGGTTAACTAGCGGGCCCATGGATTATGTAGGTTTACTAGCAGGCACGTGGACTATCTAGGTTAACTAGCGGGCACTTGGACTATCTAGGTTAACTAGCGGGCACTTGACTATGTAGGTTCACTAGCAGGCATTTGGACTATATAGGTTACCTAGCGGGCACTTGGACTATCTAGGTTACATAGCAGGCACTTTGACTATCTACGTTAACTAACGGGCACTTGGACTATGTAGTTTCCCTAGAGGGTATATGTACTATTTAGGTTACCTAGCAGGCACTTGGACTATGTAGGTTACATAGCGGGCACTTGGACTATCTAGGTTACCTAGCAGGCACTTTGACTATCTAGGTTAACTAACGGGCACTTGGACTATGTAGGTTGCTTAGCGGGCACTTGGATTATGTAGGTTAACTAGCGGGCACTTGGAATGTCTAGGTTACCTAGTGGGCACTTGTATTATCTAGGTTAACGAACGGGCACTTGGACTATGTAGGTTACCTAGCCGCCCCTTGCACTATCTAGGTTAGCTAACAGGCACTTGGACTATCTAGGTTCCCTAGCGGGCACTTGTACTATCTAGGTTACCTAGCTGGCACTTGGACTATGTAGGTCAACTTACGGGCCCTTGGACTATCTAGGTTAGCCAACGGGCCCTTAGATTATGTAGGTTAACTAGCGGGTACTTGGACTATGTAGGCTAACTAGGGAGCCCTTGGACGATCTAGGTTACCTAGCGGGTACTTGAACTATCTAGGTTAACTAGCGGGCACTTGCAGTATCTAGGTTGCCTAGCGGGTACTTGGACTATGTATGTTCCCTAGCGTGCACTTGGACTATCTATGTTAACTAGCGGACACTTGCACTATGTAGGTTACCCAGGAGGCACTTGGATTATCTAGGTTAACTAGCGGGCACTTGGACTAAGTAGGTCAACTAGCGGGTCCTTGGACTATCAAGGTTAGCCACCAAGCACTTAGATTGTGTAGGTTAACTAGCGGGCACTTGGAATATGTAGGTTAAGTAGGAGACACTTGCACTATGAAGGTTAACTAGCGGGCCCATGGACTATGTAGGTTTACTAGCGGGCCCTTGGACTACCTAGGTTCCCTAAAGGGCACTTGGACTATCTAGGTTACCGAACGGGCACTTGGACTATGGAGGTTACCTAGCGGGAACTTGGACTATGTAGGCTAACTAGGGGGCCCTTGGACTATCTAGGTTAACTAGCGTGCACTTGGACTATGTAGGTTCCTTAGCGCGCACTTAGACTATCTAGGTGGCCTAGCGGGCACTTGGACGATATAGGTTAACTAGCATGCCCTTGGAATATCTAAGTTACGTAGCGGGCACTTGGTATATAGGTTAACTAGCGGGCACTTGGACTATGTAGGTTAACTAGAAGACACTTGGACTATCTAGGTTAACTAGTGGGCCCTTGAACTATGTAGGTTAACTAGCGGGCACTTGGACAATCTAGGTTAACTAGCGGGCACTTGGATGATCTAGGTTAACTAGCGGGCACTTGGACTATCAAAGTGAACAAGTGAGCCCTTGGACTATGTAGGTTAACTAGCGGGCCCTTGGAGTATCTAGGTTACCTAGTGGGCACTTGGACTATATAGGTTACCTAGCGGGCACTTGGACTATGTGGGTTACCTAGTGGGCACTTGGATTATCTAGGTTAACGAACGGGCACTTGGAATATGCAGGTAACCTAGCGGGAACTTGGACTGTCTAGGTTACCTAGCGGGCACTTGGACTTCTAGGTTAACGAACGGGCTCTTGGACTATGTAGGTTTCCTAGCGGGCACGTGGAATATTTAGGTTAGGTAACGGGCACTTGGACTATCTATGTTACCTAACGGGCACTTTGACTATCTAGGTTACATAGCGGGCACTTGGACTATGTAGGTTAACTAGCGCGCACTTGGACTCTAGGTTATGTAGCGGGCACTTGGACTATCTAGGTTACCTAGCGGGCCCTTGGACTATGTAGGTTTCCTAGCGGGCACTTGGACTATCTAGGTTAAGAACGGGCACTTGGACTATGTAGGTAACCTAGCGGGCACTTGGACAGTCTAGGTTACCTAGCGGGCACTTGGGCTATGTATGTTCCTTACGGACACTTGAACTATGTAAGTTAACTACCGGGCACTTGTACTATGTATGTTAACTATCGGGCCCTTGGACTACTTAGGTTAACTAGCGGACAATTGCACTATGTATGTTACCTAGCAGGCACTTGGACTATCTAGGTTAACTAGCGGACGCTTGGACTATGTAGGTTAACTAGCGGACAGTTGCACTATGTAGGTTACCTAGCGGGCACTTGGACTATGTAGGTTAACTAGCAGGCCCTTGGACTATCTAGGTTATCTAGCAGGCACTTGGACTATGTAGGTTAACTAGCGGGCACTTGCACTCTCTACGTTACCTAGCGGGCACTTGGACTATGTAGTTTACCTAGCAGACACTTGCACTATGTAGGTTACCAAGCGGACACTTGGACTATGTAGGTTAACTAGAGGACACTTGGACAATCTAGGTTAACTAGTGGGCCCTTGGACTATGTAGGTTCACTAGGCAGTACTTGGACGATCTAGGTTAACTAGCGGGCACTTGAACGATCTAGGTTAACTAAGGGGCGCTTGGACTATCAAGGTTAACAAGCGAGCCCTTGGACTATGTAGGTTAACTAGCAGGCCCTTGGACTATCTAGGTTAACTAGTGGGCCCTTGGACTATGTAGGTTAACTAGCAGGCACTGGACAATCTAAGTTAACTAGCGGCACTTGGACGATCTAGGTTAACAAGCGGGCACTTGGACTATCAAAGTTAACAAGTGAGCTCTTAGACTATGTAGGTTAACTAGCGGGCCCTTGGACTATCTAGGTTACCTAGCGGGCACTTGGACTATGTAGGTTAACTAGAGGACACTTGGAATATCAAAGTTAACAAGTGAGCCCTTAGACTATGTAGGTTACCTAGGTGGCACTTGGACTATGTAGGTCAACTAGCGGGCCCTTGGACTATCTAGGTTAGCTAACGGGCACTAGGATTATCTAGGTTAACTAGCGGGCACTTTGACTATCTAGGTTACCTAGAAGGCACTTGGATTATGAAGGATCCCTAGCGGGCACTTGGACTATCTCGGTTACCTAGCGGGCACTTGGACTATATAGGTTAACTAGCGGACACTTGCACGATCTAGGTTAACTAGCGGGCCCTTGCACTATGTAGGTTAACTAGCGAGCCCATGGATTATGTAGGTTTACTAGCAGGCACTTGGACTATCTAGGTTAACTAGCGGGCACTTGCACTATGTAGTTTCCCTAGCGGGCATTTGGACTATTTAGGTTACCAAGCAGGAACTTGGACTATGTAGGTTACCTAGCGGGCACTTGGACTATCTAGGTTACCTAGCAGGCACTTTGACTATCTAGGTTAACTAACGGGCACTTGGACTATGTAGTTTGCCTAGCGGGCACTTGGACTATGTAGGTTCCCTATCGGGCACTTGGATTATGTAGGTTCCCTATCGGGCACTTGGACTATGTAGGTTACCTAACGGGCACTTGAACTATGTAGGATCCCTATCGGACATTTGTACTTCTTAGGTTAACTAGCGGTCACTTTGACTATCTAGGTCAACTAGCGGGCCCTTGTACTATGTAGGTTAACTAGCGGGCACTTGGACTATCTAGGTTTCCTAGCAGGCACTTGGACTATGTACATACCCTAGCGCGCACTTCGACTATCTAGGTTAACTAACGGGCACTAGGATTATCTAGGGTAACTAGCGGGCACTTGGCCTAACTAGGTCCTAGCAGGCACTTGGATTATGAAGGATCCCTAGCGGGCACTTGGACTATGTAGGTTACCTAGTGGGCACTTGGACTATCTAAGTTAACGAACGCGCACTTGGAATATGCAGGTAACCTAGCGGGCACTTGGAGTGTCTAGGTTACCTAGCAGGCACTTGGACTTCTAGGTTAACGAACGGGCACTTGGAATATGTAGGTTGCTTAGCGGGCATTTGGACTATCTAGGTTAGGTAACGGGCACTTTGAGTACCTAGGTTACCTAGTGGGAACATGGACAATGTAAGTTACCTAGCGGGCACTTGGATTATCTAGGTTACATAGCGGGCACTTGGACTATGTAGGTTAACTAGCAAGCACTTGGACCCTAGGTTACCTAGCAGGCACTTGGACAATCTAGGTTACCTAGCAGGCCCTTGGACTATGTAGGATTCCTAGCGGGCACTTGGACGATCTAGGTTTAACGAACGGGCACTTGGAATATGTAGGTAACCTAGCGGGCACTTGGACAGTCTAGGTTACCTAGCGGGCACTTGGACTATCTAGGTTAACGAACGGGCACTTGGACTATGTAGGTAACCTAGCGGACACTTGGACAGCCTAGGTTACCTAGCGGGCAATTGGGCTATCTAGGTTAATGAACGGGCACTTGGACTATCTAGGTTACCTAGCGACACTTGGACTATGTAAGTTACCTAGCGTGCACTTGGACTATCTAGGTTAACTAGCGGAGCTTGGACTATGTAGGTTAACTAATGGGCACTTGGACTATGTAGTCCAACTAGCGGGCCCATTGGACTATCTAGGTTAGCCAACGGGCACTTAGGTTATGTAGGGTAACTAGCGGGCACTTGGACTATGTAGGCTAACTAGGGGGCCCTTGGACGATCTAGGTTACCTAGCGGGTACTTGAACTATCTAGGTTAACTAGCGGGCCCTTGCAGTATCTAGGTTGCCTAGCGGGTACTTGGACTATGTACGTTCCTTAGCGGGCACTTGGACTATCTATGTTAACTAGCGGACACTTGCACTATGTAGGTTACCTAGCAGGCACTTGGACTATCTAGGTTAACTAGCGGGCACTTGGAAAATGTAGGTCAACTAGCGGGTCCTTGGACTATCAAGGTTAGCCAACAGGCACTTAGATTCTGTAGGTTAATTAGCGGGCACTTGGAATATGTAGGTTAAGTAGCGGACACTTGCACTTTGAAGGTTAACTAGCAGGCCCTTGGACTATCTAGGTTTCCTAGCAGGCACTTGGACTATGTAGGTTACCTAGCGGGCACTTGGACTATGTAGGATCCTATCAGACATTTGGACTACTTAGGTTACCTAGCGGGCACTTGGACTATCTAGGTTAACTAGCGTGCCCTTGGACGATCTAGGTTAACTAGCGGGCACTTGGATGATCACTGTTAACTAGCGGGCACTTGGACTATCTAGGTTAACTAGCGTGCACTTGGACTAAGTACGTCCCCAAGTGGGCACTTGGACACTCTAGGTTAACTACGGGCAATAGGACTATCTAGGTTACCTAGCTGGCACTTGGACTATGAAGGTTCCCTAGCGGGCACTTGGATTATCTAGGTTACCCAGCGGGAACTTGGACAATAGAGGTCAACTAGAGGGTCCTTGGAATATCTAGGTTAGCTAACTGGCACTTGGACTATGTTGGTTAACTAGCGGACACTTGCACGATCTAAGTTAACTAGCGGGCTCTTGCACTATGTAGGTTAACTAGCGGGCCCATTGACTCTGTTGGTTAACTAGCGGGCATTTGGACGATATAGGTTAACTAGCAGGCAGTTGGACTATATAGGTTAACTAGCGGGCACTTGGATAATCTAGGTTACCTAGCGGGCATTTGGACTATGTAGGTTCCCTAGGGGGAATTTGGACTATATAGATAACCTAGCGGGCACTTAGACTTTGTAGGTTACCTCGCGAGCCCTTGGACTATGTAGGTTAACTAGCGGGCCCTTGGACTATGTAGGTTACCTAGCGGGCACTTGGACGATCTAGGTTAACTAGCGGGCACTTGGACTATGTAGGTTAACTAGCGGGCCCTTGGACTATGTAGATTAACTAGCGGCACTTGGACTATCTACGTTAACTACCGGGCCCTTGGACTATGTAGATTCCCTAGCGGGCATTTGGAATAAATAGGTAATCTAGCGGGCACTTAGACTTTGTAGGTTACCTAGCGGGCACATGGACTATCTAGGTTACCTAGCTGGCACATGAACTATCTACGTTACCTAGCGGGTTCTTGGAGTATGTAGGTTACCTAGCGGGCTGTTGGACTATCTAGGTTACTAAGCGGGCACTTGGACTATCTAGGTTAACTAACGGGCACTTGGATTATGTAGGTTCCCTAGCGGGCCCTTGGACTATGTAAATTCCCTAGCGGGCACTTGGACTATGTGGGTTTCCTGGCGGGCATTTGGAATATCTAGGTTACCTAAAGGGCACATGGACTATGTAGGTTCCCTAGCGGGCACTTGGATTATATAGGTTCCGTATGGGCACTTGGAATATGTAGGTTACCTAGCGGGCACTTGGACTATGTAGGTTCCCTATCGGGCACTTGGAGTATGTAGGTTACCTAGCGGGCACTAGGACTATGTAGGTTTCCTAGCGGGCCCTTGTACTACCTTGGTTACCTAGCGGGCATTTGGACTATGTTGGCTCCCTAGCGGTCATTTGGACTATATAGATTACCTAGCGGGCACTTAGATTTTATAGGTTACCTAGCGGGCACTTGGACTATCTAGGTTACCTAGCTGGCACTTGAACTATCTACGTTACCTAGCGGGTACTTGGAGTATGAATGTTACCTACCGGGCTGTTGGACTATCTAGGTTACCTAGCGGGCACTGGGACTCTCTAGGTTAACTAACGGGCACTTGGACTATGTACGTTCCCTAGCGGGCCCTTGGACTATGTAAGTTCCCTAGCGGGCACTTGGACTATGTGGGTTCCCTAGCAGGCACTTGGATTATGTAGGTTACCGATCAGGCACTTGGACTATGTAGGTTAACTAGCGGGCATTTGGACTATGTAGGTTACCAAGAGGGCACTTGGACTATGTAGGTTCCCTATTGGGCATTAGGACTATGTAGGTTACTTAGCGGGCCCTTGGACTATCTAGGTTACCTAGGGGGAACCTGGACAATGTAGGTTAACTAGTGGGCACTTGGACTATCTAGGTTACCTAGCAGGCACTTGGACTATGTAGGTTAACTAGCGGGCACTTGGACTATCTAGGTTACCTAGTGGGCACTTGGACTATGTACGTTCCCTAGCGAGCACTTGGACTATCTACGTTACCTAGCGGGCACTTGGACTATGTACGTTACCTATCGGGCACTTGGACTATGTACGTTTCCTAGCGGGAACTTGGACTAGATAGGCTCCCTAGAGGTCACTTGGTCTATCTAGGTTAACTAGCGGGCACTTTGACTATCTAGGTTAACTAGCGAGCACATGGACTATCTAGGTTAACTAGCGGGCATTTGGAATATTAGGGCCCCTAGCGGGCATTTGGAATATATTAGTTACCTAGCGGATACTTGGACTATGCAGGTTAACGAACGGGCACTTGGACTATGTAGGTAACCTAGTGGTCACTTGAACTGTCTAGGTTACCTAGCGGGTACTTAGACTATGTAGGTTAACTAGCGGGCACTTGGACTATCTAGGTTAACTAGCGGGCCCTTAGACGATGTAGGATAACTAGCGGGCCCTTGCACTATGTAGGTTAACCAGCGGGCCCATGGATTATGTAGGTTCACTAGCGGGCATTTGGACTATATAGGTTACCTAGCAGGCACTTGGACTATGTAGGTCACATAGCAGGCACTTTGACTATCTAGGTTAACTAACGGGCACTTGGACTATGTATTTTCCCTAGTGGGCATTTGGACTATTTAGGTTACCTAGCGGGCACTTGGACTATGTAGGTTACCTAGTGGGCACTTGGACTATCTAGGTTACCTAGAAGGCACCTTGACGATCTAGGTTAACTAACGGGCACTTGGACTATGTAGGTTGCCTAGCGGGCACTTGAACGATCTAGGTTAACTAAGGGGCACTTGGACTATCAAAGTTAACAAGCGAGCCCTTGAACTATGTAGCTTAACTAGCAGGCCCTTGGACTATCTAGGTTAACTAGTGGGCCCTTGGACTATGTAGGTTAACTAGCAGGCACTGGACAATCTAGGTTAACTAGCGGCACTTGGACGATCTAGGTTAACAAGCGGCACTTGGACTATCAAAGTTAACAAGTGAGCTCTTACACTATGTAGGTTAACTAGCGGGCCCTTGGACTATCTAGGTTACCTAGAGGGCACTTGGACTATGTAGGTTAACTAGAGGACACTTGGAATATCAAAGTTAACAAGTGAGCCCTTAGACTATGTAGGTTACCTAGGTGGCACTTGGACTATGTAGGTCAACTAGCGGGCCTTGGACTATCTAGGTTAGCTAACGGGCACTAGGATTATCTAGGTTAACTAGCGGGCACTTTGACTATCTAGGTTACCTAGAAGGCACTTGGATTATGAAGGATCCCTAGCGGGCACTTGGACTATCTCGGTTACCTAGCGGGCACTTGGACTATATAGGTTAACTAGCGGACACTTGCACGATCTAGGTTAACTAGCGGGCCCTTGCACTATGTAGGTTAACTAGCGAGCCCATGGATTATGTAGGTTTACTAGCAGGCACTTGGACTATCTAGGTTACCTAGCAGGCACTTTGACTATCTAGGTTAACTAACGGGCACTTGGACTATGTAGGTTGCCTAGCGGGCACTTGGACTATGTAGGTTCCCTAGCGGGCACTTGGATTATGTAGGTTCCCTAGCGGGCACTTGGATTATGTAGGTTCCCTATCGGGCACTTGGACTATGTAGGTTACCTAACGGGCACTTGAACTATGTAGGATCCCTATCGGACATTTGTACTTCTTAGGTTAACTAGCGGTCACTTTGACTATCTAGGTCAACTAGCGGGCCCTTGTACTATGTAGGTTAACTAGCGGGTACTTGGACTATCTAGGTTTCCTAGCAGGCACTTGGACTATGTACATACCCTAGCGCGCACTTCGACTATCTAGGTTAACTAACGGGCACTAGGATTATCTAGGGTAACTAGCGGGCACTTGGCCTAACTAGGTCCTAGCAGGCACTTGGATTATGAAGGATCCCTAGCGGGCACTTGGACTATGTAGGTTACCTAGTGGGCACTTGGACTATCTAAGTTAACGAACGCGCACTTGGAATATGCAGGTAACCTAGCGGGCCCTTGGACTGTCTAGGTTACCTAGCGGGCACTTGGACTTCTAGGTTAACGAACGGGCAATTGGAATATGTAGGTTGCTTAGCGGGCATTTGGACAATCTAGGTTAGGTAACGGGCACTTTGAGTACCTAGGTTACCTAGTGGGAACATGGACAATGTAAGTTACCTAGCGGGCACTTGGATTATCTAGGTTACATAGCGGGCACTTGGACTATGTAGGTTAACTAGCAAGCACTTGGACTCTAGGTTACCTAGCAGGTACTTGGACAATCTAGGTTACCTAGCGGGCCCTTGGACTATGTAGGATTCCTAGCGGGCACTTGGACTATCTAGGTTTAACGAACGGGCACTTGGAATATGTAGGTAACCTAGCAGGCACTTGGACAGTCTAGGTTACCTAGCGTGCACTTGGACTATCTAGGTTAACGAACGGGCACTTGGACTATGTAGGTAACCTAGCGGACACTTGGACAGCCTAGGTTACCTAGCGGGCAATTGGACTATCTAGGTTAAGGAACGGGCACTTGGACTATCTAGGTTACCTAGCGGCACTTGGACTATGTAAGTTACCTAGCGTGCACTTGGACTATCTAGGTTAACTAGGGGAACTTGGACTATGTATGTTAACTAGTGGGCACTTGGACTATGTAGTCCAACTAGCGGGCCCATTGGACTATCTAGGTTAGCCAACGGGCACTTAGATTATGTAGGTTAACTAGCGGGCACTTGGACTATGTAGGCTAACTAGGGGGCCCTTGGACGATCTAGGTTACCTAGCGGGTACTTGAACTATCTAGGTTAACTAGCGGGCACTTGCAGTATCTAGGTTGCCTAGCGGGTACTTGGACTATGTACGTTCCTTAGTGGGCACTTGGACTATCTATGTTAACTAGCGGACACTTGCACTATGTAGGTTACCTAGCAGGCACTTGGACTATCTAGGTTAACTAGCGGGCACTTGGAAAATGTAGGTCAACTAGCGGGTCCTTGGACTATCAAGGTTAGCCAACAGGCACTTAGATACTGTAGGTTAACTAGCGGGCACTTGGAATATGTAGGTTAAGTAGCGGACACTTGCACTATGAAGGTTAACTAGCAGGCCCTTGGACTATCTAGGTTTCCTAGCAGGCACTTGGACTATGTAGGTTACCTAGCGGGCACTTGGACTATGTAGGATCCTATCAGACATTTGGACTACTTAGGTTACCTAGCGGGCACTTGGACTATCTAGGTTAACTAGCGTGCCCTTGAATGATCTAGGTTAACTAGCGGGCACTTGGATGATCACTGTTAACTAGCGGGCACTTGGACTATCTAGGTTAACTAGCGTGCACTTGGACTAAGTACGTCCCCTAGTGGGCACTTGGACACTCTATGTTAACTACGGGCAATAGGACTATCTAGGTTACCTAGCTGGCACTTGGACTATGAAGGTTCCCTAGCAGGCACTTGGATTATCTAGGTTATCCAGCGGGCACTTGGACAATATAGGTCAACTAGAGGGTCCTTGGAATATCTAGGTTAGCTAACTGGCACTTGGACTATGTTGGTTAACTAGCGGACACTTGCACGATCTAAGTTAACTAGCGGGCTCTTGCACTATGTAGGTTAACTAGCGGGCCCATTGACTCTGTTGGTTAACTAGCGGGCATTTGGACGATCTAGGTTAACTAGCAGGCACTTGGACTATATAGGTTAACTAGCGGGCACTTGGATTATCTAGGTTACCTAGCGGGCATTTGGACTATGTAGGTTCCCTAGGGGGAATTTGGACTATATAGATAACCTAGCGGGCACTTAGACTTTGTAGGTTACCTCGCGAGCCCTTGGACTATGTAGGTTAACTAGCGGGCCCTTGGACTATGTAGGTTACCTAGCGGGCACTTGGACGATCTAGGTTAACTAGCGGGCACTTGGACTATGTAGGTTAACTAGCGGGCCCTTGGACTATGTAGATTAACTAGCGGCACTTGGACTATCTACGTTAACTACCGGGCCCTTGGACTATGTAGATTCCCTAGCGGCACTTGGACTATCTACGTTAACTACCGGGCCCTTGGACTATGTAGATTCCCTAGCGGGCATTTGGAATTAATAGATAATCTAGCGGGCACTTAGACTTTGTAGGTTACCTAGCGGGCACATGGACTATCTAGGTTACCTAGCTGGCACATGAACTATCTACGTTACCTAGCAGGTTCTTGGAGTATGTAGGTTACCTAGCGGGCTGTTGGACTATCTAGGTTACTAAGCGGGCACTTGGACTATCTAGGTTAACTAACGGGCACTTGGATTATGTAGGTTCCCTAGCGGGCCCTTGGACTATGTAAATTCCCTAGCGGGCACTTGGACTATGTGGGTTTCCTGGCAGGCATTTGGAATATCTAGGTTACCTAACGGGCACTTGGAGTATGTAGGTTCCCTAGCGGGCACTTGGATTATGTAGGTTCCGTATTGGGCACTTGGAATATGTAGGTTACCTAGCGGGCACTTGGACTATGTAGGTTCCCCTTCGGGCACTTGGAGTATGTAGGTTACCTAGTGGGCAATAGGACTATGTAGGTTTCCTAGCGGGCCCTTGTACTACCTTGGTTACCTAGCGGGCATTTGGACTATGTTGGCTCCCTAGCGGTCATTTGGACTATATAGATTACCTAGCGGGCACTTAGATTTTATAGGTTACCTAGCGGGCACTTGGACTATGTACGTTCCCTAGCGGGCACTTGGACTATCTACGTTACCTAGCGGGCACTTGAACTATGTACGTTACCTAGCGGGCACTTTGACTATGTACGTTTCCTAGCGGGAACTTGGACTAGATAGGCTCCCTAGAGGTCACTTGGTCTATCTAGGTTAACTAGCGGGCACTTTGACTATCTAGGTTTACTAGCGAGCACTTGGACTATCTAGGTTAACTAGCAGGCATTTGGAATATTAGGGCCCCTAGCGGGCATTTGGGCTATATTAGTTACCTAGCGGATACTTGGACTATGTAGGTTAACGAACGGGCACTTGGACTATGTAGGTAACCTAGTGGTCACTTGAACTGTCTAGGTTACCTAGCGGGTACTTAGACTATGTAGGTTAACTAGCGGGCATTTGGACTATCTAGGTTAACTAGCGGGCCCTTAGACGATGTAGGATAACTAGCGGGCCCTTGCACTATGTAGGTTAACCAGCGGGCCCATGGATTATGTAGGTTCACTAGCGGGCATTTGGACTATATAGGTTACCTAGCAGGCACTTGGACTATGTAGGTCACATAGCAGGCACTTTGACTATCTAGGTTAACTAATGGGCACTTGGACTATGTATTTTCCCTATTGGGCATTTGGACTATTTAGGTTACCTAGCGGGCACTTGGACTATGTAGGTTACCTAGCGGACACTTGGACTATCTAAGTTACCTAGAAGCACTTTGACGATCTAGGTTAACTAACGGGCACTTGGACTATGTAGGTTGCCTAGCGGGCACTTGGATTATGTAGGTTCCCTATCGGGCACTTGGACTATGTAGGTTAACTAGCGGGCACTTGGACTGTCCAGGTTACCTAGTGGGCACTTGTATTATCTAGGTTAACGAACGGGCACTTGGACTATGTAGGTTACCTAGCCGCCACTTGCACTATCTAGGTTAGCTAACAGGCACTTGGACTATCTAGGTTCCCTAGCGGGCACTTGTACTATCTAGGTTACCTAGCTGGCACTTGGACTATGTAGTCCAACTAGCGGGACCTTGGACTATCTAGGTTAGCCAACGGGCACTTAGATTATGTAGGTTTACTAGCGGGCACTTGGACTATGTAGGCTAACTAGGGGGCCCTTGGACGAGCTAGGTTACTTAGCGGGTACTTGAACTATCTAGGTTAACTAGCGGGCACTTGCAGTATCTAGGTTGCCTAGCGGGTACTTGGACTATGTATGTTCCCTAGCGGGCACTTGGACTATCTATGTTAACTAGCGGACACTTGCACTATGTAGGTTACCTAGCAGGCACTTGGATTATCTAGGTTAACTAGCGGGCACTTGGACTATGTAGGTCAACTAGCGGGTCCTTGGACTATCAAGGTTAGCCAATGGGCACTTAGATTCTGTAGGTTAACTAGCGGGCACTTGGAATATGTAGGTTAAGTAGCGGACACTTGCACTATGAAGGTTAACTAGCAGGCCCTTGGACTATCTAGGTTACCTAGCAGGCACTTGCACTATGTAGGTTAACTAGCGGGCATTTGGATTATCTAGGTTACCTAGCGGTCATTTGGATTATGTAGGATCCTATCGGACATTTGGACTACTTAGGTTACCTAGCGGGCACTTGGACTATCTAGGTTAACTAGCGGGCACTTGGACGATCTAGGTTAACTAGAGGGCACTTGGACTATCTAGGTTAACTAGCGGGCACTTGGACTATGTAGGTTAACTAGCGGGCCCTTGGACTATGTAGATTAACTAGCGGCACTTGGACTATCTACGTTAACTAGCGGGCCCTTGGACTATGTAGATTCCCTAGCGGGCATTTGGACTATATACATAATCTAGCGGGCACTTAGACTTTGTATGTTACCTAGCGGGCACATGGACTATCTAGGTTACCTAGCTGGCACATGAACTATCTACGTTACCTAGCGGGTTCTTGGAGTATGTAGGTTACCTAGCGGGCTGTTAGACTATCTAGGTTACTAAGCGGGCACTTGGACTATCTAGGTTAACTTACGGGCACTTGGATTATGTAGGTTCCCTAGCGGGCCCTTGGACTATGTAAATTCCCTAGCGGGCACTTGGACTATGTGGGTTTCCTGGCGGGCATTTGGACTATCTAGGTTACCTAACGGGCACTTGGACTATGTAGGTTCCCTAGCGGGCACTTGGATTATGTAGGTTCCGTATCGGGCACTTGGAATATGTAGGTTACCTAGCGGGCACTTGGACTATGTAGGTTCCCTATCGGGCACTTGGAGTATGTAGGTTAAGTAGGGGGCACTAGGACTATGTAGGTTTCCTAGCGGGCCCTTTTACTACCTTGGTTATCTAGCGGGCATTTGGACTCTGTAGGCTCCCTAGCGGTCATTTGGACTATATAGATTACCTAGCGGGCACTTAGACTTTATAGGTTACCTAGCGGGCACTTGGACTATGTAGGTTGACTAGCGGGCACTTGGACTATGTAGGTTCCCTATCGGGCATTTGGACTATGTAGGTTACCTAGCGGGCCCTTGGACTATCTAGGCTACCTAGGGGGAATCTGGACAATGTAGGTTAACTAGTGGGCACTTGGACTATCTAGGTTACCTAGCAGGCACTTGGACTATCTAGGTTACCTAGCGGGCACTTGGACTATGTTCTGTTCGTTAACCTACATAATCCAATTAACTGTTCGCTAACCTATATAATCCAAGTGCCCACTAGGTAACCTAGACAGTCCAAGTGCCCGCTAGTTAACCTACAAAGTCCAAGTGCCCTATAGGGAACCTACATAATCCAAGTGCCCGCTAGGCAACCAACATAGTCCAAGTGCCTGCTAAGTAACGTAGATAGTCCAAGTGCCTGCTTGGGAACGTACATAGTCCAAGTGCCCGCTAGGTAACCTAGATAGTCCAAGTGGCCGCTAGTTAACCTACATAGTCCAAGTGCCTGCTAGGTAACCTAGATATTCCAAGTGCCCACTAGTTCACCTACATAGTCCAGGTTCCCCCTAGGTAACCTAGATAGTCCAAGGGCGCGCTAGTTAACCTACATAGTCCACATGCCCGATAGGGACCTATATAGTCCAAGTGCCCGCTAGGTAACCTACATAGTCCAAGTGCCCGCTAGGTAACCTACATAGTCCAAATGCCTGCTAGTTAACCTACATAGTCCAAGTGCCCGATAGGGAACCTACATTGTGCAAGTGTCTGCTAGTTAACTTACATATTCCAAATGTCCGCTAATTAACATAGATAGTCCAAGGGCCCGCTAGGGAACGTACATAGTCCAAGTGCCCGTTGGTAACCTAGATACTGCAAGTGCCCGCTAGTTTACCTAGATAGTTCAAGTACCCTCTAGGTAACCTAGACCGTCTAAGGGCCCCCTAGTTAGCCTAGATAGTCCAAGTGCTCGTTCGGTAACCTAGATAGTCCAAGTGCCTTTTAGGGAACCTAGATAGTCCAAGGGCCCACTAGTAAACCTACATAGTCCATGGGCCCGCTAGTTAACCTTCATAATGAAAGTGTCCGCTACTTTACCTATATATTCCAAGTGCCCGCTAGTTAACCTACATAATCTAAGTGCCCGTTGGCTAACCTAGATAGTCCAAGGGCCCGCTTGTTGACCTACATAGTCAAAGTGCCAGCTAGGTAACCTAGATAGAACAAGTGCCCGTTAGGGAACCTAGATAGTCCCAGTTCCTTTTAGCTAACCTAGATAGTGCAAGTGGCGGCTAGGTAACCTACATAGTCCAAGTGCCCGTTCGTTAACCTAGATAATCCAAGTGCCCACTAGGTAACCTAGACAGTCCAAGTGCCCGCTAGTTAACCTACAAAGTCCAAGTGCCCTATAGGGAACCTACATAATCCAAGTGCCCGCTAGGCAACCTACATAGTCCAAGTGCCCGCTAGGTAACCTAGACAGTCCAAGTGACCACTAGGTTACCTATACAGTCCAAGTGCCCGTTCGTTAACCTACATATTCCAAGTGCCCGCTAGGTAACGTAGATAGTCCAAGTGCCCGCTTGGGAACGTACATAGTCCAAGTGCCCCCTAGGTAACCTAGATAGTCCAAGTGGCCGCTAGTTAACCTACATAGTCCAAGTGCCTGCTAGGTAACCTAGATAGTCCAAGGGCGTGCTAGGTAACTTACATAGTCCAAATGCCCGATAGGGAACCTATATAGTCTAAGTGCCCGCTAGGTAACCTACATAGTCCAAATGCCCGCTAGTTAACCTACATAGTCCAAGTGCCCGATAGGGAACCTACATAATCCAAGTGCCCGCTAGGGAACCTACATAGTCCAAGTGCCCGTTAGGTAACCTAGATAGTCCAAATGCCCGCTAGGGAACCCACATAGTCCAAGTGTTCGCTAGGGAACCTACATAGTCCAAGGGCCCGCTAGGGAACCTACATAGTCCAAGTGCCCGTTAGTTAACCTAGATAGTCCCAGTGCCCGCTCGGTAACTTAGAGAGTCCAACAGCCCTCTAGGTAACCTACATACTCCAAGAACCGGCTGTAATGTAGATAGTTCAAGCGCCAGCTAGGTAACCTAGATAGGTCTTGTGCCGCTAGGTAACCTACAAGTCTAAGTGCCCGCTAGGTTATCTATATAGTCCAAATGCCCGCTAGAGAATCTACATAGTCAAAGGGCCCGCTAGTTAACGTAGATAGACCAAGTGCCGCTAGTTAATCTACATAGTCCAAGGGCCCGCTAGTTAACCTACATAGTCCAAGGGCCCGCTAGTTAACCTACATCGTCCAAGGTCCCGCTAATTAACCTAGATCGTCCAAGTGCCCACTAGGTAACCTACATAGTCCAAGGGCCTGCTAGTTATCCTACATAGTCCAAGGGCCTGCTAGTTAACCTACATCTTCCAAGGGCTCGCTAGTTAACCTAGATAGTCCAAGTGCTCGCTATTTAACGTAGATAGAACAAGTGCCCGCTAGGGAACCTATCTAGTCCAAGTACCCGGAGGAAACGTACATAGTCCAAGTGCCCGCTAGGTAACGTACATAGTCTAAGTGCCCGCTAGGTAACCTAGATAGTCCAAGGGCCTGCTAGGGAACATACATAGTCCAAGTGCCTGCTAGGTAACCGAGATAGTCCAAGTGCCCACTAGTTAACCTACATAGTCCAGGTTCCCCCTAGGTAACCTAGATAGTCCAAGGGCCCCCTAGTTAACCTACATTCTCCAAGTGCCCGATAGGGAACCTACATAATCCAAGTGCCCGCTAGGAAACCTACATAGTCCAAGTGCCCGTTAGGTAACCTAGATAGTCCAATTGCCCGCTAGGGAACCCACCTAGTCCAAGTGCCCGCTAAGGAACTTACATAGTCCAAGGGCCCGCTAGGGAACCTACATAGTCCAAGTGCCCGTTAGTTAACCTAGATAGTCCAAGTGCCCGCTAGGTAACCTAGATAGTACAACAGCCCGGTAGGTAACCTACATACTCCAAGTACCCGCTAGGTAAGGTAGATAGTTCAAGTGCCTGCTAGGTAACCTAGATAGTCCAAGTGTCCGCTAGGTAACCAACAAAGTCTAAGTGCCCGCTAAGTAATCTATATAGTCCAAACAACCGCTAACGAGCCTACATATTCCAAATGCCCGCTAGGTAACCTAGATAGTCTAAGGGCCCGCTAGGTAACCTACATAGTCCTAGTGCCCCCTAGTTAACCTACATTTTCCTAGTGCCCGATAGGGAACCTACATAGTCCAAGTGCCCGCTAGGTAACCTACATAGTCCAAATGCCCTCTAGTTAACCTACATAGTCCAAGTGCCCGATAGGGAACCTATCTAGTCCAAGTACCCGCTAGAAAACGTACATAGTCCAAGTGCCCGCTAGGTAACGTACATAGTCTAAGTGCCCGCTAGGTAACCTAGATAGTCCAAGGGCCTGCTAGGGAACAAACATAGTCCAAGTGACTGCTAGGTAACCGAGATAGTCCAAGTGCCCACTAGTTAACCTACATAGACCAGGTTCCCCCTAGGTAACCTAGATAGTCCAAGGGCCCCCTAGTTAACCTACATTCTCCAAGTGCCCGATAGGGAACCTACATAATCCAAGTGCCCGCTAGGAAACCTACATAGTCCAAGTGCCCGTTAGGTAACCTAGATAGTCCAATTGTCCGCTAGGGAACCCACATAGTCCAAGTGCCCGCTAGGGAACTTACATAGTCTAAGGGCCCGCTAGAGAACCTACATAGTCCAAGTGCCCGTTAGTTAACCTAGATAGTCCAAGTGCCCGCTAGGTAACCTAGATAGTACAACAGCCCGGTAGGTAACCTACATACTCCAAGTACCCGCTAGGTAAGGTAGATAGTTCAAGTGCCTGCTAGGTAACCTAGATAGTCCAAGTGTCCGCTAGGTAACCAACAAAGTCTAAGTGCCCGCTAAGTAATCTATATAGTCCAAATAACCGCTAACGAGCCTACATATTCCAAATGCCCGCTAGGTAACCTAGATAGTCTAAGGGCCCGCTAGGTAACCTACATAGTCCTAGTGCCCCCTAGTTAACCTACATTTTCCTAGTGCCCGATAGGGAACCTACATAGTGCAAGTGCCCGCTAGGTAACCTACATAGTCCAAATGCCCTCTAGTTAACCTACATAGTCCAAGTGCCCGATTGGGAACCTATCTAGTCCAAGTACCCGCTAGGAAACGTACATAGTCCAAGTGCCCGCTAGGTAACGTACATAGTCTAAGTGCCCGCTAGGTAACCTAGATAGTCCAAGGGCCTGCTAGGGAACATACATAGTCCAAGTGCCTGCTAGGTAACCGAGATAGTCCAAGTGCCCACTAGTTAACCTACATAGTCCAGGTTCCCCCTAGGTAACCTAGATAGTCCAAGGGCCCCCTAGTTAACCTACATTCTCCAAGTGCCCGATAGGGAACCTACATAATCCAAGTGCCCGCTAGGAAACCTACATAGTCCAAGTGCCCGTTAGGTAACCTAGATAGTCCAATTGTCCGCTAGGGAACCCACATAGTCCAAGTGCCCGCTAGGGAACTTACATAGTCCAAGGGCCCGCTAGGGAACCTACATAGTCCAAGTGCCCGTTAGTTAACCTAGATAGTCCAAGTGCCCGCTAGGTAACCTAGATAGTACAACAGCCCGGTAGGTAACCTACATACTCCAAGTACCCGCTAGGTAAGGTAGATAGTTCAAGTGCCTGCTAGGTAACCTAGATAGTCCAAGTGTCCGCTAGGTAACCAACAAAGTCTAAGTGCCCGCTAAGTAATCTATATAGTCCAAACAACCGCTAACGAGCCTACATATTCCAAATGCCCGCTAGGTAACCTAGATAGTCTAAGGGCCCGCTAGGTAACCTACATAGTCCTAGTGCCCCCTAGTTAACCTACATTTTCCTAGTGCCCGATAGGGAACCTACATAGTCCAAGTGCCCGCTAGGTAACCTACATAGTCCAAATGCCCTCTAGTTAACCTACATAGTCCAAGTGCCCGATAGGGAACCTATCTAGTCCAAGTACCCGCTAGGAAACGTACATAGTCCAAGTGCCCGCTAGGTAACGTACATAGTCTATGTGCCCGCTAGGTAACCGAAATAGTCCAAGTGCCCACTAGTTAACCTACATAGTCCAGGTTCCCCCTAGGTAACCTAGATAGTCCAAGGGCCCCCTAGTTAACCTACATTCTCCAAGTGCCCGATAGGGAACCTACATAATCCAAGTGCCCGCTAGGAAACCTACATAGTCCAAGTGCCCGTTAGGTAACCTAGATAGTCCAATTGCCCGCTAGGGAACCCACATAGTCCAAGTGCCCGCTAGGGAACTTACATAGTCTAAGGGCCCGCTAGGGAACCTACATAGTCCAAGTGCCCGTTAGTTAACCTAGATAGTCCAAGTGCCCGCTAGGTAACCTAGATAGTACAACAGCCCGGTAGGTAACCTACATACTCCAAGTACCCGCTAGGTAAGGTAGATAGTTCAAGTTCCTGCTAGGTAACCTAGATAGTCCAAGTGTCCGCTAGGTAACCAACAAAGTCTAAGTGCCCCCTAAGTAATCTATATAGTCCAAATAACCGCTAACGAGCCTACATATTCCAAATGCCCGCTAGGTAACCTAGATAGTCTAAGGGCCCGCTAGGTAACCTACATAGTCCTAGTGCCCCCTAGTTAACCTACATTTTCCTAGTGCCCGATAGGGAACCTACATAGTGCAAGTGCCCGCTAGGTAACCTACATAGTCCAAATGCCCTCTAGTTAACCTACATAGTCCAAGTGCCCGATTGGGAACCTATCTAGTCCAAGTACCCGGAGGAAACGTACATAGTCCAAGTGCCCGCTAGGTAACGTACATAGTCTAAGTGCCCGCTAGGTAACCTAGATAGTCCAAGGGCCTGCTAGGGAACATACATAGTCCAAGTGACTGCTAGGTAACCGAGATAGTCCAAGTGCCCACTAGTTAACCTACATAGTCCAGGTTCCCCCTAGGTAACCTAGATAGTCCAAGGGCCCCCTAGTTAACCTACATTCTCCAAGTGCCCGATAGGGAACCTACATAATCCAAGTGCCCGCTAGGAAACCTACATAGTCCAAGTGCCCGTTAGGTAACCTAGATAGTCCAATTGCCCGCTAGGGAACCCACATAGTCCAAGTGCCCGCTATGGAACTTACATAGTCCAAGGGCCCGCTAGGGAACCTACATAGTCCAAGTGCCCGTTAGTTAACCTAGATAGTCCAAGTGCCCGCTAGGTAACCTAGATAGTACAACAGCCCGGTAGGTAACCTACATATTCCAAGTACCCGCTAGGTAAGGTAGATAGTTCAAGTGCCTGCTAGGTAACCTAGATAGTCCAAGTGTCCGCTAGGTAACCAACAAAGTCTAAGTGCCCGCTAAGTAATCTATATAGTCCAAATAACCGCTAACGAGCCTACATATTCCAAATGCCCGCTAGGTAACCTAGATAGTCTAAGGGCCCACTAGGTAACCTACATAGTCCTAGTGCCCCCTAGTTAACCTACATTTTCCTAGTGCCCGATAGGGAACCTACATAGTCCAAGTGCCCGCTAGGTAACCTACATAGTCCAAATGCCCTCTAGTTAACCTACATAGTCCAAGTGCCCGATAGGGAACCTATCTAGTCCAAGTACCCGCTAGGAAACGTACATAGTCCAAGTGCCCGCTAGGTAACGTACATAGTCTATGTGCCCGCTAGGTAACCTAGATAGTCCAAGGGCCTGCTAGGGAACAAACATAGTCCAAGTGACTGCTAGGTAACCGAGATAGTCCAAGTGCCCACTAGTTAACCTACATAGTCCAGGTTCCCCCTAGGTAACCTAGATAGTCCAAGGGTCCCCTAGTTAACCTACATTCTCCAAGTGCCCGATAGGGAACCTACATAATCCAAGTGCCCGCTAGGAAACCTACATAGTCCAAGTGCCCGTTAGGTAACCTAGATAGTCCAATTGCCCGCTAGGGAACCCACATAGTCCAAGTGCCCGCTAGGGAACTTACATAGTCTAAGGGCCCGCTAGAGAACCTACATAGTCCAAGTGCCCGTTAGTTAACCTAGATAGTCCAAGTGCCCGCTAGGTAACCTAGATAGTACAACAGCCCGGTAGGTAACCTACATACTCCAAGTACCCGCTAGGTAAGGTAGATAGTTCAAGTGCCTGCTAGGTAACCTAGATAGTCCAAGTGTCCGCTAGGTAACCAACAAAGTCTAAGTGCCCGCTAAGTAATCTATATAGTCCAAATAACCGCTAACGAGCCTACATATTCCAAAGGCCCGCTAGGTAACCTAGATAGTCTAAGGGCCCGCTAGGTAACCTACATAGTCCTAGTGCCCCCTAGTTAACCTACATTTTCCTAGTGCCCGATAGGGAACCTACATAGTGCAAGTGCCCGCTAGGTAACCTACATAGTCCAAATGCCCTCTAGTTAACCTACATAGTCCAAGTGCCCGATTGGGAACCTATCTAGTCCAAGTACCCGCTAGGAAACGTACATAGTCCAAGTGCCCGCTAGGTAACGTACATAGTCTAAGTGCCCGCTAGGTAACCTAGATAGTCCAAGGGCCTGCTAGGGAACATACATAGTCCAAGTGCCTGCTAGGTAACCGAGATAGTCCAAGTGCCCACTAGTTAACCTACATAGTCCAGGTTCCCCCTAGGTAACCTAGATAGTCCAAGGGCCCCCTAGTTAACCTACATTCTCCAAGTGCCCGATAGGGAACCTACATAATCCAAGTGCCCGCTAGGAAACCTACATAGTCCAAGTGCCCGTTAGGTAACCTAGATAGTCCAATTGTCCGCTAGGGAACCCACATAGTCCAAGTGCCCGCTAGGGAACTTACATAGTCCAAGGGCCCGCTAGGGAACCTACATAGTCCAAGTGCCCGTTAGTTAACCTAGATAGTCCAAGTGCCCGCTAGGTAACCTAGATAGTACAACAGCCCGGTAGGTAACCTACATACTCCAAGTACCCGCTAGGTAAGGTAGATAGTTCAAGTGCCTGCTAGGTAACCTAGATAGTCCAAGTGTCCGCTAGGTAACCAACAAAGTCTAAGTGCCCGCTAAGTAATCTATATAGTCCAAATAACCGCTAACGAGCCTACATATTCCAAATGCCCGCTAGGTAACCTAGATAGTCTAAGGGCCCGCTAGGTAACCTACATAGTCCTAGTGCCCCCTAGTTAACCTACATTTTCCTAGTGCCCGATAGGGAACCTACATAGTGCAAGTGCCCGCTAGGTAACCTACATAGTCCAAATGCCCTCTAGTTAACCTACATAGTCCAAGTGCCCGATTGGGAACCTATCTAGTCCAAGTACCCGCTAGGAAACGTACATAGTCCAAGTGCCCGCTAGGTAACGTACATAGTCTAAGTGCCCGCTAGGTAACCTAGATAGTCCAAGGGCCTGCTAGGGAACATACATAGTCCAAGTGCCTGCTAGGTAACCGAGATAGTCCAAGTGCCCACTAGTTAACCTACATAGTCCAGGTTCCCCCTAGGTAACCTAGATAGTCCAAGGGCCCCCTAGTTAACCTACATTCTCCAAGTGCCCGATAGGGAACCTACATAATCCAAGTGCCCGTTAGGAAACCTACATAGTCCAAGTGCCCGTTAGGTAACCTAGATAGTCCAATTGTCCGCTAGGGAACCCACATAGTCCAAGTGCCCGCTAGGGAACTTACATAGTCCAAGGGCCCGCTAGGGAACCTACATAGTCCAAGTGCCCGTTAGTTAACCTAGATAGTCCAAGTGCCCGCTAGGTAACCTAGATAGTACAACAGCCCGGTAGGTAACCTACATACTCCAAGTACCCGCTAGGTAAGGTAGATAGTTCAAGTGCCTGCTAGGTAACCTAGATAGTCCAAGTGTCCGCTAGGTAACCAACAAAGTCTAAGTGCCCGCTAAGTAATCTATATAGTCCAAACAACCGCTAACGAGCCTACATATTCCAAATGCCCGCTAGGTAACCTAGATAGTCTAAGGGCCCGCTAGGTAACCTACATAGTCCTAGTGCCCCCTAGTTAACCTACATTTTCCTAGTGCCCGATAGGGAACCTACATAGTCCAAGTGCCCGCTAGGTAACCTACATAGTCCAAATGCCCTCTAGTTAACCTACATAGTCCAAGTGCCCGATAGGGAACCTATCTAGTCCAAGTACCCGCTAGGAAACGTACATAGTCCAAGTGCCCGCTAGGTAACGTACATAGTCTATGTGCCCGCTAGGTAACCGAAATAGTCCAAGTGCCCACTAGTTAACCTACATAGTCCAGGTTCCCCCTAGGTAACCTAGATAGTCCAAGGGCCCCCTAGTTAACCTACATTCTCCAAGTGCCCGATAGGGAACCTACATAATCCAAGTGCCCGCTAGGAAACCTACATAGTCCAAGTGCCCGTTAGGTAACCTAGATAGTCCAATTGCCCGCTAGGGAACCCACATAGTCCAAGTGCCCGCTAGGGAACTTACATAGTCTAAGGGCCCGCTAGGGAACCTACATAGTCCAAGTGCCCGTTAGTTAACCTAGATAGTCCAAGTGCCCGCTAGGTAACCTAGATAGTACAACAGCCCGGTAGGTAACCTACATACTCCAAGTACCCGCTAGGTAAGGTAGATAGTTCAAGTTCCTGCTAGGTAACCTAGATAGTCCAAGTGTCCGCTAGGTAACCAACAAAGTCTAAGTGCCCCCTAAGTAATCTATATAGTCCAAATAACCGCTAACGAGCCTACATATTCCAAATGCCCGCTAGGTAACCTAGATAGTCTAAGGGCCCGCTAGGTAACCTACATAGTCCTAGTGCCCCCTAGTTAACCTACATTTTCCTAGTGCCCGATAGGGAACCTACATAGTGCAAGTGCCCGCTAGGTAACCTACATAGTCCAAATGCCCTCTAGTTAACCTACATAGTCCAAGTGCCCGATTGGGAACCTATCTAGTCCAAGTACCCGGAGGAAACGTACATAGTCCAAGTGCCCGCTAGGTAACGTACATAGTCTAAGTGCCCGCTAGGTAACCTAGATAGTCCAAGGGCCTGCTAGGGAACATACATAGTCCAAGTGACTGCTAGGTAACCGAGATAGTCCAAGTGCCCACTAGTTAACCTACATAGTCCAGGTTCCCCCTAGGTAACCTAGATAGTCCAAGGGCCCCCTAGTTAACCTACATTCTCCAAGTGCCCGATAGGGAACCTACATAATCCAAGTGCCCGCTAGGAAACCTACATAGTCCAAGTGCCCGTTAGGTAACCTAGATAGTCCAATTGCCCGCTAGGGAACCCACATAGTCCAAGTGCCCGCTATGGAACTTACATAGTCCAAGGGCCCGCTAGGGAACCTACATAGTCCAAGTGCCCGTTAGTTAACCTAGATAGTCCAAGTGCCCGCTAGGTAACCTAGATAGTACAACAGCCCGGTAGGTAACCTACATATTCCAAGTACCCGCTAGGTAAGGTAGATAGTTCAAGTGCCTGCTAGGTAACCTAGATAGTCCAAGTGTCCGCTAGGTAACCAACAAAGTCTAAGTGCCCGCTAAGTAATCTATATAGTCCAAATAACCGCTAACGAGCCTACATATTCCAAATGCCCGCTAGGTAACCTAGATAGTCTAAGGGCCCACTAGGTAACCTACATAGTCCTAGTGCCCCCTAGTTAACCTACATTTTCCTAGTGCCCGATAGGGAACCTACATAGTCCAAGTGCCCGCTAGGTAACCTACATAGTCCAAATGCCCTCTAGTTAACCTACATAGTCCAAGTGCCCGATAGGGAACCTATCTAGTCCAAGTACCCGCTAGGAAACGTACATAGTCCAAGTGCCCGCTAGGTAACGTACATAGTCTATGTGCCCGCTAGGTAACCTAGATAGTCCAAGGGCCTGCTAGGGAACAAACATAGTCCAAGTGACTGCTAGGTAACCGAGATAGTCCAAGTGCCCACTAGTTAACCTACATAGTCCAGGTTCCCCCTAGGTAACCTAGATAGTCCAAGGGTCCCCTAGTTAACCTACATTCTCCAAGTGCCCGATAGGGAACCTACATAATCCAAGTGCCCGCTAGGAAACCTACATAGTCCAAGTGCCCGTTAGGTAACCTAGATAGTCCAATTGCCCGCTAGGGAACCCACATAGTCCAAGTGCCCGCTAGGGAACTTACATAGTCCAAGGCCCCGTTAGGGAACCTACATAGTCCAAGTGCCCGTTAGTTAACCTAGATAGTCCAAGTGCCCGCTAGGTAACCTAGATAGTACAACAGCCCGGTAGGTAACCTACATACTCCAAGTACCCGCTAGGTAAGGTAGATAGTTCAAGTGCCTGCTAGGTAACCTAGATAGTCCAAGTGTCCGCTAGGTAACCAACAAAGTCTAAGTGCCCGCTAAGTAATCTATATAGTCCAAATAACCGCTAACGAGCCTACATATTCCAAATGCCCGCTAGGTAACCTAGATAGTCTAAGGGCCCGCTAGGTAACCTACATAGTCCTAGTGCCCCCTAGTTAACCTACATTTTCCTAGTGCCGGACAGGGAACCTACATAGTCCAAGTGCCCGCTAGGTAACCTACATAGTCCAAATGTCCTCTAGTTAACCTACATAGTCCAAGTGCCCGATACGGAACCTACATAATCCAAGTGCCCGCTAGTTGACCTACATAGTCCAAGGGCCCGCTAGGTAACGTAGATAGTCCAAGTGCCCGCTAGTTAACCTAGATAGCTCTAGTGCCCGTTAGTTAACCTAGAGTGTCCAAGTGCCCACTAGGGTTCGTACTTAGTCCAAGTGCCTGTTAGCTAACCCAGATAGTCCAAGTGCCCGCTAGTTAACATTGATCATCCAAGTGCCCGCTAGTTAACTTAGATAGTCCAAGTGCACGCTAGTTAACCTACATAGTCCAAGGGCCCGCTAGTTAACCTATGTAGTCCAAGGTCCGCTAGTTGACCTAGATAGTCCAAGTGCCCGCTAGTGAACCTAGATAGTCCAAGTGCCCGCTAGGTAACCTAAGTAGTCCAAATGTCCGATAGGGATTCTACATAGTCCAAGTGCCCGCTAGGTAACCTACATAGTCCAAGTGCCAGTTCGTTAACCTAGATAGTCCAAGTGCCCGCTAGGAAACCTACATAGTACAAGGGCCCGCTAGGTAACCTAGATAGTCCAAGTGCCCGCTAGATAACCTAGAGTCCAAGTGCTCGCTAGTTAACCTACATAATCCAAGTGCCCGCTATGCAACCTAGATAGTCAAAGTGCCCGTTAGGTAACCTAGACTGTCAAAGTGCCCGCTAGGTTACCTACATAGTCCAAGTGCACGCTAGGTAACCTAGATAGTCCAAGGGCCCGCTAATTAACCTACATAGTTCAAGTGCCCGGTAGTTAACTTACATAGTTCAAGTGCCCGGTAGTTAACTTACATAGTTCAAGTGTCCATAGGGAACATACATAGTCCAAGTCCCGCTAGGGAACATACATAGTCCAAGTGCCCGCTAGGGAATCTACATAGTCCAAGGGCCCGCTAGTTAACGTAGATAGTCTAAGTGCCGCTAGTTAATCTACATAGTCCAAGGGCCCGCTAGTTAACCTACATAGTCCAAGTGCCCGCTAGTTAACCTACATAGTCCAAGTGCCCGCTAGATAACCTAGACAGTTCAGATGACCACTAGGTTACCTACATAGTCCAAGTGCCCGTTCGTTAACCTACATAGTCCAAGTGCCCGCTAGGTAACCAATATAGTCCAAATGCCCTACAGGGGCACTAATAATCCAAATGCCCGCTAGTTAACCTAGATAGTCCAAGTGCTCGCTAGTTAACCTAGATAGTCCAAGTGCCCGCTAGTTAACTTCGATATACCAAGTGCCCGCTAGGGAACCTATCTAGTCCAAGTACCCGGTAGGAAACGTACATAGTCCAAATGCCCGCTAGGTAACGTACATAGTCCAAGTGCCCACTAGGTAACGTAGATAGTCTAAGTGCCTGCTAGGGAACGTACATAGTCCACCTGCCCGCTAGGTAACCTAGATAGTCCAAGTTCCCGCTAGTTAACCTTCATAGTCCAAGTGCCTGCTAGGTAACCTAGATAGTCCAAGTGCCCACTAGTTAACCTACATTGTCCAGGTTCCCCCTAGGTAACCTAGATAGTCCAAGGGCTCGCTAGGTAACCTACATAGTCCAAATGCCCGATAGGGAACCTACATAGTCCAAGTGCCCTCTAGGTAACCTACATAGTCAAAATGCCCGCTAGTTAACCTACATAGTCCAAGTGCCCGATAGGGAACCTACATAATCCAAGTGCCCGCTAGGGAACCTACATAGTCCATGTGCCCGTTAGGTAACCTAGATAGTTCAAATGCCCGCTAGGGAACCCACATAGTCCAAGTGCCCGCTAGGGAACTTACATAGTCCAAGGGCCCGCTAGGGAACCTACATAATCCAAGTGCCCGTTACTTAACCTAGATAGTCCAAGTGCCCGCTTAGTAACCTAGATAGTGCAACAGCCCGCTACGTAACCTACATACTCCAAGAACCCGCTAGGTAACGTAGATAGTTCATGTGCCAGCTAGGTAACCTAGATAGTCCATGTGCCCGCTAGGTAACCTACAAAGTCTAAGTGCCCGCTAGATTATCTATATAGTCCAAATGCCCGCTAGTAAACCTACATAGTCCAAGTAGCCGCTAGTTTACCTAGATTGTCCAAGTACCCGCTAGGTAACCTACATAGTCCAAGGGCCCGCTAGTTAACCTACCTAGTCCAAGGGCTCGCTAGGTAACCTACAAAGTCTAAGTGCCCGCTAGGTTCTCTATATAGTCCAAATGCCCCCTACGGAACCTACATAGTCCAAGTGCCCGCTAGGTAACCTAGATAATCCAAGTGCCCGCTAGTTAACCTATATAGTCCAAGTGCCTGCTAGTTAACCTAGATCGTCCAAGTACCCGCTAGTTAACCATCAGAGTCAATGAGCCCGCTAAGTAATCTATATAGTCCAAAAAACCGCTAGGGAGCCTACATATTCCAAATGCCCGCTAGGTAACCTAGATAGTCTAAGGGCCCGCTAGGTAACCTACATAGTCCTAGTGCCCCCTAGTTAACCTACATTTTCCAAGTGCCCGGTAGGGAACCTACATAGTCCAAGTGCCCGCTAGGTAACCTACATAGTCCAAATGCCCTCTAGTTAACATACATATTACAAGTGCCCGATAGGGAACCTACATAATCCAAGTGCCCGCTAGTTGACCTACATAGTTTAAGTGCCCGCTAGGTAACCTAGATAGTCTACGTGCCCGCTAGTTAACGTAGATAGTCCTAGTGCCCGTTAGTTAACCTAGAGTGTCCAAGTGCCCACTAGGGGACGTACTTAGTCCAAGTGCCTGTTAGCTAACCCAGATAGTCCATGTGCCCGCTAGTTAACCTAGATAGTCCAAGTGCACGCTAGTTAACCTACATATTCCAAGGGCCCGCTAGTTAACCTATGTAGTCCAAGGTCCGCTAGTTAACCTAGATAATCCAAGTGCTCGCTAGTTAACCTACATAGTACAAGGGCCCACTAATTGACCTAGATAGTCCAAGTGCCCGCTAGTTAACCTAGATAGTCCAAGTGCCCGCTAGGTAACCTAAGTAGTCCAAATGTCCGATAGGGATCCTACATAGTCCAAGTGCCCGCTAGGTAACCTACATAGTCCAAGTGCCAGTTCGTTAACCTAGATAGTCCACGTGCCCGCTAGGAAACCTAGACAGTCCAAGTGCCCGTTAGTTAACCTAGATAGTCCAAGTGCCCGCTAGGTAACCTAGATAGTACAACAGCCCGGTAGGTAACCTACATACTCCAAGTACCCGCTAGGTAAGGCAGGTAGTTCAAGTGCCTGCTAGGTAACCTAGATAGTCCAAGTGTCCTCTAGGTAACCAACAAAGTCTAAGTGCCCGCTAAGTAATCTATATAGTCCAAATAACCGCTAACGAGCCTACATATTCCAAATGCCCGGTAGGTAACCTAGATAGTCTAAGGGCCCGCTAGGTAACCTACATAGTCCTAGTGCCCCCTAGTTAACCTACATTTTCCTAGTGCCCGATAGGGAACCTACATAGTCCAAGTGCCCGCTAGGTAACCTACATAGTCCAAATGTCCTCTAGTTAACCTACATAGTCCAAGTGCCCGATACGGAACCTACATAATCCAAGTGCCCGCTAGTTAACCTACATAGTCTAAGGGCTCACTTGTTAACTTCGATAGTCCAAGTGCCCGCTAGTTAACCTAGATCGTCCAAGTGCCCTCTAGTTAACCTAGATAGTCCTAGTGCCCGTTAGTTAACCTAGAGTGTCCAAGTGCCCACTAGGGGAGGTACTTAGTCCAAGTGCCCGTTAGCTAACCTAGATAGTCCAAGTGCCCGCTAGTTAACATTGATCATCCAATTGCCCGCTAGTTAACCTAGATAGTCCAAGTGCACGCTAGTTAACTTAGATCGTCCAAGTGCCCTCTAGTTAACCTAGATCGTACAAGTGCCCGCTAAGAAACCTAGACATCCAAGTGCCCGTTAAGTAACCTAGATAGTCCAAGTGCCCGCTAGGTAACCTACATTGTCCTAGTGCCCCCTAGTTAACCTACATTTTCCTAGTGCCCAATAGGGAACCTACATTGTCCAAGTTCCCGCTAGGTAACCTAGATATTCCAAGTGCCCGTTACCTCACCTAGATAGTCCAATTGCCCGCTATGCAACATACATAGTCCAAGCGCCCGTTCGTTAACCTAGAAGTCCAAGTGCCCGCTAGGTAACCTAGACTGTCCAAGTGCCCGCTAGGTAACCTAGATAGTCTAAGGGCCTGCTAGGTAACCTACATAGTCCTAGTGCCCCCTAGTTAACCTACATTTTCCTAGTGCCCGATAGGGAACCTACATAGTCCAAGTGCCCGCTAGGTAACCTACATAGTCCAAATGCCCTCTAGTTAACCTACATAGTCCAAGTGCCCGATAGGGAACCTATCTAGTCCAAGTACCCGCTAGGAAACGTACATAGTCCAAGTGCCCTCTAGGTAACCTACATAGTCAAAATGCCCGCTAGTTAACCTACATAGTCCAAGTGCCCGATAGGGAACCTACATAATCCAAGTGCCCGCTAGGGAACCTACATAGTCCATGTGCCCGTTAGGTAACCTAGATAGTTCAAATGCCCGCTAGGGAACCCACATAGTCCAAGTGCCCGCTAGGGAACTTACATAGTCCAAGGGCCCGCTAGGGAACCTACATAATCCAAGTGCCCGTTACTTAACCTAGATAGTCCAAGTGCCCGCTTAGTAACCTAGATAGTGCAACAGCCCGCTACGTAACCTACATACTCCAAGAACCCGCTAGGTAACGTAGATAGTTCATGTGCCAGCTAGGTAACCTAGATAGTCCATGTGCCCGCTAGGTAACCTACAAAGTCTAAGTGCCCGCTAGATTATCTATATAGTCCAAATGCCCGCTAGTAAACCTACATAGTCCAAGTAGCCGCTAGTTTACCTAGATTGTCCAAGTACCCGCTAGGTAACCTACATAGTCCAAGGGCCCGCTAGTTAACCTACCTAGTCCAAGGGCTCGCTAGGTAACCTACAAAGTCTAAGTGCCCGCTAGGTTCTCTATATAGTCCAAATGCCCCCTACGGAACCTACATAGTCCAAGTGCCCGCTAGGTAACCTAGATAATCCAAGTGCCCGCTAGTTAACCTATATAGTCCAAGTGCCTGCTAGTTAACCTAGATCGTCCAAGTACCCGCTAGTTAACCATCAGAGTCAATGAGCCCGCTAAGTAATCTATATAGTCCAAAAAACCGCTAGGGAGCCTACATATTCCAAATGCCCGCTAGGTAACCTAGATAGTCTAAGGGCCCGCTAGGTAACCTACATAGTCCTAGTGCCCCCTAGTTAACCTACATTTTCCAAGTGCCCGGTAGGGAACCTACATAGTCCAAGTGCCCGCTAGGTAACCAACATAGTCCAAATGCCCTCTAGTTAACATACATATTACAAGTGCCCGATAGGGAACCTACATAATCCAAGTGCCCGCTAGTTGACCTACATAGTTTAAGTGCCCGCTAGGTAACCTAGATAGTCTACGTGCCCGCTAGTTAACGTAGATAGTCCTAGTGCCCGTTAGTTAACCTAGAGTGTCCAAGTGCCCACTAGGGGACGTACTTAGTCCAAGTGCCTGTTAGCTAACCCAGATAGTCCATGTGCCCGCTAGTTAACCTAGATAGTCCAAGTGCACGCTAGTTAACCTACATATTCCAAGGGCCCGCTAGTTAACCTATGTAGTCCAAGGTCCGCTAGTTAACCTAGATAATCCAAGTGCTCGCTAGTTAACCTACATAGTACAAGGGCCCACTAATTGACCTAGATAGTCCAAGTGCCCGCTAGTTAACCTAGATAGTCCAAGTGCCCGCTAGGTAACCTAAGTAGTCCAAATGTCCGATAGGGATCCTACATAGTCCAAGTGCCCGCTAGGTAACCTACATAGTCCAAGTGCCAGTTCGTTAACCTAGATAGTCCACGTGCCCGCTAGGAAACCTAGACAGTCCAAGTGCCCGTTAGTTAACCTAGATAGTCCAAGTGCCCGCTAGGTAACCTAGATAGTACAACAGCCCGGTAGGTAACCTACATACTCCAAGTACCCGCTAGGTAAGGCAGGTAGTTCAAGTGCCTGCTAGGTAACCTAGATAGTCCAAGTGTCCTCTAGGTAACCAACAAAGTCTAAGTGCCCGCTAAGTAATCTATATAGTCCAAATAACCGCTAACGAGCCTACATATTCCAAATGCCCGGTAGGTAACCTAGATAGTCTAAGGGCCCGCTAGGTAACCTACATAGTCCTAGTGCCCCCTAGTTAACCTACATTTTCCTAGTGCCCGATAGGGAACCTACATAGTCCAAGTGCCCGCTAGGTAACCTACATAGTCCAAATGTCCTCTAGTTAACCTACATAGTCCAAGTGCCCGATACGGAACCTACATAATCCAAGTGCCCGCTAGTTAACCTACATAGTCTAAGGGCTCACTTGTTAACTTCGATAGTCCAAGTGCCCGCTAGTTAACCTAGATCGTCCAAGTGCCCTCTAGTTAACCTAGATAGTCCTAGTGCCCGTTAGTTAACCTAGAGTGTCCAAGTGCCCACTAGGGGAGGTACTTAGTCCAAGTGCCCGTTAGCTAACCTAGATAGTCCAAGTGCCCGCTAGTTAACATTGATCATCCAATTGCCCGCTAGTTAACCTAGATAGTCCAAGTGCACGCTAGTTAACTTAGATCGTCCAAGTGCCCTCTAGTTAACCTAGATCGTCCAAGTGCCCGCTAAGAAACCTAGACATCCAAGTGCCCGTTAAGTAACCTAGATAGTCCAAG
This sequence comes from Tenrec ecaudatus, assembly GCF_050624435.1. NCBI lineage: Eukaryota > Metazoa > Chordata > Mammalia > Afrosoricida > Tenrecidae > Tenrec > Tenrec ecaudatus. Next base: position 81,515 of record NW_027459647.1, read on the forward strand.
TGCCCGCTAGGTAACCTACATTGTCCTAGTGCCCCCTAGTTAACCTACATTTTCCTAGTGCCCAATAGGGAACCTACATTGTCCAAGTTCCCGCTAGGTAACCTAGATATTCCAAGTGCCCGTTACCTCACCTAGATAGTCCAATTGCCCGCTATGCAACATACATAGTCCAAGCGCCCGTTCGTTAACCTAGAAGTCCAAGTGCCCGCTAGGTAACCTAGACTGTCCAAGTGCCCGCTAGGTAACCTAGATAGTCTAAGGGCCTGCTAGGTAACCTACATAGTCCTAGTGCCCCCTAGTTAACCTACATTTTCCTAGTGCCCGATAGGGAACCTACATAGTCCAAGTGCCCGCTAGGTAACCTACATAGTCCAAATGCCCTCTAGTTAACCTACATAGTCCAAGTGCCCGATAGGGAACCTATCTAGTCCAAGTACCCGCTAGGAAACGTACATAGTCCAAGTGCCCTCTAGGTAACCTACATAGTCAAAATGCCCGCTAGTTAACCTACATAGTCCAAGTGCCCGATAGGGAACCTACATAATCCAAGTGCCCGCTAGGGAACCTACATAGTCCATGTGCCCGTTAGGTAACCTAGATAGTTCAAATGCCCGCTAGGGAACCCACATAGTCCAAGTGCCCGCTAGGGAACTTACATAGTCCAAGGGCCCGCTAGGGAACCTACATAATCCAAGTGCCCGTTACTTAACCTAGATAGTCCAAGTGCCCGCTTAGTAACCTAGATAGTGCAACAGCCCGCTACGTAACCTACATACTCCAAGAACCCGCTAGGTAACGTAGATAGTTCATGTGCCAGCTAGGTAACCTAGATAGTCCATGTGCCCGCTAGGTAACCTACAAAGTCTAAGTGCCCGCTAGATTATCTATATAGTCCAAATGCCCGCTAGTAAACCTACATAGTCCAAGTAGCCGCTAGTTTACCTAGATTGTCCAAGTACCCGCTAGGTAACCTACATAGTCCAAGGGCCCGCTAGTTAACCTACCTAGTCCAAGGGCTCGCTAGGTAACCTACAAAGTCTAAGTGCCCGCTAGGTTCTCTATATAGTCCAAATGCCCCCTACGGAACCTACATAGTCCAAGTGCCCGCTAGGTAACCTAGATAATCCAAGTGCCCGCTAGTTAACCTATATAGTCCAAGTGCCTGCTAGTTAACCTAGATCGTCCAAGTACCCGCTAGTTAACCATCAGAGTCAATGAGCCCGCTAAGTAATCTATATAGTCCAAAAAACCGCTAGGGAGCCTACATATTCCAAATGCCCGCTAGGTAACCTAGATAGTCTAAGGGCCCGCTAGGTAACCTACATAGTCCTAGTGCCCCCTAGTTAACCTACATTTTCCAAGTGCCCGGTAGGGAACCTACATAGTCCAAGTGCCCGCTAGGTAACCTACATAGTCCAAATGCCCTCTAGTTAACATACATATTACAAGTGCCCGATAGGGAACCTACATAATCCAAGTGCCCGCTAGTTGACCTACATAGTTTAAGTGCCCGCTAGGTAACCTAGATAGTCTACGTGCCCGCTAGTTAACGTAGATAGTCCTAGTGCCCGTTAGTTAACCTAGAGTGTCCAAGTGCCCACTAGGGGACGTACTTAGTCCAAGTGCCTGTTAGCTAACCCAGATAGTCCATGTGCCCGCTAGTTAACCTAGATAGTCCAAGTGCACGCTAGTTAACCTACATATTCCAAGGGCCCGCTAGTTAACCTATGTAGTCCAAGGTCCGCTAGTTAACCTAGATAATCCAAGTGCTCGCTAGTTAACCTACATAGTACAAGGGCCCACTAATTGACCTAGATAGTCCAAGTGCCCGCTAGTTAACCTAGATAGTCCAAGTGCCCGCTAGGTAACCTAAGTAGTCCAAATGTCCGATAGGGATCCTACATAGTCCAAGTGCCCGCTAGGTAACCTACATAGTCCAAGTGCCAGTTCGTTAACCTAGATAGTCCACGTGCCCGCTAGGAAACCTAGACAGTCCAAGTGCCCGTTAGTTAACCTAGATAGTCCAAGTGCCCGCTAGGTAACCTAGATAGTACAACAGCCCGGTAGGTAACCTACATACTCCAAGTACCCGCTAGGTAAGGCAGGTAGTTCAAGTGCCTGCTAGGTAACCTAGATAGTCCAAGTGTCCTCTAGGTAACCAACAAAGTCTAAGTGCCCGCTAAGTAATCTATATAGTCCAAATAACCGCTAACGAGCCTACATATTCCAAATGCCCGGTAGGTAACCTAGATAGTCTAAGGGCCCGCTAGGTAACCTACATAGTCCTAGTGCCCCCTAGTTAACCTACATTTTCCTAGTGCCCGATAGGGAACCTACATAGTCCAAGTGCCCGCTAGGTAACCTACATAGTCCAAATGTCCTCTAGTTAACCTACATAGTCCAAGTGCCCGATACGGAACCTACATAATCCAAGTGCCCGCTAGTTAACCTACATAGTCTAAGGGCTCACTTGTTAACTTCGATAGTCCAAGTGCCCGCTAGTTAACCTAGATCGTCCAAGTGCCCTCTAGTTAACCTAGATAGTCCTAGTGCCCGTTAGTTAACCTAGAGTGTCCAAGTGCCCACTAGGGGAGGTACTTAGTCCAAGTGCCCGTTAGCTAACCTAGATAGTCCAAGTGCCCGCTAGTTAACATTGATCATCCAATTGCCCGCTAGTTAACCTAGATAGTCCAAGTGCACGCTAGTTAACTTAGATCGTCCAAGTGCCCTCTAGTTAACCTAGATCGTACAAGTGCCCGCTAAGAAACCTAGACATCCAAGTGCCCGTTAAGTAACCTAGATAGTCCAAGTGCCCGCTAGGTAACCTACATTGTCCTAGTGCCCCCTAGTTAACCTACATTTTCCTAGTGCCCAATAGGGAACCTACATTGTCCAAGTTCCCGCTAGGTAACCTAGATATTCCAAGTGCCCGTTACCTCACCTAGATAGTCCAATTGCCCGCTATGCAACATACATAGTCCAAGCGCCCGTTCGTTAACCTAGAAGTCCAAGTGCCCGCTAGGTAACCTAGACTGTCCAAGTGCCCGCTAGGTAACCTAGATAGTCTAAGGGCCTGCTAGGTAACCTACATAGTCCTAGTGCCCCCTAGTTAACCTACATTTTCCTAGTGCCCGATAGGGAACCTACATAGTCCAAGTGCCCGCTAGGTAACCTACATAGTCCAAATGCCCTCTAGTTAACCTACATAGTCCAAGTGCCCGATAGGGAACCTATCTAGTCCAAGTACCCGGAGGAAACGTACATAGTCCAAGTGCCCGCTAGGTAACGTACATAGTCTATGTGCCCGCTAGGTAACCGAAATAGTCCAAGTGCCCACTAGTTAACCTACATAGTCCAGGTTCCCCCTAGGTAACCTAGATAGTCCAAGGGCCCCCTAGTTAACCTACATTCTCCAAGTGCCCGATAGGGAACCTACATAATCCAAGTGCCCGCTAGGAAACCTACATAGTCCAAGTGCCCGTTAGGTAACCTAGATAGTCCAATTGCCCGCTAGGGAACCCACATAGTCCAAGTGCCCGCTAGGGAACTTACATAGTCTAAGGGCCCGCTAGGGAACCTACATAGTCCAAGTGCCCGTTAGTTAACCTAGATAGTCCAAGTGCCCGCTAGGTAACCTAGATAGTACAACAGCCCAGTAGGTAACCTACATACTCCAAGTACCCGCTAGGTAAGGTAGATAGTTCAAGTTCCTGCTAGGTAACCTAGATAGTCCAAGTGTCCGCTAGGTAACCAACAAAGTCTAAGTGCCCCCTAAGTAATCTATATAGTCCAAATAACCGCTAACGAGCCTACATATTCCAAATGCCCGCTAGGTAACCTAGATAGTCTAAGGGCCCGCTAGGTAACCTACATAGTCCTAGTGCCCCCTAGTTAACCTACATTTTCCTAGTGCCCGATAGGGAACCTACATAGTGCAAGTGCCCGCTAGGTAACCTACATAGTCCAAATGCCCTCTAGTTAACCTACATAGTCCAAGTGCCCGATTGGGAACCTATCTAGTCCAAGTACCCGGAGGAAACGTACATAGTCCAAGTGCCCGCTAGGTAACGTACATAGTCTAAGTGCCCGCTAGGTAACCTAGATAGTCCAAGGGCCTGCTAGGGAACATACATAGTCCAAGTGACTGCTAGGTAACCGAGATAGTCCAAGTGCCCACTAGTTAACCTACATAGTCCAGGTTCCCCCTAGGTAACCTAGATAGTCCAAGGGCCCCCTAGTTAACCTACATTCTCCAAGTGCCCGATAGGGAACCTACATAATCCAAGTGCCCGCTAGGAAACCTACATAGTCCAAGTGCCCGTTAGGTAACCTAGATAGTCCAATTGCCCGCTAGGGAACCCACATAGTCCAAGTGCCCGCTATGGAACTTACATAGTCCAAGGGCCCGCTAGGGAACCTACATAGTCCAAGTGCCCGTTAGTTAACCTAGATAGTCCAAGTGCCCGCTAGGTAACCTAGATAGTACAACAGCCCGGTAGGTAACCTACATATTCCAAGTACCCGCTAGGTAAGATAGATAGTTCAAGTGCCTGCTAGGTAACCTAGATAGTCCAAGTGTCCGCTAGGTAACCAACAAAGTCTAAGTGCCCGCTAAGTAATCTATATAGTCCAAATAACCGCTAACGAGCCTACATATTCCAAATGCCCGCTAGGTAACCTAGATAGTCTAAGGGCCCACTAGGTAACCTACATAGTCCTAGTGCCCCCTAGTTAACCTACATTTTCCTAGTGCCCGATAGGGAACCTACATAGTCCAAGTGCCCGCTAGGTAACCTACATAGTCCAAATGCCCTCTAGTTAACCTACATAGTCCAAGTGCCCGATAGGGAACCTATCTAGTCCAAGTACCCGCTAGGAAACGTACATAGTCCAAGTGCCCGCTAGGTAACGTACATAGTCTATGTGCCCGCTAGGTAACCTAGATAGTCCAAGGGCCTGCTAGGGAACAAACATAGTCCAAGTGACTGCTAGGTAACCGAGATAGTCCAAGTGCCCACTAGTTAACCTACATAGTCCAGGTTCCTTCTAGGTAACCTAGATAGTCCAAGGGTCCCCTAGTTAACCTACATTCTCCAAGTGCCCGATAGGGAACCTACATAATCCAAGTGCCCGCTAGGAAACCTACATAGTCCAAGTGCCCGTTAGGTAACCTAGATAGTCCAATTGCCCGCTAGGGAACCCACATAGTCCAAGTGCCCGCTAGGGAACTTACATAGTCTAAGGGCCCGCTAGAGAACCTACATAGTCCAAGTGCCCGTTAGTTAACCTAGATAGTCCAAGTGCCCGCTAGGTAACCTAGATAGTACAACAGCCCGGTAGGTAACCTACATACTCCAAGTACCCGCTAGGTAAGGTAGATAGTTCAAGTGCCTGCTAGGTAACCTAGATAGTCCAAGTGTCCGCTAGGTAACCAACAAAGTCTAAGTGCCCGCTAAGTAATCTATATAGTCCAAATAACCGCTAACGAGCCTACATATTCCAAATGCCCGCTAGGTAACCTAGATAGTCTAAGGGCCCGCTAGGTAACCTACATAGTCCTAGTGCCCCCTAGTTAACCTACATTTTCCTAGTGCCCGATAGGGAACCTACATAGTGCAAGTGCCCGCTAGGTAACCTACATAGTCCAAATGCCCTCTAGTTAACCTACATAGTCCAAGTGCCCGATTGGGAACCTATCTAGTCCAAGTACCCGCTAGGAAACGTACATAGTCCAAGTGCCCGCTAGGTAACCTACATAGTCCAAATGCCCTCTAGTTAACATACATATTACAAGTGCCCGATAGGGAACCTACATAATCCAAGTGCCCGCTAGTTGACCTACATAGTTTAAGTGCCCGCTAGGTAACCTAGATAGTCTACGTGCCCGCTAGTTAACGTAGATAGTCCTAGTGCCCGTTAGTTAACCTAGAGTGTCCAAGTGCCCACTAGGGGACGTACTTAGTCCAAGTGCCTGTTAGCTAACCCAGATAGTCCATGTGCCCGCTAGTTAACCTAGATAGTCCAAGTGCACGCTAGTTAACCTACATATTCCAAGGGCCCGCTAGTTAACCTATGTAGTCCAAGGTCCGCTAGTTAACCTAGATAATCCAAGTGCTCGCTAGTTAACCTACATAGTACAAGGGCCCACTAATTGACCTAGATAGTCCAAGTGCCCGCTAGTTAACCTAGATAGTCCAAGTGCCCGCTAGGTAACCTAAGTAGTCCAAATGTCCGATAGGGATCCTACATAGTCCAAGTGCCCGCTAGGTAACCTACATAGTCCAAGTGCCAGTTCGTTAACCTAGATAGTCCACGTGCCCGCTAGGAAACCTAGACAGTCCAAGTGCCCGTTAGTTAACCTAGATAGTCCAAGTGCCCGCTAGGTAACCTAGATAGTACAACAGCCCGGTAGGTAACCTACATACTCCAAGTACCCGCTAGGTAAGGCAGGTAGTTCAAGTGCCTGCTAGGTAACCTAGATAGTCCAAGTGTCCTCTAGGTAACCAACAAAGTCTAAGTGCCCGCTAAGTAATCTATATAGTCCAAATAACCGCTAACGAGCCTACATATTCCAAATGCCCGGTAGGTAACCTAGATAGTCTAAGGGCCCGCTAGGTAACCTACATAGTCCTAGTGCCCCCTAGTTAACCTACATTTTCCTAGTGCCCGATAGGGAACCTACATAGTCCAAGTGCCCGCTAGGTAACCTACATAGTCCAAATGTCCTCTAGTTAACCTACATAGTCCAAGTGCCCGATACGGAACCTACATAATCCAAGTGCCCGCTAGTTAACCTACATAGTCTAAGGGCTCACTTGTTAACTTCGATAGTCCAAGTGCCCGCTAGTTAACCTAGATCGTCCAAGTGCCCTCTAGTTAACCTAGATAGTCCTAGTGCCCGTTAGTTAACCTAGAGTGTCCAAGTGCCCACTAGGGGAGGTACTTAGTCCAAGTGCCCGTTAGCTAACCTAGATAGTCCAAGTGCCCGCTAGTTAACATTGATCATCCAATTGCCCGCTAGTTAACCTAGATAGTCCAAGTGCACGCTAGTTAACTTAGATCGTCCAAGTGCCCTCTAGTTAACCTAGATCGTCCAAGTGCCCGCTAAGAAACCTAGACATCCAAGTGCCCGTTAAGTAACCTAGATAGTCCAAGTGCCCGCTAGGTAACCTACATTGTCCTAGTGCCCCCTAGTTAACCTACATTTTCCTAGTGCCCGATAGGGAACCTACATTGTCCAAGTTCCCGCTAGGTAACCTAGATATTCCAAGTGCCCGTTACCTCACCTAGATAGTCCAATTGCCCGCTATGCAACATACATAGTCCAAGCGCCCGTTCGTTAACCTAGAAGTCCAAGTGCCCGCTAGGTAACCTAGACTGTCCAAGTGCCCGCTAGGTAACCTAGATAGTCTAAGGGCCTGCTAGGTAACCTACATAGTCCTAGTGCCCCCTAGTTAACCTACATTTTCCAAGTGTCCGGTAGGGAACCTACATAGTCCAAGTGCCCGCTAGACAACCTACATAGTCCAAATGCCCTCTAGTTAACCTACATATTACAAGTGCCCGATAGGGAACCTACATAATCCAAGTGCCCGCTAGTTGACCTACATAGTCCAAATGCCAGCTAGGTAACCTAGATAGTCCACGTGCCCGCTAGGTAACGTAGATAGTCCTAGTGCCCGTTAGTTAACCTAGAGTGTCCAAGTGCCCACTAGGGGACGTACTTAGTCCAATTGCCTGTTAGCTATCCTAGATAGTCCATGTGCCCGCTAGTTAACCTAGATAGTCCAAGTGCACGCTAGTTAACCTACATAGTCCAAGGGCCCGCTAGTTAACCTATGTAATCCAAGGTCCGCTAGTTAACCTAGATAGTCCAAGTGCCCGCTAGGTAACCTAAGTAGTCCAAATGTCCGATAGGGATCCTACATAGTCCAAGTGCCCGCTAGGTAACCTACATAGTCCAAGTGCCAGTTCGTTAACCTAGATAGTCCACGTGCCCGCTAGGAAATCTAGACAGTCCAAGTGCCCGTTAGTTAACCTAGATAGTCCAAGTGCCCGCTAGGTAACCTAGATAGTACAACAGCCCGGTAGGTAACCTACATACTCCAAGTACCCGCTAGGTAAGGTAGATAGTTCAAGTGCCTGCTAGGTAACCTAGATAGTCCAAGTGTCCGCTAGGTAACCAACAAAGTCTAAGTGCCCGCTAAGTAATCTATATAGTCCAAATAACCGCTAACGAGCCTACATATTCCAAATGCCCGGTAGGTAACCTAGATAGTCTAAGGGCCCGCTAGGTAACCTACATAGTCCTAGTGCCCCCTAGTTAACCTACATTTTCCTAGTGCCCGATAGGGAACCTACATAGTCCAAGTGCCCGCTAGGTAACCTACATAGTCCAAATGTCCTCTAGTTAACCTACATAGTCCAAGTGCCCGATACGGAACCTACATAATCCAAGTGCCCGCTAGTTAACCTACATAGTCCAAGGGCTCACTTGTTAACTTCGATAGTCCAAGTGCCCGCTAGTTAACCTAGATCATCCAAGTGCCCGCTAGTTAACCTAGATAGTCCTAGTGCCCGTTAGTTAACCTAGAGTGTCCAAGTGCCCACTAGGGGAGGTACTTAGTCCAAGTGCCCGTTAGCTAACCTAGATAGTCCAAGTGCCCGCTAGTTAACATTGATCATCCAATTGCCCGCTAGTTAACCTAGATAGTCCAAGTGCACGCTAGTTAACTTAGATCGTCCAAGTGCCCTCTAGTTAACCTAGATCGTCCAAGTGCCCGCTAAGAAACCTAGACATCCAAGTGCCCGTTAAGTAACCTAGATAGTCCAAGTGCCCGCTAGGTAACCTACATTGTCCAAGTTCCCGCTAGGCAACCTAGATATTCTAAGTGCCCGTTACCTCACCTAGATAGTCCAATTGCCCGCTATGCAACATACATAGTCCAAGCGCCCGTTCGTTAACCTAGAAGTCCAAGTGCCCGCTAGGTAACCTAGACTGTCCAAGTGCCCGCTAGGTAACCTAGATAGTCTAAGGGCCTGCTAGGTAACCTACATAGTCCTAGTGCCCCCTAGTTAACCTACATTTTCCAAGTGCCTGGTAGGGAACCTACATAGTCCAAGTGCCCGCTAGGTAACCTACATAGTCCAAATGCCCTCTAGTTAACCTACATATTACAAGTGCCCGATAGGGAACCTACATAATCCAAGTGCCCGCTAGTTGAACTACATAGTCCAAGTGCCCGCTAGGTAACCTAGATAGTCCACGTGCCCGCTAGTTAATCTACATAGTCCAAGGGCCCGCTAGTTAACCTACATAGTCCAAGTGCCCGCTAGTTAACCTACATAGTCCAAGTGCCCGCTAGGTAACCTAGACAGTTCAGATGACCACTAGGTTACCTACATAGTCCAAGTGCCCGTTCGTTAACCTACATAGTCCAAGTGCCCGCTAGGTAACCAATATAGTCCAAATGCCCTACAGGGGCACTAATAATCCAAATGCCCGCTAGTTAACCTAGATAGTCCAAGTGCTCTCTAGTTAACCTATATAGTCCAAGTGCCCGCTAGTTAACTTAGATATACCAAGTGCCCGCTAGGGAACCTATCTAGTCCAAGTACCCGCTAGGAAACGTACATAGTCCAAGTGCCGGCTAGGTAACGTACATAGTCCAAGTGCCCACTAGGTAACGTAGATAGTCCAAGTGCCCGCTAGGGAACGTACATAGTCCACCTGCCCGCTAGGTAACCTAGATAGTCCAAGTGCCCGCTAGTTAACCTACATAGTCCAAGTGCCTGCTAGGTAACCTAGATAGTCCAAGTGCCCACTAGTTAACCTACATTGTCCAGGTTCCCCCTAGGTAACCTAGATAGTCCAAGGGCTCGCTAGGTAACCTACATAGTCCAAATGCCCGATAGGGAACCTACATAGTCCAAGTGCCCTCTAGGTAACCTACATAGTCAAAATGCCCGCTAGTTAACCTACATAGTCCAAGTGCCCGATAGGGAACCTACATAATCCAAGTGCCCGCTAGGGAACCTACATAGTCCAAGTGCCCGCTAGGTAACCTACATAGTCCAAATGCCCTCTAGTTAACCTACATATTACAAGTGCCCGATAGGGAACCTACATAATCCAAGTGCCCGCTAGTTGACCTACATAGTTCAAGTGCCCGCTAGGTAACCTAGATAGTCCACGTGCCCGCTAGTTAACGTAGATAGTCCTAGTGCCCCTTAGTTAACCTAGAGTGTCCAAGTGCCCACTAGGGGACGTACTTAGTCCAAGTGCCTGTTAGCTAACCCAGATAGTCTAAGTGCCCGCTAGTTAACCTAGATAGTCCAAGTGCACGCTAGTTAACCTACATAGTCCAAGGGCCCACTAGTTAACCTATGTAGTCCAAGGTCCGCTAGTTGACCTAGATAGTCCAAGTGCTCGCTAGTTAACCTGCATAGTACAAGGGCCCGCTAATTGACCTAGATAGTCCAAGTGCCCGCTAGGTAACCTACATAGTCCAAGTGCCAGTTCGTTAACCTAGATAGTCCAAATGTCCGCTAGGAAACCTACATAGTCCAAGTGCCCGCTAGGTAACCTACATAGTCCAAGTGCCAGTTCGTTAACCTAGATAGTCCACGTGCTCGCTAGTTAACCTACATAATCCAAGTGCCCGCTATGCAACCTAGATAGTCCAAGTGCCCGTTAGGTAACCTAGACTGTCCAAGTGCCCGCTAGGTTACCTACATAGTCCAAGTGCCCGCTAGGTAACCTAGATAGTCCAAGGGCCCGCAATTAACCTACATAGTTCAAGTGCCCGGTAGTTAACTTACATAGTTCAAGTGCCCGGTAGTTAACTTACATAGTTCAAGTGTCCATAGGGAACATACATAGTCCAAGTCCCGCTAGGGAACATACATAATCCAAGTGCCCGCTAGGGAATCTACATAGTCCAAGGGCCCGCTAGTTAACGTAGATAGTCCAAGTGCCGCTAGTTAATCTACATAGTCCAAGGGCCCGCTAGTTAACCTACATAGTCCAAGTGCCTGCTAGTTAACCTACATAGTCCAAGTGCCCGCTAGGCAACCTAGATAGTCCAAGGGCCCGCTAGTTAACCTACATAGTCCAAGGGCTCACTTGTTAACTTCGATAGTCCAAGTGCCCGCTAGTTAACCTAGATCGTCCAAGTGCCCGCTAGTTAACCTAGATAGTCCTAGTGCCCGTTAGTTAACCTAGAGTGTCCAAGTGCCCACTAGGGGACGTACTTAGTCCAAGTGCCCGTTAGCTAACCTAGATAGTCCAAGTGCCCGCTAGTTAACATTGATCATCCAAGTGCCCGCTAGTTAACCTAGATAGTCCAAGTGCACGCTTGTTAACTTAGATAGTCCAAGTGCCCTCTAGTTAACCTAGATCGTCCAAGTGCCCGCTAAGAAACCTAGACATCCAAGTGCCCGTTAAGTAACCTAGATAGTCCAAGTGCCCGCTAGGTAACCTACATTGTCCAAGTGCCTGCTAGGTAACCTAGATAGTCCAAGTGCCCGTTACCTCACCTAGATAGTCCAATTGCCCGCTATGCAACATACATAGTCCAAGCGCCCGTTCGTTAACCTAGAAGTCCAAGTGCCCGCTAGGTAACCTAGACTGTCCAAGTGCCCTCTAGGTAACCTAGATAGTCTAAGGGCCTGCTAGGTAACCTACATAGTCCTAGTGCCCCCTAGTTAACCTACATTTTCCAAGTGCCTGGTAGGGAACCTACATAGTCCAAGTGCCCGCTAGGTAACCTACATAGTCCAAATGCCCTCTAGTTAACCTACATATTACAAGTGCCCGATAGGGAACCTACATAATCCAAGTGCCCGCTAGTTGACCTACATATTCCAAGTGCCCGCTAGGTAACCTAGATAGTCCATGTGCTCGCTAGGTAACGTAGATAGTCCTAGTGCCCGTTAGTTAACCTAGAGTGTCCAAGTGCCCACTAGGGGACGTACTTAGTCCAAGTGCCTGTTAGCTATCCTAGATAGTCCAAGTGCCCGCTAGTTAACCTAGATAGTCCATGTGCACGCTAGTTAACCTACATAGTCCAAGGGCCCGCTAGTTAACCTATGTAATCCAAGGTCCGCTAGTTAACCTAGATAGTCCAAGTGCTCGCTAGTTAACCTACATAGTACAAGGGCCCGCTAGTTGACCTAGATAGTCCAAGTGCCCGCTAGTTAACCTAGATAGTCCAAGTGCCCGCTAGGTAACCTAAGTAGTCCAAGTGCTCGCTAGTTAACCAACATAATCCAAGTGCCCGCTAGGTAACCTAGATACTCAAAGTGCCCGTTACCTAACCTAGATAGTCCAAGTGTCCGCTAAGCAACCTACATAGTACAAGTGCCCGTTCGTTAACCTAGAAGTCCAAGTGCCCGCTAGGTAACCTAGACAGTCCAAGTGCCCTCTAGGTTACCTGCATATTCCAAGTGCCCGTTCGTTAACCTAGATAGTCTGAGTGCCCACTAGGTAACCTACATAGTCCAAGTGCCCGCTAGGTAACCTATATAGTCCAAGTGCCCGCTAGGCAACCTAGATAGTCCAAGGGCCCGCTAGTTAACCTACATAGTCCAAGGCTCACTTGTTAACCTACATAGTTAACTCACTAGTTAACCTACATAGTCCAGGGCTCACTTGTTAACTTCGATAGTCCAAGTGCCCGCTAGTTAACCTAGATCGTCCAAGTGCCCGCTAGTTAACCTAGATAGTCCTAGTGCCCGTTAGTTAACCTGGAGTGTCCAAGTGCCCACTAGGGGACGTACTTAGTCCAAGTGCCCGTTAGCTAACCTAGATAGTCCAAGTGCCCGCTAGTTAACATTGATCATCCAATTGCCCGCTAGTTAACCTAGATAGTCCAAGTGCACGCTAGTTAACTTAGATAGTCCAAGTGCCCTCTAGTTAACCTAGATCGTCCAAGTGCCCGCTAAGAAACCTAGACATCCAAGTGCCCGTTAAGTAACCTAGATAGTCCAAGTGCCCGCTCGGTAACCTACATTGTCCAAGTTCCCGCTAGGTAACCTAGATAGTCCAAGTGCCCGTTACCTAACCTAGATAGTCCAATTGCCCGCTATGAAACATACATAGTCCAAGTGCCCGTTCGTTAACCTAGATATCCAAGTGCCCGCTAGGTAACCTAGACTGTCCAAGTGCACGCTAGGTAACCTAGATATTCCAAGGGCCCGCTAGTTAACCTACATAGTTCAAGTGCCCAGTAGTTAATGTACATAGTCTCTAGGACCTTTAGACACGGCGCTTGCCTACGTTCAAAACCAGTCTACGGCTGCCCTGATGAGTCTTTCCCTCTCACTCAGACCTTGTGAAAGAAAAGACTTGTTGTTCTCTCCCAAGTTGCCTGGACCCAGTCCCAGCTTAACAACCACGCACATTGGCTTCCGACGGGCATTTTTGATTTCAACGTTCTACAGGACCTGGACAATTTCTGCAGGAGGACTGGTAAGGATTCTGAAGTGCCCTATGTGCAGGCTTTTTGGGACTTGCGTTCCCGTCCTGACCTCTGTAGCCATTGTTCTGCCCGCCAAATACGGTTAGCTCTATCTCCTCAGCAGAAAGAACCTGCCATTCAAACCCCAGAAGAGCCAGCCAAGCTCTTCAGCACGCCTCTCCCGCTGTCCTCTCAGTCTCCCCCGCCTGCTGCGCCACCCCATCGCTCTCTCCTGTCCTCACCGCTTGCCTCTCATACCCGCTCCCACAACCCTCCAGCTGCCCTTTGTCCATTAAGAGAGGTTGCAGGTGTATAGAGACTCGTTCAAGTCCATGTCCCTTTTTCCTTAAAGGACCGGTCGCACGTAGAGACCCGCCTGGGCTCTTTCTCAGCAGACCCCTCTAAGTTTATTAAAGAATTTACCTATATTTCCCAAACGTATGATTTAACCTGGCATGACATCCAAGTGATCCTTGCTTCTACCCTTACTGCCGAGGAACGTACACAGACAAAAACCACGCTATCGACCCAAATGTCCCCTTGGGGGTGCATGCCATCCCAATAGAGGACCCCAGTTGGAGTTACCAGCCCGGCCGGGCGTCTGATCTTCCTTATAGAAACCTCATGCTCAGGTACCTCATTACAGGTCTGGAAAAAGTCTCCAACAAGGTTGTCAACTATGACAAACTGAGAGAAGTTACTGCTCTTTTTCTTAACTGCCTCCAGGAGGCACTCACAAAGTACACTCGTTTAGACCCAGGGTCTAAAAAGTGGGGCCTCTATTTTGGCCTCTCACTTCACCTTCCAGTCAGCCCCTGACATCAGAAAAAAAGCTAAAGAAGGCTGAGGAGGGCCCTGAAACCCCTATACAGGATCTGGTAAAAATGGCATTTAAAGTTTTCAACGCTTGGGAGGAGCCGGTTGAGGCCACTTGCCAGGTGAGGGTCCAACAGATGGTTAGCCTCCATTCCCAAGCCCTGGTAGCAGCCCTAAGGCCGGCAGGCAATCCCGTCCATCGCCACGCTACCCAGGGGAGCCGGCACCTACCGCCAGGAGCCTGCTTCAAATGTGGCCGGGTTGGCCACTGGGCAAAAGTTTGTCCCAATCCCAAGCCTCCTACCAAGCCCTACCCGCAGTGCAAACAGCCAGGCCACTGGAAGTCGAACTGCCCGACCCTGGCTCTGCCACTGGCTCTGCAAAGCCGAGGTGCCAAGATCCTGGAAACTCCAGACACATAGCTGCAAGGTATGGAGCTGCTGGGGTTCATGGACAGAAGAGGCCCTGGCTCCTCGACTCTGGTAACCCTCGCCGAACCCAGGGTTGTGCTCCAGGTAGCGGACTACCTTCTCCATTTCGCCCTCTCACTCAGGCCCTACTTCCCCTTCTCTGGTCTCGGTTTTGGGAATAGACAGGCCCCCCTCCCACTCTGCAGATCCTGGTACTGACTTAGCCCAACAACTTTCCCGCTCCTAGCTCAGTATGCTTTTTACCTCCCACTTACACTCCAACTTACACTGATCAGGAAAACACCCAGTATTGCTCTCTTCCTCAACAAAACTGGTGGGTACACAAATAGAACTTACTCATTCTCCCAAAGTTACAAGAGGAAACAATCATCACCAATATTCACAATTCTCCACACATCGGGCCAAAAGCTCTCTACACGTTTCTAACCCCATATTTCACCCCCACTGGACTATGGAGTACTATCAACACAGTACATGCAAAATGCAACATCGGTGCCCTCTCCAATAGCCAGAAAGCTCAACACCCTCGTAAACAGCTCCACCAGATGTAAGGGCACCTACCTGGACAGGACTGGCAGATAACCGTTACCCACATGCCAAAGCATAAGCGGTTTAAATACCTCCTCACTATGGTTAACACATTTTCAGGATGGATCAAAGCCTTTCCCACCTCCTCTGAGAGTGCAAGCATAGTCACCACTCACCTTCTTCAAGACATCATTCCTCGTTTTGGGCCAGCCTGCTTCAATTCAGTCGGACAACGGTCCAGACTTCATATCTATGGTGCAACAGGCAGTTAGCGCCTCACTGGGCATGCAATCAAGATTACTGATGACTTGAATGCAAAAACTGGAAACTAAGGAGGAGGATCACTAGTTAGAAAATATGGCCATGGGGATGGAAGCCACATGGGAGATCTCATGATAGAATTTTCCAATAAGGATGGCTTATTGATTGAACATTTATTTTTCAGTGATGTAAACAGTAACCATAGACATGGATCATGTATATTGGATAGAAATACACAGGAATCAAATCAACTACATCTGTTGAAATAAACTACTATATATACTCGAGTATAACCCAAGGCAACTAATTTTACCCCCCAAAGCTGGGGTGCTTTTTCAGCATAAAAAATGTGCTGAAAAAAACTCGGCTTATACGCAAGTATTTATGGTATAAAGTAGTTCAATATCATCAGTCACGAGACTGGAGACCAACTGTGGAACAAACTGTCAATGGCAAATTCAACTCGAATTCAAATAAAATTAAAACAAGTCCCCAAGAGTCAAAGTATGAATTTGAGTATATCTCATCTAAATTAAAGGATACTTCAAGAAGAAAGTTGACACATTGAACACAAATCACCTGAGATGATACGAGTTCTGCAATAATATCAAGAATATCATAAATAAAGAAATTCAAAGATAATTAAAAAGATGAAACTAAAGAAAAGACAAAATGGATGTCACCTTGAATGTGGAGTAGCTGAAGCCAATGAAAGAATTGATGAAGTACGAAAAAGAGAGAGAGAGAGAAATTTAGAAATAATTGATGAAGTAAAGACACTGAATAAAGAAGCTGAACATAAAATTTCAAAGGGGAATTCAAAAAGATGGAATAAAGAATTATATGAAAAGGTGCAAAGACCTGGAATTAGGACAGCAAAAATGAAAAGCATGTGCATTTCACTAGCTGAAAAAATTGAAGAGAAATTCAAAATACAGAATTACACAGATAGCATCAA
This sequence comes from Tenrec ecaudatus, assembly GCF_050624435.1. Lineage (NCBI taxonomy): Eukaryota > Metazoa > Chordata > Mammalia > Afrosoricida > Tenrecidae > Tenrec > Tenrec ecaudatus. Next base: position 97,969 of record NW_027459647.1, read on the forward strand.
AAGAAGATGAAAGGGATTCACTGACCACATGAAGCCCAGGCTCCACAGCCCTGAGTCCAGAAGACCAAGATAGCATAGGGTTCTCACTGCAGATTGCTCTGAAAGTGCTCACAGTAGTAGGCCCTGGATCAACTGGGGAAAATGTAGAACTCAAAATAAGAAGACTAACCTTAGGATATGATAGGCACTAGTGGAATTCCCATTTGACACCTGACCTCACCTCCATGGCTCAACTTTCAGCCCCCAAATAGGAGACCTATACTGTCAACGATGTACAATTCAGAGCCCAGCATTTGTCAGGGAGTTACTCAGAAGGCAGGAAGGCATGGGAACGAAAGACCAATGGAAACGGCAAACAAAGGGAGGGAATAGGAAAAGTAGTATTGCATTGTAGGTATTGCAATCAATATCGTAAAACATTGCATGAATTGTAAAGAAAATCAATTTACTCTGTAGATTTTCCCTCACATCACAATCAAAACAGTGTAAAAAGAAAATAAGTCATATGACCGAGTACACTGGTAGATCTTGCTGAAGACCAATTTCCAGTGTTAAAAGATGTCACTTTGAGGAATAAGGCACAGCTGAGCCCTAGTGGTATAGTGGTTACAAACATAATGCGTCAGAACCAACCCAGTTGGGTTGCTCAACACAAGATCAGCAGTTCTGCTCCCATACAAAGTTCCAGTATTGGAAACCCACAGGGATATCTCTCCCCTGTCCTATGGAGTTGCTAAGGGTTGGAATCAACTTGATAGCAGTGAACTGGATGTAAGCCAGGCTGACTAGAGACACAAATCAAGTGCCACTCATATATGTGCAATAAATAGTTTTCTATCAAGAAGTCATTATAGTATTTCTATTTCAAGGAAATATCCCAGGCCAGTCCAACTCAAGTCCATAAGTCCAACACTAGCCCATAAGTTCCTTTACAACGTACGCAGTTACATGCAATGATGCAGAATGCAGGGATGTCAAAGGCCAGTGATTGCAATGTCGTGTGGACCCAAGGTCGATGGAAGCATGGCAAGACTCTGGCAGCTCTCAACGTGGGCAGGAAGCAGTCAGGTGAATGCAAAAAGAAGGGGAGGTTCCCAGGGCCCTCCTTATGAGAAGGCCATGGCCACAAAGAGGCACCATCAGGCTATGGTGTGATTGACAGATTGGATACCAACCTTACACTTTTACATAGCTTCAAACTGACATAAAATTATATAACTATCATACTATGGCATTTTCAATCACCTCATATGTACTTGAAAATGGAGAATAATTATGAAAGGTAAAATAAAAGTTGATGTCTTTGAATTATGATGCTGGTGAAGAATATTGAATATTCCATGGACTTTCAGAAGAAGGAACAAATCTTTCTTGGCGGAAGTAGAGCCAGAATGCTTCCTAGACGTGAGAATGGCAAGACTTCATATCACATACTTTGGACATGTAAACAGCTGAGCATAGTCCCTAGAGAAGGATATCATACTTGGTAAAGTGGAGTGGTGAAAAAAAGAAGAAGGTCCTCAATGGGATGAATTGGCATACTGGCTGCAAAAATGGTCTCCAACATAAACTGTGAGGAAACAGGCTGTGGGTGCTATGAGTTAGAGCCAAATTAACAGTGTCTAACAATGACAACTCCCCTCCCCCGCCCCATCTGTCAATTTGCTGCACTGTGGTAGCTTGTGCTTTGCTGTGATGCTGGGAGTTAGTCCACTAGTACTTCAAATACCAGGCAGGATCACCCACGGTGAACAGATTTCAACACAGCTTCCAGACTAAGAACTGACAGGACGACAAAATAATCAGTCCACTTCTGAGGGATTCACCATTGAAAACTTTCTGCATAGCAGTAAAATATTGTCTGATATAATGCCAGAAAATGAGCCCCTCAGATTGCAAAACAATCAAAATATCACCGAGAAAGAGAGCTTTCTCAAAGTAGAGTCCACCTAAATGATAACTCAAAACCTCACAACAGGAGCTGTAGATAACATCATAATAAATGGAGAAAATATTGAAGTTATCAAGGATTTCGTCTTGCTTAGATTCACAACTAATGCTCATGGAAACAACAATCAAGAAACCAAATAACATATTGCATTAGGCAAATCTACTGCACATAACCACTTTAAAGTACTGAAGATCAAGAATTTCACTTAGGATTAAGTTGCGCCTGGCCCAAGGCATGGTATTTTCCGCCACATCTTATGCATGTGAAATTTGAACATGGAATGAAAACGACTGAAGTAGAACTGGTGCATGTGAATTAAGGTACTGACAAAAAATTACTGAAAGTACCATGGGTGGAGAGAAGAACAAACAAATCTGTCTGAGAAGAAGTGCAGCTAAATGTTCCTTGGCAGATAGGATGGCGAGACTTCATCTCATGTACTTTGCAGATGTTATCAGGACAGACAAGTCCCTGGAGGATATCATACACATTACAGTGGAGGGGTTGCAAAAAGAGGAAGACACCCGATCAAATGGATCGAGACAATTCCTACAAAAATGGGCTCAAACATAACAACATTTTTGAGTATGGGGCAGGACCAGGCAATGTTTCATTCTGTTGTGTAGGCATTATTATGAGACAGAACTGACTTGAAGGCATCTAGCAACAAAGTGTACTAAAGCTTTCTGGCACCTTCATTTGCTGATGGATTATAATTCAAAATGAGAACAATCATTGCAACCATTCATTAATAATCAGAACATGAAACGTGCAAAATAAGAATCTAGGAAAATTGGAAATCATAAAAAACGGAATCTGACCAATAAAGATCAATATCCTAGGTATTGGTGAGTTGAAATAGTCCCTTTGAATCTTAAAATGATAAGAATGACTACGCTGACAATGACAAGTTCAAAAGAATGTCTCTTTCATCGTCAAAAAGAGCATTTCTAGATCTATCTTGAAGTGCAATGCTGAATGTGACAGAATAATATCTATCTTCATACACAAGGAAGGCCGCTTAATAGAACCATTATTCAAATTTTCTCACAAACCACTAAAGCCAATGAAGAATTGTACCAACTTCTTTAGTCTGAAATTGATCACACATGTACTGAAAATGCATTAATAATTGCTGACAATTGGAATGCACACATGGAAATAAAAAGGAAGGAAGAGTAATTAGAAACTACGCTTTGGGGATAGAAAAGAAGCTGAAGAATGCATGAAAGAATTCTGCAAGAGCAATAACTTCCTCATTGCAAACACCTTTATTCAACAACAGGAGCGGCATATATGCATGTGGAATACACAGGAATGGAATTGATTAAATCGGTGGGAAGACATGATAGAGAAGCTCAATATCATTGAGACAAAATAAGACCAGGGGCCAACTATGTAACAGACTATCAATTACTAATATGCAAGTTCAAGTCAAACCTGAAGAAAATTAAAATTAGAACGCAAAAGAGCCCAAATACAGACTATATTATATCTGTGGTCGGCTGGGGTTTCTAGAGAAACAAACCAGTGATACTGATACATGTAGAAGAAGAAAATTTATATCAATAAAGAATTTTACATTAAGAAGTCCACACAACAAGAAACCCCAGTCCAACTCCAGCCCATAAATCAGATGCAAATTAGAGGCCCTTCCAGACTCATGAAGCTGTTGGAGGAATAGCCCAAGAAACAGGAAAACCACAGGTTGGTGGAGGCACAGTTGGGAGAATCCAAAGTCAACAGGCAGTTGGCAGGCCACAGACAACTCTTAGGGTCAGCAGGTCTCATGGTGATTGCCATCCCAGGAAGCCAGACGTAGGGTCCAGGGTCTTTTCATCAGGAAGAAAAAGAGTGAGCCCATTCTCCACGGTCTACTTATAGCTATGAAATAGGTCACACCACCAAGGAGACTGTGACCTGCACCTTCTGAAGATCCTGGTCAAGCTAAATTGACACCAAAACTTACTATCACAATATTTCACCTGAATTTAGAGCCTATCTCAAGAATGGTTTGGACATACTGAACATTAATGATCAGCTACCAGAAGACTTGTGAAATAGCATCAAGGTCATCAATCTTTTTTGTATTTTTGTCATGTCATCTGGGGCTATTTATTTATTTATCATAAATCATTTTATTGGGGGCTCCTCAAAAAGATCATTAATAATACAGGAAAGAACATCATCATCACGGCCTGGTGGGCCAGGCTGTGCTCCACTCTCTCCTCCTGCCCCTTCATCTGCTCCCGTGTGCTCTGATCAAATATGTCCATCTCCCAGAGCTGCAGAGTCAATGTCGTCCTTTGGAACAAATTCTTTTCGGGGGAGGGGCAGGAATCCAAGCACACCGGCCAGTGCGATCACGAGGTGCCCAAGGGACCAGGTATAAGGCATCATGCAAAAAAAAAAAAAGATATAAGTGTGTGTGTATGTATGTGTATATATGTGTATATGTATATATGTATGTATGTATATATATATATACATATATCATATTAAATGAAGGGGGAAGTGCAGAGTGGAGACCCCAGGCCCAAGTGTCGACCAGTGGAGATCCCCTCATAGAGGGGTTTAGGAGAGGAGATGGGTTAATTAGGGTGTGAGGTAGTATCGATGAAGAACACAGCTTTCCCCCGGATCCTGGATGCTTCCTCCCCCCAACTACCATGATCCGAATTCTACCTTGCAGGGCTGGATAGGACAGAGGCTGTACACTGGTGCATATGAGGGTTGGAGGTACAGGGAATCCACGGTGGATGATACCTTCAGGACCAAGGGTGTGAGGGACGATGCTGGGAGAGTGGAGGGTGAGTGGGTTGGAAAGGGGGAACTGATTACAAGGATCCACATGTGACCTCTTCCCTGGGAGAGGGACAGCAGAGAAGGGGGGAAGGGAGACTCCGGATAGGGCAAGATATGACAAAACAACAATGTATAAATTACCAAGGGCATATGAGGGAGGGGGGAATGGGGAGGGAGGGGGAAAAAAGAGGACCTGATGCAAGGGGCTTAAGTGGAGAGCAAATGCCTTGAGAATGATTGGGGCAGGGAATGTATGGATGTGCTTTATACAATTGATGTATGTATATGTATGGATTGTGGTAAGAGTTGTATGAGTCCCTAATAAAATGTAAAAGAAGAAAAGAGAAAAAAATGATTAGGGCAAAAACTGTACAGATGTGCTTTATACAATTGATGTATGTATATGCATGAACTGTGAAAAAATTGTATGAGCCCCAATAAATTGTTAAAATTAAATAATAATAATAATAATACAGGAAAGAAAGAAAATACTACAGTGGATATCAGAGGAGACTGTGAAACTTGCTCTTGAACCTAAAGCAGCTAAAGCAAATGGAAGAAATGATGAAATAAAAGGGTTGAACAGAAAAATTTGAAAGGCCAGCTTGAGAAGATAAAGTAAAGAATTATATTGTAACGTGTAAAGACCTGGAATTAGGAAAGCAAAAGGAATGAGTACAGTCAGCATATCATAAATTGAAAGAACAGAAGAAAAAATCCAAGCCTTGGATTAAAATGTTGAAGGATTATTTATCAAACTATTGAATGATGCAGGGAGAATCCAAAGAATATGGAAGGAGTATACAGAGTCTCTGTACCCAAGAATTAGTTGAGGTTCTACTAGTTCAAAAGGCCAAGAGGAAGTTGAAGCTGCAATGTAAGCATTAGTGAAAAGCAAGGAAGGGATAGGAATGGAAATATTTCAACACGCTCATGCAGTGATAGTCCATGTCAAGAAATTTGGAAGATAGCTATCTGGCCAACCAACTGGAAGTGATTAATATTTGTGTCCATTCTAAAGAAACATGACGCAACAAAATCTGCAAATTAAATAAAAATAACATTAATATGACATGCAAGTACAATTTTATTGAAGATAACTTTAAAAGTAGTTATAGCAATATGTCAACAGGAAGCTGCCAGAAATCCAGGCTGTATTAAAAGAGGGCATGAGGCAAGGTATATCAATGCTGATTTCAGATGGACCGTGGCTGAAAACAGAGGATACAAGGAAAATGCTTACTTATGTACTATTGACTATGCAGAGGACTTTACTGTGTATCATAACAAACTTTGGGTAGCATATGAATACATATGAGAACAATGGGAATTCCCGTACATTTAATTGTGCTCCTGTGGTACCTGTACATAAACCAACAGGAAGTGGTTCGAATAGAACAAGGGGATACTGCGTGGTTTAAAATCAGGAGAGTGTGTGTTGTGGTTATATCCTTTCACCATATGTGTTAGACAGGGTTCTCTAGAGAAACAAAACCAGGACATTTATGATTTGATAGATAGGTAGAACACGAAGGAATAGAACAGCTAATTAGTCCACATAGCAGTACAGAGGACTCAGTTGAACTCACTTCCATGCAACAGTAAATATGGCAGTACAGCCAGGCAGCAAACTGCAGAACTAGGTAAGGCAGCCACACACTGGTCTGATCACCAGAGAGCAACTGAGAGATAGGTGTGGCTTGCTGAGCCATTTATCTCTTTGCCCACTAATCAAACTGCAAACTTATTAATCCCACATGTTCTTATTGGCCAGGTTGGCACTATAAACCTACCTATCTATCACACTATACTTATTCAAATAATCTGAGAAGATGCTCTGTATGAAGAAGTTGAGGCATGTGGATTGGAGGAAGAATCATTAACAACCTGTGTTATGCAGATGACCCAATCTTGCTGGCTGAAAGTCAATAGGCCTTGAAGTACTTACTGATAAAGCTCATATAGTACACCTTCAGTATAAATTAGTCTTCAGCACTAAGAATACAAATGTCTTCTCAACGTGACAAATATAAACACACAACATCATTACAAATAGAGAAATGTAGCTAAACTCTATTTTACTTGGACCCACAATCAATACTCACAGAAGCAGCAGGCAATAAATCAACGTACTTCATTGGAAAAATCTGTTGTAAAAGACCTCTTTAAAATGTGAAAGAGCAAATGTTTTACTCTGGGGATTAGCAAGTTATGCCTGCTTTTAGCCTTGATATTTTTAGTCACCTTAGATGCATGTGAAAGGAGTCTTAATTTCAGTGTCTGGTGTGGGTTGAATGACTAACAGCAAGGTTGGTGGTTCAACCCACTTGCTGCTCCACAGAAGAAAGAGGAAGCTATTTGACCCTGTAAAGATTTATATCCTTGGAAACTCTATATGGTCACTATGAATAACAATAGACTTGATGGTAATGTTTCACATATGCATGTGAAATATGGACCATAAATAAGGAAGACTGAAGAAAATATGATGCCTTTAAAATATGATGTTGCAAATAGTATTGAATATACCATGAATGCCCAGCAGAACAAAGAGGTCTGTCCCGAAAGAAGTACAGCCAGAATGTATTTTAGAAGTGAGGATGGTAAAACTTCATTTCATATACTTTGAACATGGTATCAGGAGAAATTAGTCCCTAGAAAAGGAAAAAATACTTGGTAGAGCATCATCAAAAAACAGGTAAACCCGGAATGAGATGGATCAACACAGTGGCTGTAACAATAGGCTAAAATATGACCATTGTGAGGATGTCACAGGACTAGAAAGGCTTTTATTCTATTGTGCATAGGGTCACTATAAGTGGCAGTGCGTGCGTTTTTGTTGATTAACAACACTGGGATATGAGCAATGTCCCCATGGCATATGCTAAACTGTCACCATGCTGGACACAGTTGATCTTTGTGGCTTTAGAGGGTAATTATTTAGAGGGTTATGATTCCACTGAATTTTTTTCTGTGTATTCAAACTATTCCATCCTAAGATTCCACAGATCTATCCAAACCAAGCTCACTGCCATTGAATCAATGCTAACTCATATCGACCCTACAGGACATGGGTAAAATTGTACCTGTGAGGTTCTGAGACTGTACCTCTTTACAGAGTAGAGTCCCATCTTTCTCCCGAAGAGCAGCCGGTGATTTCAAAATACCGACCGTGCAATTAGCAGCCCAATGTGTAACCAAGAACTATTCAGGGAAGCTAGAGGGAGAGCATGAAAAGAAATGAGTAGTTGAGGTGGTTGGATGCACATCCATCCCTTTGTTCTACTCTCTATGACTTTTTCTGAGTTCATTCAAAATGTAAATTAAGACACAAAATAGAATTCTACCCAACCCTGCTATATGCCTAAACAGTATCCATTTTTCTCATTCTTACTACTAATAGAAGCTCAATTTTGTTTAGGGTGATAATGTACCTACTTAAATCGCTCACTCCTAGGCTCCCTTGCAGCTATGCATAAGCATTTGACCCAGTTTGGGCCAAATGTGTGTAGGTGAAAGATACATAGTAGGACTCCCAAGAAAGTTTTTGTTGTTGTTTAAGGCAAAACACTTGTCTGGCATAACCCATTTCATTTTTGTCCTTGGCTCTTCTGCTGTCATGCTCCCTCGTCAGAATATTGAAAGAGGGGGAGTCACATAGGTTACATGAGTTTGGCAGACCAAAAAGCATGCATTCTCCTATATCCAAAATGAGTCCCTGAGCAAATACGCCAGACCTAGGCTACCTATTTCAAAACTTACTATTGTATAAGACAAACCCCTGTGTGGTGCAAAGGGTTAACACAATTCACTGCTAAGCCAAAAATGCCTTGGAAGAAAAACCTGGCAATCTACATTTAAAAATTCAGCCCTTGAAAACCTCATGGAGCACAGTTCTACCCTGAATCATATGGGGTAACTAAATCAGAATCAATTCAGTGGCAACTGGTTTGGTATTTTTGGTGTTAATATAAGAAAAATGAAGCTTTTGTGATTAGACCACTAGAGTCGGTTTGTTTTTTCCCATGTAGCCAGATGCAATTTGGACTGATAGAGAAATAATTAAAAGAATGTAGAGTTAAGTAAGCGTAATGATTATGGAACTAATCATTTAGCAATGGGCTGCTAACCACAAGGTCAGTAGTTCAAATACACCAGTCACTCAGGGGGAGAAAAGTGAAGCTCTCTGCTTCTGTAAAGATTTACAGTCTTGCAAGACCTATATGTGGTTGCTATAAGTTGTAATCAACTTGATAGCATTTTATTTGTTTGAGTTTGGTGAATAGTATGTAAGCTTTGAGGGGGTAGTAATAGATACTTTGAAAACTATTCTTAGCACTATAGGTATTATGTCTTTTGCAAATGGATAAACGAACAAAAGCGATATTCATTTTGTGTTTTCTGTAGTTTGCCTTATTCTTCCAAGAAGATTGCTCAAGTGTTAAGACCCAGTCTTCTCTGGCATACTTGAATAAAAGAATAACTGATAGACACAGACTTGAACCCTGGCCTGTATGATCTTGGGTGTGTCACTGTTTTTCAATCCATTTCTCATCTGTGAACTGGGGATTACACACGTAGCCCACAGGGTTGTTTTGGAGATTCAGAGTAATGTGTGTGTCTTGGATTGAGTGCCCTTGCATGCCGAGCTTATTCCTCAGGCCTGGGTGCAGGGAGTCTATTTGAGATCTGATGGCAGGGAGTGGGAATAGGAAAGCGGACGCAAGACTGAGTTAGGGGGAGAAGCAATCACAATGGGAACGGGGTGTTGAGGCTTTTAATGTAGGATACATGGGCTTGATTCCCCCAGGACTTCTGAGGAACATGGGTTCTGTCCTACAATTGTCTACCAGAAACAGGAGACTGGGCTCTTCTTCGCCTGTAGTGGTGTTGAACATTCCTCCTAGTAAGGTGACCTCTCCTACCTTCCTGGGTTTGGCTTTCCATGCCTTTGAAAAGGCTTCGAGGCAGGACATGGAGAGCTGCGTGCTGCACAGTTGTGATAAGACACCATTTCAGCAGGAGCCTGCACTTACATAGAGCCATTCGCCACTGCTATGATGGATATCAGGAGGAGCCCTGGAAGTGCAGTGGTTACAACTTGGTTTGCTAACTTCAAGGTCAGCAGTTCAAAACTACTAGCTCCAAGGAAGAAAGATGGGGTTTTCTACTCCAATAAAGAGTTGTAGTGTTTGAAACTCGCAGGGGGCAATTGTACACTGCCCCACAGGATCGCTATGAGTCGGTATTGACTGGAAGGCAGTGAGATGGTGTCAGAGATGGGTCAAAGAAATGTGGCATGGCAACCCTAAGAATCTGCTACAGAACCATAAAGTGCCTGGGATAGATGAGTTTATTGTGCTTGACCTTTTAAAACCATCAAACGGGCAACAGTTAGAAAGACAAACATACCAAGTGTCATTGGAGATCCGGGGAAAGCAGAGAAACACTGCTAATGATGCAGGTTTGCTGCACAGCAATCTGGCAGAGCTTAGTGAAAGTCCACTGAATGGACCTTAGGACCTATTGAGCCCCTCCTGGGCCTACAACCAAAGAAGCACAGTCACTGAGTTGATTTCATTCCTCATGACCCTAGCAAACAAAGCTGAATGGTCCCATGATGTTTTCAAGGCTTCTACTGGGAAGTAGACAGCCATGCCTTTATCCCACAGTGTGTGGAAGACGGCTTCAAACTACTGACCTTTGGGTTAGCAGCCAAGCACTTAATATCTCCCCCATCAAAGCTCTCTCCTGGATGTATAAAAACAAACAAAACCCCAGTTGATTCTTCCTCATTAGCAACCCTACAAGGCACAGTAGAATTGCTGCTTTAGGTTTACAAAACTAAATTCTTACAACAGCAGACAGCCTCTCTTTGCTCCATGGAATAGCTGGTGGGTTGGAACTGCTCACCTTGGGGTTAGCAGCCCAACACATAATTCCTGGGTATATAGGCCAAGCTATTTATGCAATTCACAGGGCCCTTGTTCATTTTTACAATGGTCACCACACTGATGCCTGCAGTAGAGAAGAGTTGGAGCCGAATTGGATGCCAATCAACAGACAACTGAAGAAGGAAACAAAAGAAAGATGATGATTGCTCATGACCTAGTGGCACGCAGCAGCACATGCAATTGATATGCAGCATGGCAATAACTCTTAATGACATTGCAAGGAGTTGAAAAGGTCAGAAACTGAATGAGATTTATATTGCAGTACCATTCATGGAAGCTGAAAGCCCATTCACCAAGCAGCATGGTCTAGTGCACATGGCAGCATGATCTAGTGCACATGGCTGTATGCCTATAAGGACACACACACACCAAGCACCCAGCAGGGGGTATTAGTCTGAAGAGGGGAATGGAAGTGATGTGAATGTGGAAAAGGAGGGACAAAACACAAGCAGGGCCTGACATTGATCAGGGTTCACTGTGTGCTATAAAGTAGGCATGATTAATCACTTCCCTGTACCAGAAGGCTGAGCTAGATTTTTTAAGCAAATCAAGTGCCTGGAACACAATGGTTGTTAGCTGCTGTTGAGTCAGCCTCCAGTCCAATTCACTGTGACAACCAGCTCCCAGTGACTCCATGGGCAATATTCTCCCTGGTACTGCACCATCTCTTTGGTTGTGGATCAGATTGTGATTCACAGGGTTTTTCGTTAACTGGTTTTCAGAAGTAGAATGCCAGGCTCTTCTTCATCGCTCATCTTAGTCTGGACACATCACAGAAACAGGTTCAGTCTCATAGCCGCACCCAACCAAGCTTCCCCATTTCAGTATCATAGCAACACAGAAATCAGTTCAGTACCACAGCAATAACCAAGCATCCCCCTGACAAATGAGTGTTGGATGCACATGAGTTTAATTGTCTTGGACTCAAACCCAGATCTCCCACATGGAAAAGGAGAATTCTACAACTGAACCACCAATTTACCCTCAGAATATAATAAGTATCCAGTAAATGGTTATTAAGAATGTGGCTGCCAGGAAAATCCAGCAATTTCCTGCCAAGGCTTAACACTAATATCTTCCCCCACACACTAGAAGGCTGCAGAGGAATGACTTTCTCCATGCCAGCCCTGGTATCTAGACAAGGGACACTAACACTGAGCCATTGAGCCCCAGCAGGCTGGGGAGCAATGTCAAATTGGATGAGGGACAATCCTGGTTGAGTTAGTTTCCCTAAGCTCGCAGGGCAGTTTAGCATGTCCACAGCTGTGTTCAGAATAGCCATGCGATTACCACCGAGAGAAATTCTACATGCTTTCACACCCCATGCTAGTCGTTGCAGCCATCGTTGAGTACAGTTCATGCTCATCACTATCTAGAACTCACGGTGGCGCTGTGGGTGAGCCATTGGGCTGGTAACCTAAAGGTTGACAGTTCAAAGGCCCCAGTTGTTCTCTGAGAGGAAGGTGAGATGATCTGCTCCTGTCAAGATTTAGCCTGAGGAATTTTATATAGGGTCACAGTGAGTCAGGATCAACTCAATGGTGTGGGTTTGGTTTATTAGACCCACCATCAGATCATATTTAATGTATTTATTAACATGTATATTTGCCACAAATCCAATGTCTTTTATTTTTTATCACTGCATTTCAATACAATTTGTGCCTTTGTGATTCTATTTCATTGGAGGTATTTGGAAATATTATTCTGGGGAGTGGGCAGGTGTTCCATAGCCTTTCCTAAATGCCAAAAGGATCCATGGGGTTGCAATGGTTAAGACCCTCTGATAGAGTTTATCAAAGAGCCCTGGAGGCACAATGGTTAAGTGCTCAGCTGCTATCCAAAAGGTTGAAGGTTTGAACCCACCAGTGGCTCTGTTCTTGGAAGAAAAACCAGGCAACTCATTCTTGTAAAGATTACAGCATAGAAAAGCCTAGAGCAGTGGTTCTCAAACTTCCTAATGCCACAACCCTTTCATACAGTTCCTCATGTTGTGGTGACCTCCACAACCATAAAAATATTCTCATTGCTACTTCATAATTGTAATTTTGTTACAGTCACCCTGTGCAAGGGTCCCACAGGTTGAGAACCATTGGTCTAGAGAGCTCTGCACTGATGCATTGAGTCACTATGAGTTGGACTGGACTAGAAGGTTCCTAACAAAAACACCAACAATCATTTTTTACCATGACCTTGTTAACTCAAAAAGATTAATAAGCAAATTCACAAATGAGGACATCCAGTTGCCCCTCCAAACTGGAGAAGCATGAGTTAAATGGTGACCCTGACCCCACGGTGTCCTCCAGCTGGTGCCATGCTGCCTTTATTCCCTCTGTCTCCCAGTTCTGTGGAGAAGAAGGGGAAAGGGAGGGAAAGAAAAAGAAAGAAATGAAAAGATAATTTTCCCAGCTTCTTCACATCACTGAATTGAACTTTACTTTTAATAAAATTATTATGAAATGGAAATGGTGCTTTCACTATTTTGCTTTTAGGTGATATTCAGAGACATGGTGCTGGTAATTATTTGAGCCGGGGAGGTTAGTGTGCAGATTTTCTGAATATTGTTGAGTCAGCATGGCCCCTTCCAGGCCTAGCATTTCCCTGGGCTATGAGAAGTTATAGACAGTCTACCCTCTTCTTCCTCTGACTTCGCTGCAAACCATGGACACACTGGTTCTGACTTGACCTGTAGTGCTTGCATTGGAAGGCACCCAGAGACAAATCTCTCTTCTGGTGGCATAATGGGTTATGTGTTGGGCTATTAACTGCAAGGTCAGCAGTTGGAATTCACCAGTCGCTCCTTTGGAGAAAGATGAGGCTTTCTTCTCCCATAAAGAGTTATAGCCTTAGATGAGTATAAAAACTCAAAATGCATTGGCAGAGATTCCACAGAGAATAAGCCTCCATTATATCCCCTGGGACCATTCACCAGGGATGGGATTAAACCCTGCTCACCGTCAGTACATCAGAAAGTGTATTGTTTCAGATATGATTAGGTTAAAAATTAACATCTTATCATTTGTCTTTACTCTTAACACGTTTTTCATTTGTTCTTTTTTTGATTTTCTGCTTTCCTTTTTATTGAAAAAAGTAACTAATGTCACTAAACAAGTAGAGAATTTGTTAAATGAGAATCTAATCGGTTATGTAAACTTTCACTGAAAACATAACACAATTTTATTTTTACAAAGAGTTATTGCCTTGGAAACCCAGGAGGCCGGAGTATTTTCTCTCGATAGGATTGTTATGCACCCAATGGCAATGAGTGTTGTTGGATTTTGTTTCTTTATTGTTTTCTGTAGCTATGGTGGGGTATAGGGGTTATGTGTTGGGCTGCTACACGCAATGTCTGAAATGGCAAATTTGAAATCCCCAGCCACTCCAAGGGAGAAAGATGAGGCTTTCTACTCCCCTAAAGAGTTCCAGTCTCAGAGCAGCCAGTCCACAAAGAGAACAACATGGCTGGCCCCACTATGAGACAAGATGCCCCTCAGTTACCAAGGGTGATACAGGGGACAGCACTGGAGACACAGTGTGCGAATTGCACCTAACCTGATTCCACCACACCGAGGCAAAGTGTGGTGGAGTGCAGTGGAACAGCAAGGGAATGGAGTGGCAAGGTCCCCAGGGAATGCTGAAAGTGGACTTTGGGGCCAGGTTGTGGTGCCTCAACAGACTGGATTGGAAAACACTCCTAAGGTCCAACAAATGATCCTTGAACTAACTATAAGCTCTTCTTTCTTGATGTGTTTTGGTTTGTTCTTTGTCAGTGGTTTGTTTTTGTTGTTTTGTTGTCTGGTTGTATACTGTTGCTCTGTTTTCCTCTGTCTTGTTTTCGTGCATGTTAGTGTCTCCACAGGTCTGTCTAAATAAGACAGGCTGGATGAACTATCTGGAGGAAAAACAACAGGACCGACAGTTCCGGGGGCACTTGGGATAGGGGGAGGTGCGGGGGGGGTAAGGAAGTGGTGTTAACAAACACAGGGAAAAGGGAACAACATGGGACTCAAAATGGTAGTGAGGGGGAAGTGGCAGGTCTGGTAGGGAATGATCAAGAGTAAGGTTACATAAAGAAGAGGTATAGCTGTAACCCAGGTGGGGACGGAGCATGGTAGTGGGACAGGAGGAAAGTCAAGGGAGACCGAGGAAAGAGCTAGGAGTCAAAGTGAATTTATAGAGGTCTAGACAAAGACATGTACATGCAAATATATATATATATATATATATATATATATATATATATATATATATATATATATATATATATATATATATATATGGATGGGGATATAGATCTATGTGTCTATATTTATAGGTTTAGTATTAAGGTGGCGGCAGGACCTTGGGCCTTAACTCAAGCACTCCCTCAATGCATGAATACTTTCTTTTGTTAAACTGCCACTCTTCAATGCTCATCCTCTCGACACAACTGCTGAAGCCAAAGCTGGTGAACAAGTAAATGTGGTGAAGAAAGCTGATGGTGCCCGGCTATCAAAAGAGATAGTGTCTGGGATCTTAAAGACTTGAAGATAAACAAGCGGCAATCTAGCTCAGAAGCAACAAAGCCCACATGGAAGAGCACACCAGCCTGTGTGATCATGAGGTCCAGAAGGGATCAGTTATGAGGCATCAAAGAATGAAGGGGGAAGTGCAGAGTGGAGACCCAAAGCCCATTTGCTGGCCACTGGAGATGCCCTCACAAAGGGGTTTAGGAGAGGAGATGGGTCAGTCAGGGTGCGATGTAGTACTGATGAAAAACACAGCTTTCCCCCATATCCTGGATGCTTCCTCCCCCCAACTACCATGATCCGTTTTCTACCTTGCAGGACTGGATAGGGCAGAGGTTGTACACTGGTACATATAGGAGCTGGAGTCACAGGGAATCCAGGGTGGATGATACCTTCAGGACCAGGAGTGTGAGGGGCGATACTGGGAGAGTAGAGGGTGAGTGGGTTGGAAACGGGAAACAGATTACAAGGAACCACATGTAACCTCCTCCCTGGGAGACAGACGGCAGAGAAGGGGCCGAGGTAGACTCCGGAGAGGGCAAGATATAACAAAATAACAATCTGTGGATTATCAAGGGCTCATGAGGGAGTGGGGAGCGGGGAGGGAGGGTAAAAAAAAGAGGACCTGATTCAAAGGGCTTAAGTGGAGAGCAAATGCTTTGAGAGTGATTAGGGCAAAGAATGTACGGATATGCTTTATACAATTGATGTATGTATATGTATGGATTGTAATAAGAGTTGTATGAGCCCCTAATAAAATGTTAAAAAAAAAAAAAGACTTCCAGTCTCAGAAACTCACAGGTGCAGTTCTACCCCATCCTATAGAGTCGCCATGAGTCGGCATCAACTGGATGGCAGGAAGGACACATAACGATTCAGACCTGGGCTTAGTTTGGGTTGTCACTGAAGCAGACCCTGGCCAAAGACTTAAAGGCAATGAGCTTATTTAGGAAACTCTGAGCATGCAGGTAATGATGTGGGGTTGTGAGCCAGTGGAGGGAAGGCCACCGATAACAAATAGATTGTGAATCCAATTACAAACCTGGGAACCTGCTGCTTAATCACTTAGGAAGTCTCCAGGGGTAGGTGTAGCACACGCCTCTCAGAGTTTTGCCATCCAAGGAGTGAGGGGCCTGGTCAGGGCTGTTCCCAGGGGCATATGTTCCTCATTACATTCAGCCAGCACCAGCAAAGGGACCTTCAGAGCTGGGCCTTGGTGACTGAGGTGAGTACACGGAATCAGGAATTTGGGAGTGAAGAGAAGGAGCACCGGGAGTGTCTGCTACAGATTGGAGACTGGAAAGTCAACTCGGTGCTCCTCAAGGGGACAGGCGCTCCCCTCTCTGGATCTCATTTTTAACATCGATACACAAAGGTCGATTCTGTGAGGGTCACAGACTGGGGACTCCCATGGCCAAATGAGGACCTGTGTGGACTCTGGTTGGCCTGCTTATTCACTGCCATCTAGAAAATTCCAACTCACAGTGACCCTGTAAGACCGAGCAGAACTGCCCCTGTGTGTTTCCGAGGCTGAAATTCTATATGGACTAGAAAGTCTCATCTCAGCACAGCCCCCCACCCTATACTTCATCCCCAGCTCCCCCAGTGTGACTGGTGGTTTCAAACTACTGACCTTCTAGTTAGCTGTCCAACACATAACCCACTGTGCCACCAGGGCTCTTTGGCCTACCTGGCTTCTATCCAATGTTATCGAATCGCCTTTGAAAAAATCAGGAGGTTTTTAAGAAAACAGGAATTTTGACTTTCTCTAGAAAACTCCATCTGGCATCACTGGAACCTAAACTAGAGGATCCACAATTCCACATGGCTCTAGGAATCTCAACATTTCTTCCCCCTGCTCAAAGTAAAATGGTTTAAGGGGACCTTTCACAGCTGGTGGGCTGGTCTCCTTTCTAGAAAGTTGCCTCTGTAAAGAAAATGCATCTTTCTTCCCTTTTACCTAGTTGGGGGTGGTGAGGGTAGCAGGAGCCATTGGGTTAAGAAAAAACAGTCCAGGTAGCTTCAGTCTGCCCTGCCAGGGCTTTAGAGTCCGAGCCTTTTTTGCTACAGCTGGCTGGCCTGCTGTTTCCAGGGCAGCCCCACCATCTGTTCCCAGATGCAGGGAGGGAGCCGACTTCCCTTCATCACACCTGCCCCAAACTCAGGCCCAGATCTACTGTCTAAACACAGAACAACTTTTGTCTGTGGCCAAATGTGGGACCCCAAATTTCTTCCCTCTTTCCCGATACTCCTTCAGTGACTTGATGACCTGGGCCAGGCTGAGATGAATTGGCTTGCTCCTCACAGCTGGCTGCTGGGTTCCAGTCAACTCCCAGAGGCCACTGGCTGTGCCCATCAGTAGAAGTGGGAGTTGAGAACCCTCAGCTCTTGGCTGAGCAGCTCTGTCAGTCTGTAGCTGTTGACTGTAGCTGCTTGTGACAGCCAGTCTAGCTGGTGCTTTAAGTCATTTCAGTCGCTCCACCTCAGCTGTGATTAGTCTAGTCTCTGTAGACTCAGAAGGAGGGGAAAACAAAACACCTCAATGACTTTGTATCAGAGTGGGTTATCCTCTTTTAAAAGGCAGAAAGTCTGAATTGGAGGATATTTTGGGGGGTCTCTTTTATGCATTTCACATTTATGAAATAAGAACTAACAGTATTTGTTCCAGTAAGTGGATCAGAACCACCTAAGGGCCCACTCCTCCCACCAGGCCATGCCTCACTAAGAATAGAGGTCCATCACTTGTCTGGCATTTTGTGGTACTGTGGTGACTTTTGTTTTGTGTGATACTGGGAGCTATGTGATTGGCATTTCATATACCAGCAGGGTCACCCAAAGAGCTTACAGACAAAGAACAGACAATGAAGAAGGAATTGGCTGCCCGCATGGGAAGAATGAGCCATTGAAAACCCTATGAATAGCAGCAACACTGTCAGTTACTAGACCCCCCATGAACAACAGAAGAACATTGTCAGAACGTGTGCCAGAAGATGAGCTCTTCAACTTGGAAAGTACTCAAAATACGGCTGAGGAAGAGGAAGAGCTGACTTTTCATAGGCAAGTCGACCATAATGATGCAAATCGAGGATAGCCATCAGGACCTTCATTTGCTGATGGGGCACAACTCAAAATGAGGAGAAACAGTTCAAATCGTCATTAATAATTGAAACTTGGGATGTATGAAATATGAATCTAGGGACCTTGGAAGTCATTAAAAAGGAAATGGAATACATAAAGATTGATGTTGTAAGCATTAGTTAGCTGAAATGGACTGATATTGACCATTTTGAAACAGAAAATCTTATGGTTTACTCTGCTGGAAATGACACAATCAAGAGAAACAACATTGCATTCATCATCAAAAGGACATTTTAAGATCTATTTTAATGTACAATGCTATCTTTGATAGGATGCTATCTAGCCCCCTTCAAGGAGAAACAATCAATACAACTATTGTTCAAATTTATGCACCAACCACCCAAAGCTGGTGATTCAGAAATTGAATAATTCTACCACCATATTCAGTCCCAAATTTGTCACTCTTGCTATCAAAATGCTATTGGAATGCAAAAGTTGAAAACAAAGAGGAAGGATCAGTAGTTGAAAAATATGGTCTTGGGTGATAGAAACCAAGCTGGAGATCACATGACAGAGTTTGCAAGACCAATAAATTGCTGATAGCATATACTATATTTTCCAACTTCTGTTCTTTCCTCTTTGGTTCCAACATTTGCACTCCAATCACCAATAATTACCAATTTATCTTGATTGTATGTTAGAATTTTGCATGATTAATGATTTCTTCAAACATATGATCAACAACAAAAAAGGTGACTTCTCCAGATGAAATACACAGAAATCAAATTGACTACACCTGTGGGAAGAGACAATAAAAGAAGCTCAATATCAGCAACTGAAACCATTCCAGGGGCTGATTGTGGAACAGATCAGCAATTGTTCATATGAGAGCTCAAGTTGAAGTTCAAGAAAATGCAAACAAGTACACGAGAGTCAATATACAACCTTGATAATAACCCACCAAATTTTGAGAACATCTCTGAATAAAGCACAGTGTCATTTAAAAAAAAAAGGAAAAAAAGAAAAGATACAAGTGCATGTCAGAAGAGACTCTGAAACTTACTCTTAATCAGAGAGTAGCTAAGGCAAATGGAAGAAATGATGAAGTAAAGAGCTAAATAGAAAATTTCAAAGGACAACTCGAGAATACAAAGTAAAATATTATCACAAAATGTGCAAACGCCTAGAGTTAGAAAACCAAAACAGATCATATTCAGCATATCTTAAACTGAAAGAACTGAAGAAAAATGTCAAGTCTCGAGGTGCAATATTAAAAAATTCTATGGGCAAAATATTGAATTATGAAGGAAACATCTGAGGAAGATGGAAACAATATGGAGTCACTGTATCAAAAAGAATAGACCAACATTCAACCATTTCAGGAGGTAACATATGAGCAAGAACCAATGGTCAGGAAAGAAGAAATTCAAGATGCATGGAAAGCACTAGCCCAAAACAAGATGCCAGGAATTGCTGGAATATATATTGAAATGTTTCCACAAGCTGATAAAGCACTGGCAGCACTCACACATCTATGTCAGGAAATTTGGAATACAGCTACTTGGCTAAGAGTCTGGAAGAGATCCATATGTGTATACATACCAAAGAAGGGAGACCAACCGAATGGTCAAATTATGTAACACTATCATTGGCATCACATGTGAGTCAAATTGTACTGAAGCTAATACAACAACAGTTGCATTAATTCATTGACAGAAAGTTACCATATTCAGCATTCAAGAGCCATCGTGGCACAGTGGTTACAGGTTGGATTGCAAACCCCAAGGTCAGAAGTTCAAAACCACCAGTCACTCCGTGGGAGAAAGGCAAGGTTTTCTACTCCCATAATGAGTTACAGTCTCAGAAACTCACAGGGGCAGTTAGTTCTACCCTATACTATAGGGTCAGGATGAGTTGTCATCAACTACAAGGCAGTGAGTTTGGTTTCCCAGAGATTTAAGCCAGCTTTAGAAGAGGATGTGGAACAAAGGATATCAGATATCAGATGGATCTTGCCTGAAAGCAGTGAATACCCAAAAGATGTTTACTTATGTTTTATTAACACCCAAGGTATCTGACTGTGTGGATCATAACAAAACATGGATAGTTTTGAGAAGGGAATTCCAGAACACTTTGTCTTGCTCATGTGAAACTTGTACATGGATTAAGAAGCAGTAGCACAAATAGAACAAGGGTAGATTGCACGGTTTAAGAATCAAGAAAGGTGTGCATCCAGGTTGCACCCGCTTATTATACTTTTTCAATCTGTATGGTGAGCAAATAATCAGAGAAGCCAAATTATATGAAGAAGAACACAGAATCAGATTTGGAGGAAATATTATTAACAACCTGCTATATGCAGACGACACAGTTTGGCTTGGTGACAAGGATGGGGGACTTGAAGCACTTGCTGGTGAAGATCAAGGATTGCAGCCTTCAATGTGGGATACAACTCAACACAAAGAAAACCAAAATCCTCACAACTGAACCAATAGGTAACATGATGATAAATCGAGAAAAACTTGAAGTTGTCAAGGATTTTGTCTTGTCTGGATCCACAAGCAATGCTCCTGGAAGCAGCAGTCAAGAGATGAAAAGATACATTGCACTGGGTAGATCTGCTGCATAAGAGCTCTTTAGAATGTTGAAAAGTTAGGATGTTACTTTAAGCAGGAAGTGCACCTGATCCAAACCATGGTATTTTCATTGGCCTCATCTGCATGTGAAAAGCTTGCCATTGAGTGAAGAAGACCCAGGTAAACTGTATGAATTTGAACCATGGTACTGGCAAAGAATATTGACAGTACCATGGACTGCCAAAAGAACAAACAAAATCTGTCTTGGAAGTACGGCCAGAATTCTCATTAGAAGTAAGGATGGTGAGACTTTGGACATGTTGTCAGTGGAGACCAGTCCCTGGAGAGGCATCATGCTTAGAAAAATGGAAGGGCTGTGAAAAAAGGTTGAAGGCCCTTGAAGAGCTGGATTGACACAGTGACTACAACAAGAGGACTGAGAATAGGAACACTTGGGTGGATGGAGGAGGAGCTGTTATTGTTACATTCTGCTGTGAATAGGTTTGCCATGGACCAGAACCAACTGGATGGCAAACTAACAACAACAACAACAACAATAGGGAGAGACATTAAAAAGCCAAACTCACTGCCATTGAGTTGACCTTGATTCAGAGCAACCCGTGAATTTCCTGAGAGTGTAACTTTCACAGGAGGGGAAAGCCTATTTAACCTACTACTTAGCAGCCCAGCCCATCACCAGGGCTCCACAAGGATAGAGAGAAGCACTGTTAGGGCTGGATAGGGCAGAGGCTGTACACTGGTATATATGAGGGCTGGAGGTACAGGGAATCCAGGGTAGACGATACCTTCAGGACCAAGGGTGTGAGGGGCGATGAGGGAGAGTGGAGGGTGAGTGGGTTGGAAAGGGGGAACTGATTACAAGGATCCACATGTGTCCTCTTCCCTGGGAGAGGGACAGCAGAGAACCGGGGAAGGGAGACTCCGGATAGGGCAAGATATGACAAAACAACAATGTATAAATTACCAAGGGCACATGAGGGAGGGGGGAAAGGGGAGGGAGGGGGAACAAAAGAGGTCCTGATGCAAAGGGCTTAAGTGGAGAGCAAATGCTTTGAGAATGATTGGGGTAGGGAATGTATGGATGTGCTTTATACAATTGATGTATGAATATGTATGGATTGTGATAAGAGTTGTATGAGTCCCTAATAAAATGTAAAAAAAGAAAAGAGGAGAAAAAAATGATTAGGGCAAAGACTGTACAGATGTGCTTTATACAATTGATGTATGTATATGTATGAACTGTGATAAGAGTTGTATGAGCCCCTAATACATTGTTTAAAAAAGTGATCCTCAATTCTATCTGAATCCTTGCCAGAGCTGCAAGTTGCCTTAATAAACACGAGCAAAAAAAGTACCTCTGGCAGCAGACCGCTCAGGTTCAAATCCAGGCTCTCTAACTTATTGACTATGTGACCTTGGGCAAACCTGGACCTCTCTGTGCTTCCAAAGACTCACTTTCCAGAAGGTAAGTCATAAGCCAACTTTTCTTATTCCTCACTGGGTTGCTTTGAAGATGAAATGAGACATCTGTCTAAAAATGCTTCTGACCATCCCTTGGTTCTCAGAGCTCCACAAATGCTATGGATTATTGTTATAAGATTATGAATGATTTTTTTTCCAAGGGTAGTGCAAAGATTAACATCAGTGCTACTTCTCTCTGACAAAATATAAATCCAAATTTCTAAATAGCAGGGTCTGAACGGATGCGCTGTTAACAGCATCTTGCTTTTCTCCCATCACTTGTCACAGTAAATCTGATAAGAAATGCTGGGCTAGGGCCTGCAGCCAAGCCGCTCACTGGCAGCGTGCAGGACCTCAGGTTGTTGGCAGGCCAAGGGGCATCACAATGGCAAGAGGAGACTCCACAAAGGGCCCCTGCTTCCTCCACCACGGCCCCCTTCCCCACGTTCAGGGTGAAATGTCAAAATACAATTTTTTTGTCACCTGGTGAAATAATGAGCCCCCATTCCCGTTGCCTTGGCATCATCAGAGCGCAACAGCCACGTGGGGTAATCGCTGTCTCCATGTTAATGCTGCTCAGTTCAAACATTTACACAGGCCCTGGCGAAATGAAACCCGTGCTTTCTACCTAGGTGGAGTTTGAGGCGATTCAGCCCATTTGCTTCTGCTGAAGAGGCTACCTCAGAAAAACAGGAAATAAAAACATAGAGGGTGCCATTGACATTAGGTTTCTCGTTGTCTTCCTTTCTTCCCTACCTTCCTTTCTTCTTCTTGCCCTTCTCTTTCTCTTTTCTTCCTTCCCTCCCTTTGCTCACGTCTTCCTGCCTGCCTTAACCTTCCATCTTCCCTCCCGCACTCCTCCATTTCTTCATCGCTCCTCTCTCCCTACCCCCACCTTTCTCCTTTCCTTCCCTGCCTTTTCCCTTCAGCCTCCCAGTCTCCCTCCTTCACTCTCTCCCTTTCCTCCTTCCTTTCCCCACCTTGTTTTGATCCAGTGATTTGTACTCCTTTCTTCCTCTCATCCCACCCCTCCCCATTGCTGGAGAAACATCAGTTCCTTGTGGCGCTGGTTTCTTGGCGCCAGACCCTGTTCTTTGGGTGTTCACAAGTCTGCGTCCTGTGTGCAAACATAAGACAGACATATGATCAGGGTTGGACAGAAGATGGGATTTGACAGGTGTTCTGCATCCCAAATGTTCAGGAGGCAAAGGTAAAGTCAGGCTCCTGCCTTTAAGGTTATGTCTCCCATTGTAACTGCATCCCACAAAGGCTCCTGCCTCCTGGTCACCTGAGGCCTGCTGCCTGCCTTCCTCTAGCTCCTGGGGAATTGGGGCAGCAGTGGCAAGAACAACAAAAATCCCCAGGAGTTGACAAGAAGGGAGGCTGCCTTGCTCGAGAGACGGCCCCCTCACCCACCTGCATGTTGTTGAGATGCAGGTTCTCATCCATGTGGCTGGGCAAGAAACGCCTCCTCCCCAAACGCAGTGGCTTCAAACAAGGACCATCATCGTGTGGTTGCTGGGAGGCCACTGGTTCGTGCTTGGAGTCTCCCATGAGTTGGCAGTCACATGGGAGCTGGGGCAGGGGCCTCTGGTGACTCCAGTGCCTACACGTGCACTCAGAGGGCTGGCAGCTGAAGCTGGCCGTTAGCTGGGTGCTTAGCTAGGTTGTTGGTTGGAGTGTCTCCACGTGGGCTTTCCAGGTGGCTCAGGCTTCTTTCAGCATAGTGTTCGGGTGCTGAGAAGTGTCCTGAGAGGTAGCACGTGGAGGCTGGACATTCTAAGGGTGAGCACTCAAGAAGAAGTCTTTGAAGGGATTTTTCAGAAGCCGTGAAGCACTTTGGGGGAAGGAAGGGGGTTGCCCAAACTAGATGTCACAGTGTCATCTGCTCCATAATCTATTGGTCACAGAGGTCATGAAACATCCCAATTTAATGGGAAAGGACATAGACTCTACCTTCCTATAGGTAGCCTGTCAAGGAATTTGGGGGTCACATACGAAGACTGGGAGACCCTGGGTGGCACAAATGGTTAAGGACTCAACGTATCAAGAGGTGGGCAGTTGCACCCCTCAGAAGAAATAACTAATGGCCTGCTTCTAGAAGCCCACAGACTTGAAAATCCTGTGATTTGTAGTTTCTCCCTGGCACCCAGGGGGTCCTCGGGAGCCAGAACCAACATAACAGCAACGGGTTGGGTTTTTGTTGGTTTTGTTTGGGCTAATATTAAAATGACTAGTATGAAATGATATATGTATTGTGTTTAACTCTCAGGACTCTGATTATGCTGAAGTTGAACAAAACCGTCTGCCTCTTCTATGAACGCCAGCCGATGGAGGCAAAGGGTGAGGGTCTAGAGGAAGAATGAATGTCAAATGCCCGTCCTCATGTTTCAGCTGTCCTTAAAGGGCACAGGGGATAAACCAGATGTCTTTGATATGATTTTAGCCTAATGACGTGCTAGTATGATGATGAGCAGCCTGAAAAGTGGTTTTAACTAATGTGATCCAATATTTGAAAAGTTGACGATTTCACATCGAATTTTATATTCTCAGCATCTCAGTTACAAACAGAAAATCAGGCCTTAAAATCCTTGCATTTCCCCACGGCAACAACAGTCTGGAGCTAGAATTTGAATGTCCCCTGTGGATGAGCTGACACGTGCCTGTTAACCACAGTCCCCATCCATCCCTATTGCCCCCAACACAGAGGTTGGCTACAAGTATCCTTTATCTATATGGCTAAAAAGGTTAGTTGGTTTGGATTGGGTTGCTAGTTTTTCCTGTTTTGTTTTTGCTTACTTTTGATTTTTGGGGGGCTAGGAAATGGTGTGTATTTTGGTACCATGTCTTCCAAAGCGAGAAAATAAAACCCAGTAAGCCAAGAAGGTCAAACAGTCTAGATTAATGATGAAAGGAGGAGCCCTGTTGGTGAAGTAGATCATGAGTTGGACTTCTAACGGCAAGATCAGAAGTTCGAAACTCCCCCCACCCCCACTCCACAAGAGAAAGATGAGATTTTCTACTCCTATAAAGATTTACAGCCTTGGAAACCCACAGGGGCAGTTCTATACTCTGTCCAAAGGGTTGCTATATGTCAGAATTGATTCCAGGGTAGTGAGGTTTTCTTGATTGACATAAATAATTTTTGGTGAGTATTGAAAAAACCAGTCAATATTATTTTTAATACACATCAAAGAAGGTCCACATTAATTGTTCACACAACCCTGCCACCTTCTTTCTTTATTCCCTTGCCTCCCACTCTCCTTTCTTCCTCCCTATGGTCTTTTATCTCATTCTTTTTCTTTCAAGGGTTAGCCTCGGAGTGGGAAAGTCTGACTAATTCTTAACCAAAAGACTAAATTGGTTTTATTGTTGGTGTTATTACTTGGGTTAAATTTTTTTCTTTTCTCTTCTTCTATTGGTTTGTGTCATGTAACCCAGAAAATGGGGAAACATTTGGAACATCAAAACACTATCCTTTCTCAGTAGACTACAAGCATTAAAGGCAACAGAGATAAATACTCCAATAATAACAATAACATACAAGGATAGCTAAAGAGATAAATAGATAGATAGAAAAACCACAAAATCTTAGCAGTTGTGGGAAGGAGAATGGGACTAGCCCCATGAATAAATATAGGTTTGCCAGAGAATAGTTCTATATACATATTAGCATATACTACAAATATGCCCATGAATATAATAGTGCATCCAGGAGGCATAGTTATGAAAATGTCTTAGCTATAACAAAACCCCTTGAGGGAGCGTGACCTAAATATGGGGGATCAGGAACATAGCTCTGAGAGACCTCAAGATCAATTGGTACAAACTAGCTCACAAAGACAATGTTCTGTATCCATCAGGGAAGTGACTGGGGTCTTCAAAAGCTAGTGAGTAGCAAACTAAAAGTCGGTTCTTGGTCTCACCCTATGTGTTGGACAGGGTTCTCTAGAGAGACAAAACCATATTGCTAGTAATTATATATAAATATATTTATAAAGCTAGATATACAATACAAGAAATGAACCACTAAATTATATACAGATAGATAACACAAGAAACTAATAGTTAAATTATAAAACAGTGAGACACTAGCAGTCCTTTAAGGCTTGAGAGCCGCCAGTTGCCAGTCCCTTTCTCTAGAGAGAGCTGGGCTATATATACCCAGGCAGCAAACAGCAAGGCAAGTCACCAACTGTCACCAACTGTCGGTCCCCAGCTCCAGAGACGAACATTCCAATCCTGTGGGATTAAATGGACCTCAACTTACAGCGACACAGTCCACAAGCTAGGCATCCCACAGGCAGTGTACCCCTTTAAATTGAGGCACAGAACAAGCAAGGCGAGGCTCACGAAGCCATTTATCCCTCTGCCCTTCGATTAATCCTACTTGTGTTTATCGGCCAGGCTGGCACAATAAACTATTGCACCCTGTCTGGAGCAAATAACAGTGAAGAAAATCAAGATGCCTGGCAACAATTAGTCCAAATCAGTAATGGACTATGCGTACCTCAGCCTCTATGATGCTAAGGTCAGAAGAACTAAATGGTGCCTGCCTATCACAAACAGCTGCTCTGAAAGGGATCATGTTACATGATCCTAGATAGAGTGGGGAGTAATGTGTAAGAAAACTGAAAGTCATACTACTACTACCAATAGTAATAATAATAATGATAAAAGATGAGGTTTTTTGGTTAGATAGACTAGTGAGATCCCCACTACTATGGTCCTTCATCACCCTTCAGGTCTGGAACTGAATTCAACCCCCTGAAAAATAAACAGGTTTATAAAGTGAACCTTATGAGAATCAATGATTGCAGCCCTCAGTATGGATTACAACTCAATGTCAAGAAGACACACATGCTCACAACTTGATCAATAGGTACCATGATAAATAGAGAAGTTTGTTGTTGTTGTTTTATTTGTTGTTATTTGTTGAAGTTGTCACGGATTTTTGTCTTGAAGAGATCTATAATCAATGCTCTTGGAAGCTGCAATCATGAGATCAAATGACGCATTCCATATGGATACATTTGGTGCACAATACGTCTGTAGAGTGCTAAAAAGCAAGGATGTTACTTTGAGGACTAAGGTGCACCTTACCCAAGCCATAGTAATTTAAATTGCCTCATAAGTATGTGAAAGTCAGACATTGAATAAGGAAGGCTGAAGAAGAATTGATATGTTTGAACTGTGGTGCTGGTGAAGAATATTGAAAGTAACATGGACTGCCAAGGGAACAAACAGATCTGTCTTAGAAGAAGTATGGTCAGAGGGCTCCTTAAAGGCAAGGATGGTGACACTTCCTCTCACATACTTTGGTCATGTTATTAAGAGAGACTAGTCCCTGGAGAAGGACATCATGCCAGGTGAAGTAGAGGGACAGTGAAAGAGAGGAAGCCCCTTAAGGAGATGGACTGACAGTGACTGAAACAAGGGGCTCAAGCTTGGGAACAATTAGGAGAATAATTCAGGGCTAGGTAGTGTTTCTGAATGTTTGGCATAGGGTCAATGTGGGTTGCAACTGGCTCAATGGCACCTGATAAGAACAACTACACCAAAATATATCATAGCACTGAGGAGCACACATTCCTCAGAACCATCAACCATTCAAAAGCAAATAGGCAGTATTTGCCCAAGGCAAGGTTAGGGGAGAAGGGTGAATGAAAACAGGAAGCGGAGTTTCAATGGCATGAGTGATATTACATTGCAGGAGATTGTCATCAATGTCACATAACAAAACGTGTATAAATTGTTACATGCAAAGCTGATTTTCTCTGTAAATCTTAACCCACCTTACAATAAAAAGTTTCTTTAAAAAAAAGACACCATCGTTCATATAATAGACACAGCCAAAGATCTCCTGGACAATCCTAAAATGATCTCCCAAATGATTTGGGTAGTTAGCCCTCCCCAGGGAGTTCTACCCATTGAAACGCTGGGCGGTTATGGCTGCAATTATATTTCAGGCCAGAAGAGGCAGCAGAGGCCTGGTTGTTCAAATGCTGCAAAACTACCAGACAATGGGCAAACAGTTTCTTTCCACGGACGACTAGCAGCTCTGTCATATCCATGTCTGGTGTTCAACACTTGGCGACAGAATCCAGCCCGCTGGGTTTGGGTGGGGTCTGTTTCTCACCCATGCTTGGCTTGGGATTGTTCTATGGCATCCACTAAGTGGAGTCCTTTCCTTTCTGATGTCCCGAGAAAGCTGTTTTCTCCTTTTTCTCTCTCTGGCCCTCTTCCCAAGAACCCTGGGGTTCACTCTGCTTTCCTCTGGTTGATGTTTCTCAGGCAGTTACTTGACCTTGGTTCATCTACTGCAGGTGACCATTTGCAAGGAACTGTACCATCCTTGGATGGTATTGTTCATGAGCTAGGCTGCGAACTACGGGTTAAAGGTTTGAGTTCACCCAGAGGTGCCTTCCAAGAAGGGCCTGGTGATATGCCTCTGGAAAAAAAACCCACCCCAGCCATGGAAAATTCTAGGGACCGGACTTCTCTAACACACTTGGGCTCTCCATGAGTCTGAGTTGACTCAATGGCAATTGGTTGCTGGTATTCCTGTAAGTACAAGACAACAATCTTTAAGCAGTCCCTCTTGGATTCATGGGAGGAGGATGGCTTCCTCTGAGAGAACTTCTCAGGGCTCCAAGGGCTCAATGATCTTACAAAAAATGAGAGAAACGATGAGCCTGATGACAGATGATATTGCTATGCAGGCCCCGTTTCAGGATGCTCAAGTTTCCAGGTCTTTCCCTGACTCACAGTGGAGCCCTGTGAGGTTCCAGATAGAAGGGCACCCTTGATCCCAGGACCTGGAGCCTTGTAGCTGAGCAGAGCAGTCATGATGAGAAAGAGGACCCAAGGGGGAAGTCAGGGGGCTGCTTCACTTGTCTCATTGTCAAGCAAACAAATGTTTTGGCAGGAAATTTCTCTTCAAGAGTGTTCTGATTTCTTGAAGGAAATCTTTTTCTGAACCATTTCCTCAGGGGAAAACCACTCAACTACCTCGGGAAGGAAGATTTTTCTCCTTCCAAGCTTACCAGGCTGTGCTAACTCACAGAGGAGGTCTGAGTAGCAGGCAATGAAACTGATTTCCAGAGTCCTATGAAAATCAGCAAGTGCTCAGCTGCTAAGTGAAAGTTCGGCAGTTGGAAAACTCCAGCTGCTCTGCAGGAGAAAGTGGTGGCTGACTGTGTCTGACAAGATGACAGCTTTGGAAACCCAATGGGGCAGTTCTCCTCTGTGCTCTACAGTTGCTTTGAGTTGGAGTGGACTTGACAGTGATAGATCTGATCTTTTTCCCCATGAAAATCAGTTTGCACGAATACATGTGCATTCATGGATGTCTGGGTCTGCTTTGGCATGCATGTGCACATATGTGCCAATTTGCACGTGGATGGATACATCTGTGAATGTGGGCGTCTCTATTTACTTTGCCATGTGTGTGCACATGTCTGCCTTTGTCAGTATGCATGCAGGCTCAGGCAGCATAAAGAGATTGCAGAGAAACTTGGAGAGAAAGAGAAAAGTAACCTATTTTCTCATGGGTCTCCCATACCTGACGGTCTACTGGCATCCACCACCACGAAGACCAGAGGTCACTTCATGCCATGTGTCCAGCTGCCCATTGCTGGTTGAGGTCAGTCACCAGGGAGGCAAGTCAGACTGGCCTCGCCAACCTACCACCCACCTGCAGGAGTGATTCCCACCATCTGTCCCGGAGCTCCTCCCACCTTACTCAGCCTCCCTAGACCTTGAGTGAAAGGCGTTTCCAACGTTTTTACATAAAGATTTCTGAGATTGACTGAAGAAATGATTTCATTTGACAAAACATGAAGCTTTGAATTTAAAGATTTGAGGCAAGTGCCCTCCAGAGAGGGGGACACAGGACGGGGCCATGCTCCCTTCCGGTATGCACAGGGGTTGCTATGAGTTGGAACCAACTTGATGAGCACCTGCCAGCAACAACAACAACCAGAAGTTGTCCAAACTTCTGTGGCCTCAACTCGGAAATGAGAATATTAATATTGCCTCCTAGAAAGAACTCAAGTATGTACAATTGGTTCATAGGCATTTGGAAAGTGAGTACATTAAGTGGACTGATGACATTGATAAGGCAATAAGAAACTGAGAAGGCTTCACTAACAGATGCTTTCACATCTGTAACCAGTAGATTCCTTCCTTCTTCACCTCTTGCCATCTTAATCAGCTCCCACACTTTCCAGGCAGCTTGAGGGATTAAATGTTCAGTCTGATCCTATTATAAGCCTCAGAATCAGAGGCTTTACCTGAGGTTTGAGGAGCTATACTGGGAATGAGGGAGAGTAACTTGTCTTTTCTATTGCTCTCCTATCGCTCCCTCTTCCCTAGCCCTTCCCTGTCTCTGGGCCTGCCTTTCCTCCCTAGAGCAGTGGCTTCCGGGAAAAGGGGATGGAAACAATGAGCACATTCCTGACCAGGCCTCTTACCATGCTATGTTCCAACCCTCTCTTGGAAGGGCCTCCACGAAGTCCTCTTATGTCATCTCACAATAACTTGTTAGATACCATTGAGTGAGCTCCTGACTCATAGCAAAAGTACACACAAGAGATTGAAGCACCACCTGGTCCTGCACCGTCCTCACAATGGTCCTTGTGTGTGAGCCCATGGTTGCAGCAGTGTTGAGGAAATCCTGTCCAAGAAGGCTGCCAGTGGGTGGGAGGGGCTGCAGCTTTCAGAGACTTTGGAGGATGCCAAGGTGGATAGTTCACGGTGTATCATATGAGGTCAGCCAGCGGGCCTTGGGGGCCCATCCCATTATCCATAGATATTTGAAATAAATGGAGGCCCTCAGCAAGATGGGCTGCAGACACCTCCAGGACTCACTTGATCCTTGGGAAGCTCCCTTAGCCTTAGGACACCACCTGCTGGAACTGTGGCTTTGCTGCCTCTCCTGGCTCTCAACTTCCCTCCTAGAGGACTCCAGCCACCCTTCTCCTTCCAGATCCTTCCAGCAGGAGGCAGATATTGGTCTCTATGCTTTTGCATGTGGCCAGTTCTCTAGGGACAGATCAGCCTCTCCCAAGAATTTGGGTTCACCAGAGTGAGCGTGCCCACAAGTCTGCAGAGCGTACAGCCAGGCCTCTGAAGAGAGAACTGCTGGAAGATTTGCCCCTTTTCAAAAGCGCTAATTCCATAGTTGAGAGCTCGTCTCCTGGGGACTCAGCTTGAGTCTCAAGGAGCACATCCCCTTTGACACTGCTGGCAACTCGAGGTGCTGTGGGTCATTTTCTTGCCTTTGAGGAGTGCAAGGGAAATGCTACAATCTGTCCCTTCACATGAACCACCAATCCTTATCTGGAGAACTCTCCGAGATGACAGGGATGGGAGGGAGATGTTTCTGGGGCACGCTTTCACCTGCACATCTCTCAGGTGAGTCAAACATTTGACCCCCCCAAAAGTTGAGTGTGATGGTGAGAGTTCAGTCTGGGAGATAGGGTGTCTGGGTTCAAATCAAGAGACTGCACATCTCAGCTCCCATGGTTCTCCTTCATAAAACCCAAGCCAAGCAGTTTATCACTTCCCTGCTGAGCATCCTACTGAGGCCAGCTAAACTCATTCTTTGCTGATGACAACGTTGCTTGTACCAAATGGCTTTGCCATGTAGCCCTTAGCAATGGCCAGAAGGGCTGCTCATCAAACCGCAGAGCAGGGCTTCTGGCGCACATGTTAAGAAGGGGGCTATTCACAACAAAGTCGGTAGTTCAGAACCCACTAGCTGTTTCTCTGGAGAAAAACTGTGGCTGTGTGCTTCCATAAAGATGCCCAGCCATGGAACCCCCCTGGAGAGGGCCATGATGAGCTGGAGTGAGCTCTACAGGAGTGGGATTTTTTACTGTGGATGTAATCCCACCTGGGCAGAGATTTTCTTTGTGACATTAAAGAGGCTGTACCTTACACCAATCACTTGGCTGATACAAAAGGATTCAATTCAACACTGAAGCAAACCAACTCCAAGGGAAGAAGGCAAAGAGCTCCAAGGACCACCAACCATGGAGGTTTTTGAAGTCAAAACAAGAATACCGCCCACGAGCCCTCAGCCCCCAGGGATGGACAAAGAGAGCCTGCCCATCAAGCTGGTGCACTGGCATGATGCTGTCAGCCTCCGGTGCTGTGAGAACATTGACTTTGGTGTGTTAAAGGCACCCACTTGTGGTATGTTTGTGATGTCAGCGTGTGGAAACTATGGCAAGCCCCCCTCCCTGCCTCACAGCAGCAAAGCCTTGGCATTAAAACCCCGTGCCTTCTGTGGCGCTTGCCAGCTGTGAGAGGGCAGTAAATGCCCTTGGCTTTTCTGCTCCTTGTTGCGACCTCCCGCTGAGGCAGGGAGCAGAGGATGTGAGGTTGGAATCTGTTTTGTTTCATCACTACCCTTTGTCATCTCTCTGAACACTGTCATGTGCTCCTCACCAGTGCTTCGCCCTCTCTATCACCAAGCCATGTGCTCTTTAAAACATGCACACACACACACACACACACACACACACACCTGATGTTCACATTTTCAGGCACATTTGTCTTTAATTCACTAATAATAACCATAATTATTCAAAGCCACTTTACCATCTGAAAAGAAATCTCTATGCATACACTTAGATCATGGATGCCAACTGCCTTCTTAAGAACATTTCCCAATGAAATATTCAGCAGCGATTATATTAAGCCTGAAGCTGTTCATCCAGTTTGTGTTAATCAAAACAAAAACAAGAGACGAAGGGATCCAAAAGGACATGTAAGATCATAGACTGAAAGTAGCCCCCTCGAGCACCAAAGGCTTGTCCAGAAGGGCAGAGCCACAGGTAAAAGCTACGTCTCTCTGGAGTTGCTGGCATTTAACTAGATGCAAAATGTCAGCGCAGGAAATTGCTTGCCCAATGCAAATACTAACAAGGGAGGCATGTGTTCCTGTGTAAATGGAGCTTCTGCCAATCCGGGCCTTCAGGGTCCAGCTCCCATCACAGCATCCATGGGAAGCACCAGGGGAATGTTCCATTTGCTTATTTTCTCTCTCTTTGCTAAGAAGAAAAAGAGCCTTTGTGGCCTAGTGGCTACAGGTTGGGCTGCTAATTGCTATATCAGCAGTTTGAAACTACCAGCTGCTTTGTGGGAGAAAGATAAGGCATTCTGCTCCCATAAAGAGTTCGAGTTTCAGACATTCACAGGGGCAAACTTACAGGGGCAGTTCTACTCTGCCCTATAAGTTGGCTGTGAGTCAGCATGGATTCGATGGCAATGAGTTTTCTAAGAGTAAGGAGTATCTAGGGCTGTAAACAGTTAATGAGCTCTGCTATTAAGGGAAAAGTTGTCATTCCCAACCCACTTAGAGGAGCTGTGAAAGAGAAGCCTGGCAATCTTCTTCAGAATCCTCGGCCATTGAAAAGTTTATAGAATGTATTGGCCTTGGTTGTTAAATAAATCCAGGTATATGGTGGAGCATACAGGGACCAATGTCATAAAACTGGGTGGGGGTGGAAAAAAATCTCTGAGACAGATGCAAAAACTGTGAGGGAATGAGTTGTTGAGCCTGGGGGATCAGGACCATCGTCTCTGGGATTTTCAAAGTTCCTGAGCAATCAGGAAAGGGGCAACAGTTGGTCTCTCCCCATCCAGAGGACAGCAGAAGAGGAGAACTAATTGAGCACAATGAATTAATGACTAGTGACTCAAGCAATGATCACCCTCCACCACTGGAGACCAGAAGAACTAGATGGTGCCTAGCTCCCACTATCGACTGCTATGAAAGAGATCACATTAGAAGGGCTTGATTAGACTAGAAGGGAAATGTGGGGCAAAACTCAAAATCATGATAAAACACCAAGCTTACTGTTTGGATAAAGGCTGGTGAAATTGCAAGACTATGGTGCTTAGTTACCATGCAGGTCTGGAACTGAACTCATCATGGCTCGATGTTCAACCAAACAATAGACAGGTCTATAATGGGAACAATGACATTAGAGACATACAAATACCGTAGAATAATAGATCACATGAGATCAAAAGACAGCATTCCCCCAAGAACGAAGTTCAAAAAAGTTGAGAATGAAGGCAGCTTGGAGACCAGAAACAAGAAGAAGTGGGGGAAGTGATGGTACATTGTGGGAATTGCTGTCAATGACATGAAACAAAATGTGTATGCATTGCTCAATGGACAGCTGAGCTGCTCTTTAACCTTCACCCAAATCACAATAAAAATGTTTTTAATCAAAGAAAACTTCATGGTTCACTTCTACTCTGACACACACGGGGTGATGAGGAAATAGTGTCAACCGGTTTGCTGTGGTCCAACCACCAGACATGTGCTTATGGGAGAAAGAGCATGCTGACGCTGGCAATACCGAGCAGGACCAAGATGGTTTTATTTGCCTGCATCATGAAGATGGTAGCCTGGTGGTGAGATGATTCAGAGCTCAAGTGCTAACCAAGAAGCCACCCAGTTTAAACTCACCCAGCCCTACTGAAGGAGATTTCCCTCCTCAAAGGTGTTGTTGGTTGTTATGTGCCATTGAGGCGATTCTGACTCCCTGTGACTGGAAGGAAAGGCACACTGTGCTATAGTGTTAGGGTTTTCAGCGGCTACTTCCTCTGAAGTGGGCAGTGGGACCCTTCTTTGTTTTCTGTTCTTAGCCTGGAATTTTCCCTGACACCTCTTCACTTGGGGTAACCCTGCTGGCATTTGAAATACCAGTCACGTAGCTTCCAGCATCACAGTAACACACAACTCACCACAGCACCACAAATGGACAGACAACAACAGGCTAGGAGTCTTCATGGGAGCAGGCAGTCACGTCTTCACTCTCTCGATGGGGATCAGCGAGTTCAAACTGCCAGTCTCTCTGTTACAGCCGCACATGCAACCACTGTGCTGCTAGGTACATTTCCTTAAAATTCTGCCTAGAAAAATCTGTGGAACAGTTCTTCTCTGTCACAGAGGGTCACTGTGAGCCAGGATGGGCTCTGAGACACACAAATGCAACACCATGAAGCCACCTTACTCTGTCCTGCTCTTATTTAACTCTATTCTTTTCTGAGCTATCTTTTCCATATATTCAGAAGAGACTGGCACTGAGCAGTGTTGATTCCACCAAGGCCAGGAAGGAGGTCAAAGAGTCACAAAGCACTATCTCTTTGCTCTCATGCCACTGCACTAAGGAGGCTTGGGTGGCAGCTGGAAGCTGCACATTTCACTCCCTGTCCCTACACTCCTGGCTGAGTCTCCTCAGAGTGAGACTACCCCTTTACCCAGCTCACTGCATTGGCTGTCTTGCTCTGAAAAGAGAATTCGCACATGTGTGTCTGACTGGGTGGCAGATGGGAATCTTAATGCTGCTCTTTGGAATATGAAAGGTCTTGGATCAGAGTGCTGCAGGGGAGTGATGTCTTCAGAAGACCTGCTGGTCTCCCAGTTAGAAAGAAGCCTTCCCCTTTGCCTCAGAGGTGCGTTCACTGTGGGTGGCAAGTCAGATCCTTGGGCTGGCACTCTCAGTAAACAGATCATATGGGCACCTTGAGAAGCGCTTGCTCACTGACCCAGCTCCCCAAGGATGTAAATATACCAACCAGGATGACTAAGGACACCAGTGCCAAGAATGATCACATTCTTTGCATGTGTACAAATGAGGTGGGCAGCCACCTTCGCTGATGGTGGCTGCACAGTGAGTGTCTGGAATCACACCTGGATAGGTGGACCATTGAAAGAGTTGTTGACATGATAATAGGGAGTACACCCCGTTGCCAGTAAAGCTGAGGAAATGGCATTTGAGGAAGCAGGGGCAGCCGGGTCGCCAGCATGAAGTCAGCGAGAACCTTGCTTGTGCCTCCTTTGTTCACTGGTGGCTGCTGGCATCTGGGTAGTGAGGACACCATGGCTACTGCCAGAATTCTCCACGGTCCCTGGTTCCACTCTCAAGTCGCTGGCTTCATCACTACCACTGCCATCGAGTCGATTCTGACTCACAGCAACCCGAAAGGACAGAGTAGAACTGCGGCTGGTGGGCCTGGGGGGACTGTGGATCATTATGAGAGCATTTCTATCTCGCAGTAGCTAAAGGGTCCAAAATGCTGACCTTATGGTTAGCAGCCCAACATAACCCACTTGGTCATGATCCCTTGCCAGCTGATCCAGGGAGTCCATTCCCAAGTGCATATCTAAAAGAATGAAAGACGAGTACCCAGATGGATGCTGTACTAATCACTATGGGCAAAAGGTAAACAATAAGCCAACAATACCCATCAGTAGAAGAATAGAGAAAATATGATCTACACAGAGTGGGGTATACATATAGTCTGCCACAAGAAAACTAAGGCCTTTGATTCGGACAGACTCTGTAACACAGGTGAACGCAAGACATGAAGTGAAAGACGCCAAACACCAAATGCCATGTATTGTGAGTCCAGTTAGAGGAAAAATGCTGGACAGGTAAATCCCGTAGAGCCATAGAGTAGATGGGTGGTTTCCCAGGGTGGGGTGGGAGGGGCAATGGGGAATGACTGCTTAATGGCTGCAGGGTCGAAGAAAATGTTCTGGAACTGGATGGTGGGAAGCTTTCACAGTGTCCTTAAAACTACTCTTAAAAAGGGGAGAGAAAGAATCTGCAGAAAGCACAGTTCTGATTGACTCACAAGAATGTGATCACCAAGAATTGGAATCCACTAGAATTGGAATGGCAGCTAGACTATTGTTTCCTTGGGAGGTGCCTCCAGGAAGGACCAGTAGAGAAGGGTAATACTGATAGAGCAAAGGAGGGGGCCGATAAAGAAATGTCATTGAGTAGGTTCCCAGAGACAGTATAAATCCTCTTGTAGTTGTCCCACCCAACGGCTGAGGGAACTGGAGTGTGGCTCCACCTATCCTCATGTGTCATTGGTTAAAGTGGCATTAGGTCCTGGAGGATGTCAACTTCCCTGTCTGCTCAATGACTGTTCCCTGTGTGGGGAGTTACATGTGCTTCCTGTGAGACCATTGGCATTTATGGGAGTGGTGGGTGCCAAGTGCTAATACATGGGCACATTAGCAGCTGCTACAGCAAGTGCTGTACATTTTTAGCTGCTTGAGTGACAGGTGGGCCCTACCTCCTGCCTATATTCAGTGGTAGGGTGTTCAGATGGGGGGCATCCGAAAAATAACAAGGCCCTATTCTTTGCAAATAGACATTATTATTATTTTAATCTGTCCCAACCCCCTTTCTTATCTGTCCCTGTGAACTACCTCACTGGCTGAAATATCAGTTCCCTGGGGAAGACACCACATTTCAATACGGTCACAAGGCTGTTTTCATTGGCCCAGTGGAGACACTGACATAAGATGGGTCAACTAGATGCTTTTTCTGGAGCATTTCCAACCAAAAAACGAAAAAGAAAGTCCCGCTTTTGCAAGTGGCCTAGCATCTAAGAAGCATAATTCAGAAGCACATGTCCTGCCACGTGGAGGAGGCAGTCTATGTTGCGAGATTACAGCATGTGCCCTGAGAGACAGACACAAAGAACACAGGAACATGCCAGTGGTGGTCAGGAACGGTCGACAGAGCCAGCTGTCCTCTTGTTCTCCCCACCTTTCCATTCTCCTAGGATTCTCTCTTCCAAGTATTGGTCTCTTTGCTTGTTTACAACCAAATGAGCCCCAAATAAGATCCAGATCATAGAAATAGAAGGAGGAAGTTGGATGGAGACTGCAGTTCATACTCCCCGGAAGCCATTAAGACTCCCTGCAAGAAGGAGACACTGTGATGGAATTAGCTCTGGATTCCTGACATTTATTGAGGAATGCGCAGGGAATAAGCACCTGTGGGGGGAATCAAGGAAGGGCACAAGAGGGAAATCTCAACAGAGGTCTCAGCCCTGCCTATGGAGAGTGTCATAGTCAATGTTCCCTAGAGAAACCAAACCAGTTATATAGCTGTAACTGGAGATATCGATATATCCACCAGGGCTCCTATGGTTAACCACTGCACCGGCCACTCATTGCCATCAAGGTGGACTCAAAGTGACTGTGTAAAACAGTATAGAACTGACCTTTTGGGCGTTGGAGACTGTAACTCTTCAGGAGATTATGAAGGTTCATCTTTCCCTCAAGGAGCCCTTGGTGTTTTCAAAGTGCTGTCCTGGCTGTTGGATGCCCAATGGGCCACCCACTACGACACCAGTGCCCCAGAGAGTGAGGCTTATTTCTAGGAATTGGCTCACATAGGGGAATGGCAAGTTCCAAATTCAAAGGTCAGGCAACAGCTTAAAGAGCTCTGTAGATGTTCATCCTAAAATCGATAGGTTAGGTGATGGGAAAAGACAAGAATAAGAATGGTCAGAACACACCCTAGGGAAACTCCCTTTCTGCGCTGAAGGCCTTTGGCTGAAAGGTATACCCCTTCCCACATTATGGAAGGTATTCTATTTTGCTTGAGACCAACTCCTTCATAAGAGCAAATAGATGAGGTGAACAAGCGGCCATCTAGCTCAGAAGCAATAAAGCCCACCTGGAAGAAGCACACCAGCCGGTGCGATCACGAGGTGCCAAAGGGACCATGTATAAGGCATCATGCAAAAATAAAAGAATATATATATATATATATATATATATATATATATATCTGTGTGTATATGGGTATATATATATACCATAGAGAATGAAGGGGGAAGTGCAGAGTGGAGACCAGAGGCCCAATGTCGACCACTGGAGATCCCCTCATAGAGGGCTTTAGGAGAGGAGATGGGTCAGTCAGGGTGCGATGTAGTACCGATGAAGAACACAGCTTTCCCCCAGATCCTGGATGCTTCCTCTCCCCAACTACCAGGATCCAAATTCTACCTTGCAGGACTGGATAGGGCAGAGGCTGTACACTGGTGCATATGGGAGCTGGAGGCACAAGGAATCCAGGGTGGACGATACCTTCAGGACCAGGGGTGTGAAGCATGATACTGGGAGAGTGGAGGGTGAGTGGGTTGGAATGGGGGAACTGATTACAAGGATCCATATGTGACCTCCTCCCTGGGAGATGGACGGCAGAGAAGGGGGGAAGGGAGACTCCGGAAAGGGCAAGAGATGACAAAATAACAATCTGTGGATTATCAAGGGCTCATGAGGGAGGGGGGAGCGGGGAGGGAGGGGACAAAAAAAGAGGACCTGATGCAGAGGGCTTAAGTGAAGAGCAAATGCTTTGAAAGTGATTAGGGCAAAGAATGTACAGATGCGCAGACCTTCAGATAGGGCTTTGGTTAACAGGCTCATGGCCAAGAGTCTCTTTGTGAATAAAATTCTATCAGCACACGGCTATGTCTTCTCTACTGCTTGCTGCTATTTTCACACTCCATCAGTTGGGTTCAGTAATAGTCTCCAAGAGTATATGACCAGTGGAATCATAAAGTATGATTTTCAGGCCTTTTTCAAAAAAGAAATTTGCTGATCCTTGATCTAGGGGAAGAGTCAGGAAGAAAAACAGCAAGACTTTAAGAAATATATAATTTTAAACTATAATGATTATTTGACAGAATATAATATTTTAAAATTTTCACTTGAATGGATAGGTAAGAACTACCTACCATGGTTGTACAGTGGTGACTTGCCCAGTAGTTAAATGAAAAGTCAATCATTCAGACCCAGCAACTGCTCTGTGGGAGAAATTTTTGGTAGAATAACCTCATAAGGAACTACAGGCTTGGTATTCTTATATGAGAAGTTCTCATCTGTCCTATAGGATTACTAGGAGTTGGAAATGATCAGTTTTAGCAGACTTTTAGTTTGGGTGAAAAGCAACTTTTTTCAATATATTATACTTGAATAAATGACACCAATTTTCAAACCACCAACTTTACAGCCATTAGTTGAGTCCTTAACAGTTAGCACTACCCAGGAACTTCACTGAGTCTGCCTGAAAGCTATTCGACTGTGGCAGTTAAGTGATTTCCTGTCAACTTGCAAAGGAATGAACTCTAGCCTGTCAATCAGTTTGCAGCTAAATGACCTAATTTGGAGGTGCAAATAAGATAAACATCTCACTAGAGGCCACATACATTCTCTCCATGCGAGGCATTCCTGTTCACAAGTCACATGGAGCTACGCAAGTAGCAGCCAGAGCCTTGGAGCTGGAGGAGTCCCATGGAAACCCATGTTAGCACTAAGATGCTTTCAAGGCCACTGGATCCACAAGACCTTCCACCCACTAACTAGCCTGTGATCTGCCTGTACTCAGCGTTGTTGCATATGTTGCATGAATCGAGAGGAATTTACAGATTGGTGTCAGACATATGGACTACTATTGGACTTATAAGTTTGATCTGTCCTGGGCTGGTATGCTTTCTCAATTTACAATTGCTGCTTCTATAAAGCTCTTTCTATACACATAGAAGTGCCTATGAATTGATTTCTACAATCCACCCAGACTAACA
Organism: Tenrec ecaudatus; assembly: GCF_050624435.1. NCBI lineage: Eukaryota > Metazoa > Chordata > Mammalia > Afrosoricida > Tenrecidae > Tenrec > Tenrec ecaudatus. Next base: position 138,740 of record NW_027459647.1, read on the forward strand.
TACTGACCTCAAGACATATGCTGATCACCCCTGACAGAGTAATATACACTCCCTGTAGAACAAGCTCATTTGTTTGTTTTCCTCTCCAACAGAATGTTTTCTCTTCTTACAACTTTGAATCCACAAATATTAAGGGTAGGCACTGAATCATAAACAATATAGATTCCAAGTGGGAAACTATGAGATGAAGAACCCTGGATCAAAGTAAGAAACCTGACTTGAAACTCCCTCTCCAAATGCTCCAGAGTCAGAATGCTTCCTTCTTTTCAGGCCCTTACAGCACCCTACAATACACAGCTCCCTCCCTGCATGGGCGGTTCGTATCTGTACTCACACTGACTTCCCTCCGTGTGTCTTACCCACCGTAATACATGGAATTGTGATTGACTTTTAGACTGTCCATTCGCTGATACAGTGTGTTCTTGGCAATGTTTCTAGAGATGGTACACCAGCCTTCATGGAATCTACATAATATGCGATAGCAACAGTACTAATATGTGAAACCCACTGTAGGCCTGGAGCATGACTGATACAGGTCACAGCAGTGCTACTGAAAGTGAATCCAGAGATTGCACAAAAGAATCTCAAAGACATCTTAAGCTCCCTCAAGTCTCCTTCAGACCCAGCCGGTTGCACATTAGTGTTGACACTTGCAAACACAGAATATGCTGGTCATGAAAACCATGACATATTTCCAGTCTCCTGCTCCACACACTAGCTCTCAATAAAATGACTTGTTAAAATACCTGAGTGAGACAAGTCTGTGTTCATACAAACTACTGAATGGGCTTACCTGGGGACTCTGGTACTGAGGATCTTTTCCCAGAGCTGTATGGTTGGGAATGGTGTGGATTTTATTAGCAGAAGGGGGGGGGCGGTATTTGCATATCTTCCTAATATACAGTGGCAATTATGGCTGAATATTTTCAAAATGCTCACTGTTCCACCTTAAACGTAAATGAGTCTCCCAGAAGGATTCATTGGGATTATTACTTGGAAATGGTTCCTTATTATGTGATTGCGATACACAGAATACAGTCCTGTTCATATTGTTTCATACACAATAAGCGATTTATATATAGCTGATTTAAGACAGTATGTATGCTCATTTGCTTAACATATTTCACTCAATTTATTTCATTTATGTGGCAATAGACCCATAAGTTTATATCTAGTCAGCATGAATTGATTTTAATGCTTAACATCTTAGAGAAGGAACACGCATATACTACAATTTATCTCTTTTTAGACATTTAGGTTATTTCTCATTTCTGGTTTTATAATGAAAGTTACTATTTGGGTTGAAATAAAAGAGAAGAGAAAAAAGCATTCACATTAATATTACAAGAAATCACAGTAACAGACATGGCCTTACAGTAAACTTTTCTTCAACACAATTGTAATATTAACAATAAATATCATATTTTTAGTGAGAGCGTTCCCATTAGGACAGAAACACACCAAAGTCTTAACTTTGCTAGAGAAGATGTCTTAGATGACATTGGAACTGCATAAAGATTTTTCTAAAATATTTAATAGTTTAAAGCCTCTTGTGTCAAAGTCAATAGGATCTCCCAGAAGCACAGACTTACGACAATACTTGTTTTATTGCAGAACATATCTTAAGATGTAGATAACAAATGTGGCGAAGAAAGCTGATGTTGCCTGGCTATCGAAAGAGATAGTGTCTGGGGTCTTAAAGGCTTGAAGGTGAACAAGCGGTCATCTAGCTCAGAAGCAACAAAGCCCACATGGAAGAAGCACACCAGCCTGGGCGATCACGAGATGCCAAAGGGACCAGGTATAAGGCATCATGCAAAAAAAAATGTGTATATATATGTGTGTGTGTATATATATACATACCATAGTGAATGAAGGGGGAAGTGCAGAGTGGAGACCCAAGGCCCATTTACCGGCCACTGGAGATCCCCTCACAGAGGGGTTTAGGAGAGGAGATGGGTCAGTCAGGGTGTGATGTAGTACTGATGAAGAACACAGCTTTCCCCAGATCCAGCATGCTTCCTCCCCCAACTACCATGATCCGAATTCTACCTTGCAGGACTGGATTGGGCAGAGGTTGTACACTGGTGCATATGGGAGCTGGAGGCACAGGGAATCCAGGGTGGATGATACCTTCAGGACCAGGGGTGTGAGAGGTGATACTAGGAGAGTAGAGGGTGAGTGGGTTGGAAAGGGGGAACTGATTATAATGATCCACATGTGACCTCCTCCCTGGGAGCTGGATGGCAGAGAAGGGGGGGTAGGGATACTCCAGATAGGACAAGATATGACAAAATAACAATCTATAAATTATCAAGGGCTCATGAGGGAGGGGGGAGCAGGGAGGGAGGGGAAAAAAAGAGAACCCGTTGCAAAGGGCTTAAGTGGAGAGCAAATGCTTTGAAAATGATTAGGGCAAAGAATGTACGGATGTGCTTTATACAATTGATGTTTGTATATGTATGTACTGTGATAAGAGTTGTATGAGCCCCTAATAAAATGTAAAAAAAAAGAGGTAAGTAACAAACAAAATTGATTTCCTTCTAATCGCTTGATGGTGGCTAGGGTAGCAGGAGAGTAATCACTGACAAAATGCAACCAAACTTACCTCTCCTGAAACTCAACAGAATAAAATTACTGAAAGGCTAGGTGTACATTCATAAAAATCTATATCTGACACAGATAAGAACAAATCTGAAATTATGTCCAGAAGTTACTCTTCAGTTTGTTTGTGTATGAAGTCTTCCATTTCAAGAGTAACATAGACATTTGTAGCTGAAAATATTTTTCAACAAGGGAAAAAGGAAAGGGCAGGCACAGCTTCTCGACCTTTGCAGGAGGAAAGAAACAACGAGAAAGTCGTATCTCAGATGCAGGTTCTAAAAGGAAAGAAATGGGCTTACTTCAGGCAATGGTAGTTACCTGGACTTGAGGTGGGTGATCTTCAGTGGGGCCTTATACCCTGGGTACCATCAATCCTCCAAGGCCAAGCCAAGCAGCTCTTCTACTGAGGCATCTTGAGCAGGTTGCTCCGGAGGTGTAGTGGAATAAACTGTACCACACACTTTGTGTTGAGTGGGGCAGTCATTTCCCCAGCAACCTTTCTGTTCATACTATGGACATTACTTTCTTGGAGGTAACAAATTAGGACATACATTTGCCCATGGCCCCGAGTGGGAGCATCTGAAGCAGGGTGCTCATGGTTCACTCGTGGGCGGCCCAATAACTAGTTTAGATACACCCACTCGGTCCTGGAGGGCACTTGCTAACATTTGAAATTTAACCTTAAGTCTTGATAGCTTATATAACTTTTCCTGATCCTCGCTACTGTTGAAAACTTTGAATGCTGCACTGCGATCTTGCTGTGAAGTCTGGGGTTCACAGTCTAACTTTTTAAGGTTTCTTTTAATGTCTGGAGCTGATTGTGAGATGAAATTTGAGTGACGTACAATGATCCCTTTTGGTGTAGTAGGGTCTACTTTCATATATTTAAACCTTCTGGAAGATGATGTGACAGAAATTTGGCAGAATTTTCATTTGGTTCCTAAATGATTTCCCTAATTTTGTCATAATTGGCTGCTTTATTTGAGGCTTTTGGCAAGCCCTCAATGAGATGAAAATCATATCATTTTGAAGAATTGGGTGCTCATGATCATCTGATAATTCTAATTAGGGTTGTGCTTGGGAACTGCCTTGAAGTCCACGGGCTTAACCCAGTCTGGGCATACCCTTCATCAGCTCTCTTTGTGCAGCTATCCAGATTCTCTCCCGATCTTCAGGGGTCAAGGTAGTTGTTAAAATCATATGGATGTCATGACAGGTAAGATCATATGACTGAGTGAGATATTTAAATTATTTTATTGTTTATCTTTTATTTCATAATCATAAACTTAACTCTGCTTTCCAGCTGGACACAGGAGAAATAAGGAAAGTAGGAAACCTGAGTAACTGGAGGGAGAGCACAAGATTAAACGATACTGCAAGCACATTGGGAACAGAAGGGTGATTTCTCAAGCTACAAAAGGAATGGTCTGGTGCTTAAGATAAAACATGAAAATTCAGATCAAATTTAATTAGAGTTGTCCACAGTCAGCAATGGTGATCTTCTTGCTGGTTTTGCCATTCGTGGAACCAAAATGCTCCATGGCTTCCACAATATTCATGCCTTCTTTCACCAGACCGAAGACCACGTGCTTGCCATCCAACCACTCAGTCTTTGCGGGACAGGTAACTGACTGGGAACCGTTCGTAGTGGGCCCAGTATTTGCATAGACAGGGTGCCAGGACTTGTGTGCTTCAGGATGAAATTCTCATCTTCAAATTTCTCTCTGTAGATGGACTTGCACCAGTGCCATTATGGCATGTGAAATCACCACCCTGGCAAATGAACTCTGGAATGCGCCTGTGAAAGAAGGAGCCTTTATAACCAAAGCCTTTCCCCTCAGTACTCAGAGTGTGGAAGTTTTCTGCTGTCTTTGAAACTTTGTCTGCAAACAGCTTGAAAGAGATGCAGCTGAGGGGCTCACCATTGACAGCTATGTCGGAAAACACAGTAGGGGTGACCATGGCTGGACCAGAAACCCTAAAAATTCAAGCAGCAGCATCTGCAAAGCCGATATTTAAATTCTTTAATGTAAGTGTCTGGGTCCAATGTATAGCATCTAAGATGTTTTCCTAAGCCTGAAAAATAATTTAACAAAAAAGGGATCTGAATTTTTACTAGCCTCTCTGCTCCTGCAACATCACAGAGGGTACTGAGGGGGGATAGGATTGAGCATGGATGCTTTGGATTTGAAGGAGCTGTCTTTGTGCTGGAGAGGGCTGGACATAAAAGAATGAGAGGTGGAGATGGTGCTGGCAGTAGGGGACAGGTGTCAGATGTCTTATAACATGGCAAGGGTGGGAGGGGAACTGGTGACAGAGAGGTGGGAGGACTGGACAATCATGGTATGGACAAGGGAGGAGTTTGGGTAGAAAGTGTATGAGGTAACAGGGTAGGGGATACTGGATTACAGAGTGTGGGCTCAGAGGTGGTGGGAGGGTGTTGAAACAAGGCAGGAGTGGGAGGAGGTGGTGAGGAGGAAGGCTGAAGAAGAATGAGACACTATAGCAAGAGATATAGGGTTACAGTCTGGCAACTGGGAGAATGTAGCAGCATCCTGTGGGTTGGAGAAACCTGAAGGAGGTTGTAAAGGGGAGGGGAGAAAGAAGGCACAGCTGCAGTTTGGTCAGAGACAATAGGCACTGAAATTGGCGGCATATCATGAACAGAAGGATCACAGACTGATTCTTAGTCTGAGAGAGGAACATTTTCCTGAACCAGTAGGACTTGCATAGTGGAACAATTCTGAAATAAATGAGGTTGAGCACAAAGGAGAAAACTTGGATATACGGAATATCAGAATATATTTTGTAGATTAAAAAGAAATTATTGAGATCTTGAAAAAATTTAAAATCAAGTATACCATCTTGAATTGTTGTCCAATTTGTACTGCAGTCATGCATTATTAAATAAGAAAATCAATTTTCCCCTATGAATAACTGATTTAAGACCGAGTGAATTGAAGTTTGCCAGTACACAAACTAGAAGTATTTTATGCCATTGCTTAGTGTGGTAGTTATATAAACATTTGACAATTTGATGATTAAGACTGAAGGGGTGGAGTCCAGCCTGCCAATCAAAATATAACCAATGGCCCTGTGTGGGTACGGCCTTCTCCTGACAATTTTGGAATTCAGGAATTTCCTTCTTGGAGGCGGGAGACAGTCTCTCTCTCTCTCTCTCTCTCTCTCTCTCTCTCTCTCTCTCTCTCTCTCTCTCTCTCTCTCTCTCGGCTCACTCTCTTAGAGACGCTCTACTGACCAGACACATGATACTATGCTGATAGACCCCATGCCCTGGGAACTAGAGAAGCCACATGGAGACCCCTGCCAATGCTGAGATGCTTACACCACCACTGAATCCAGACTTTCTACCCACTGGCCTGTGATTATCCTGCATTCAGCATCATTGCATGTGTTTCTTAAGTCTGAAGGGGACTTCATGGATTGGTATCGGACATATGGGCTAATATCAGACTTATGGGCTTGAACTGGATTGGGTGGGAATGCTTTGTTAATGTACAATTTCTCTTTATATAAACCTCTTATACACACGACTTTCTATGAATTTCTCTAGCCTACCTGGACTAACACACTGAGCATTCTTACAACCCATTTTAAAATGCTGAGTGAAAATGTGAGCTCTGTTATATGAGGTAGTAAAACAGGAGAGCGTCCTTACACTGGGTAATTACCACCTAAGCCCCCGGGGCTGGGAAGACAATCTGACTGAGCAAAGCTTTCTGGTACGTGGACATTTTCAGAAAGGCCAAGAGAAAATGAGCAGATGACCTTGAAGTAGGGAGCTTTGGATTTAACACTCACCAATGTGTTGTCAGAGGGTCTTTAGCTGAAGATGTGGAGATCCCTCTGTTAGGCTCACTGGCTTGAAGGGGGTCCAGGAAGGCTGCTGGGAACTTTAGAGGCTAGGGAAAGGAAAGTGCTACTCCAGTCCTAGCCTCGACAGCCCCCCACCTCCCTCGTGCAGGCCACCATATCTCAGGTTTTACAGAGATAAGAGACAGAGTGAGACCTTTAATTTATAGATTTATTGAGGGAGGTGTGGTTTGTAGGGAACAGGAAATCATAGGGGTTTAGAATAGTTAGGTAAGAAAGGTTAGAGCTGGCCCTTCGTCTAAAGCCAGAGGATTAGCTAAATTAAAATGTGTAAAATCCATGAGACCCACTATTACATAAGAGAACATGAACAAACTACAGTAGAATTGGTGAGGAAGGGGTTAAACAGCTCTAATGTCTGCTGCAGAACCTGCAGAAAGAATCTAAGTGGGAGGGAGAGCCAGCCTTACAGGTAGAGAGAAGAGGTGAGAGCAAAAGAGGCCAGAGCAGCAGGAGGGTAGAAGGAGCCCAATCCAATCCAGGCTCAATTTGAGTGTGTAAGTCTTTGGGATATCTGTACTCTTTTTGATAGGAGGGTTCCCCCACATCTTTGTGGGTGGTCTGGATAACTCCAATGGACTGGCTGCCAGCTTCCACAGACTGACAACACAGCTGGGTGGCAAGATAGATGGAGGAAGCTTTGTAAACATAAGAAACCTATGCTTTCCTTAGTAAAGGCTTCCAACGAACCCTAGAAGGGTTCTGGCCCTTCTAGAGACCTATAAGCTTTTCCCCAAAATACTGGGTCTCCCTTTGACTGAGTTCCAGGTCACTGAACCCAATCTTTCTAGGGCGGGGCCTGTCTCTTCTTCTCCTGCCAGCTGCCAAGGTGTTCACTAAGAGCCACCGAACTGGGCCATCTCCTTGAGGCCCCAGTCCTGGAAGGGCTTAGCCCAGCAACCTGGGAATGCCAATCAGTTTCAGTGCATGGTGGCTGCACTGGAATACCACTTCTACACCCACAAGGCTGAAACTCCCTGTGGCCACACAACAGCTGGCACTAAGAGCCAGGGAGTTTCTAGAATTGGACCTTGGGTTCTCCCCCGGCCCTGCTTCAGAAGAAGGTACCGCACAGGTGACAAGTCTTAGCAAACCTCCGGAGGAAGCCCTAATGTTTTGCGCACCAGCTGCAGCCACTAGCTTCTGGAGACGCGTGCTCTTCTTCGTAGTGAGAGAAACAACAGACCCCAGGGCTCACCGTTGAGCTGATGAGGTGCAAGGAGTCTCTGGGAGAAGGTATCGATGTATGGAAACAATGAAAAGGGGGGTGAGCAGAAACCCACAAGGCAACGAACCTGGGAACCTCGAAGACAAGACCCCTAGCCTGAGATTACCTTTCTCCAACAGGGATTTCCACCAAGAACCCCAACCAATCCAAAAGTTGGGGGATGGGACACCAGCTCACCTCTCACCACGAGAGGAGCGTCCCCTGGGGAAGGTGAGGAGAAGAGAAAGGTCGCTTACACCCCAGCAGGACTTCTGTGTGCACCAGGGTACCCCAAACTGGCTGCTGCCCACACGCACATCCTTGGGAAAGAGCGCCCCTCACCTGGGAGCGCTGGCTACTACGCAGAGCTAAGGTACCAGGAGGTTCTCTCGCACCACATGCAGCGCACAGTAAGTAGGTCGCTAGGACGCGCCCAATAAGCCACACTTCCGGCTGGGACATCGCCACTTCCACCCCATCTCTGAGCACCCGGGTTAGGAGGAGCCGGCGGGGTTGGTCTCTGCCTTCACTTCACCTTTGAGGCGGTTCTGGACCGGACCATTGGCTTGGATGCACACACCCAGGTGTCTGGGGAAGGGAAGAACCAGAGTGCTGTTTAGGCTGGGGGCGGGGCCAGAGGCGGGGCCTGAGGCGGCGCGGGGAGGAGCCAGTGATAGTCCTCCCACAACAATGGGCCCTCAGACTTTGATAATGATGGCCAAGTCACCTGCGGGCAGAAACGGTACTTTCTCCCAGCACCGAGAGTGTGCATAGGAGACATAAAACGATGTACAACGTACGTGGACTGTGTAAGCTTGTGATCAGATTCCCCAGATGGGGCATCCTCCTCACTAACATGAACCATCCAGCCATTCAACCCTACCACGGTGTTAATGGTGCTGACGCAAGAACCGAAACTAATGACCTTTGAGGTGAAGGGCCATTCTGCTCCCCAAAGCATTGTCATGTATGAAGACTGCCTTTAGGAAAAAAGAAGTAGCTGGCATCAAATGCTCTAGGTAAATTTTATGTCAGAGTAACAAAATTTAAATATAAAACAAGCGGGAGCACTAAAACGTGATGGGAGAAGGGGGAGGGGAGTTGTTAAACTTGACTGTCCTTAGAGTTTGAGTTTGTACTTTTATCTTGTTTTATTTTGCTTGAATGCTATTGGGGCAGTTAAACATGACAGTTCGATTCAATTATGCATATCATGATTTCCCCACTCTGCTAATTTAATTTATCACTCACCAGAGGTTCTATCAATCCAATGGTTTCAAGTGCATGGGCAGAATATTTGTAGAGACTCTTCCAAATTGCGAGGTCTGGAATTTAAATTTAATTCCTCCAAGTAACTCTTGTCTGTTGGGTCTCTCACAACAAGTGCTTATGGGACAGATCAAAGTGAAGCATGTCCCTATTAATTTGCATCCATAAAGACTATGCTTCTTTTATGGCTGTTATACTAGATAATTTCATTATGAAAGTTCTAGTCAGATTCCAAAGTTGCTGGCTGAAAATGGAGATGCAAGAATTTCAATATTGTTACATTTCCCAATTTGGTGAGATCATTCCACAGACGATGGAAAACTGTCGCCTAACTTTATAAGGAATCAAAAAAAAAGTCACTTATCAGCAAATATTTACTGAATTAAACTGATTTATGTTGCCAGTTCTGATGGACTCACCATATCCTTAAATCTTGGGAAACAGAGACTAGATTTTGCAAAGAAAAGGGGACTTCTCTTGAAATACCTGCCCTGTTCGACTGGGTAGGCTAGAGAAACAAATCCAGGGACACTCATAATGTATACGAAAGAGCTTTATATCAAAGTGTAATTGGATATCAAGAAAACATCTCAGCCCAGTCCAGACCAAGTCCATAAGTCTGATATTAGCCCATAACTCCAATACTAGTCCATATATTCCTCTTCAGACTCATGCACCACATGCAATGATGCTGAATGCAGAAGGATCACAGGTCGGTGGCTGAAAATTCTTGTGTATCCAATGGCGGTAGACTTTCTTAGTGCTGGCTCAGGTCTCTATGTGGCTCTTTTGGCTCTCTGAACAGTGTGAAGGTGAAGCAGAGAGAAAGAAGTTGGCCAACTTCCAGGGAGAAAGAGTGGAAGTTCCCAGAATTCTCATGAGAAGGTCAAGCCCACCAGGAAGCATCATGGAGCTGTGACATGAATGACAGGCTAACCTTCACCCCTAGACTAATTTATCAGGTGAATATGAAATTATGTAACTACTACACCTGCTTTCATGTGAGGTTTTCTGCCCCCATGGATAAATCATGAATTGTCAAAAAATAAAACAAGCAAACAAAAAATCAATCACTGCGATCGAGTCAATATGGACTCAGAGGGATGCTTATAGGACAGGGTAGAACTGCCCTTGTGAGTTTCCAATTCAGCGTCCAAATTAAGTTCCCATGGTTCAGATGTTTACATATTTTTGCAGTAGTTGATTTCACAGTACATGATTTTACATTTACCCTGTAATTATAATTCATGAAGTGTTGTTTTACTTCCAGTATTGCTGCTTCCAACCCAGTAGCTGCTTTTAACAGACTAGATACTTTCAACACAGCAGCTGCTCTCTACAAAGTAGCTGCTCTCTACACATGTGTTACTGGTAAGCAAAAGCACATTATGGCACTAACCCTGTCACACACACTTGCATTTGTACGGGGTGTATGTGATTGGGTTGGAGTTATGATATCATTACGCCAGTTACTCATATGTGGGTGTTTTTTGCATGTGGGAGGATCTGCCTGGAGACAGATAGAGGATTGGTGTCTTTGTTCCTAAGACCATCAGAAATATGTGTTTTCTGATGGTCTTAGGCGATCCCTGCAAAACGGTGTTTGTCTGGGTATTTTAGAGAAACAAATCCAAAGAAACTCGTGTATCAGAGAGAGTTTTATATAAAGGTTAAGTACACATCGAGAAAATATACCAACCCAGTGGTACCCAAGCCCACGAGTCCAAGATTAACCCTTATGTCTGACACCAATCCATTAAGTCCTCCTCCACCTCACAAAATACACACAATGACTGGAGGAAAGCCAAATCAGAGAACATGTAAACATCTCAGTGCTGGAAGGGGTCTGCCACGGCTGCTCCAGGGCTGTATTGGGGTAGGTCCATGCGACTTCTCCTTGGGGATGTCTTGCAGGAAGTGAACCTTGTCAGCTTAAGCAGAGAACTGGCCAAGACCGCTGCACCCTGGTCTGACCATCACAACGCAAGAGACCTGGGAACTAGAAAGGCAAGGCTCACCGAGTCATTTATCCCTCGGCCCTTCAAACAATCCCACATGTGTTTATCGGCCAGGTAGGCACAATAAACTAATTACCTTGAGTAGTTCGACCTTCAAAGGGGTATCGACCCTCCAAGTTGAGAACCAGTGCTCTATAGGGTTTATATCAGTCTTAAGTGACTGGACAGATGTGAATTGTATGTTTGGGGTCCAGCCTCTAGCGTTGCACCTGAGATAGACCCAAGGTAACAAGGACAATCACAGTTAGCCATGTGTTCAAGAGGAGCATCTCCCCACTCTCATGTCTGAATTCCTAAGGTACTCTCCTCTGGAAACAGCTCCCAGAATGGACTCACTTGATTTGATTTTTCTAAATATAAATCAACCAGTTTTTAGGGAAGAGGCTGAAAAGAATTTATTTCTACATAAGTCCAATGGTCACAAATCATAATATGCTTCATAAAGGAAAGGCAGATGAACCACTCAAGAGATTTGAAAACAGTTTCCCCTTGCAAATTAATGGATTGAAACCTGAGGACACAGGCTTGAATGACCCAGCAAACTATAGTGAAGAGCAGTCATTGTGAACTCCAATGAGGCTAACCCTACTCTCTACCCCTGGTTTTTCCAGCTTTCCACCTGACCACTTTTTAGCACTTATTTCATGGAATATATTTGTTTTCCCTTTCCACAACTTTTTACCTTATGCTACTATTTCCTTTCTAAAGCTTTACAGCAATCCCTTTCTCATTGTTGTTCTACTAATTCTACTACTTCTGCTTCATCTTCGTTTTCTTTTACATTAAGAGAAAATAGAATGGTTCCTACTGGAATTCCTACTAAATCTGTTGCTAAAATCCAAATTTTGTTTGAACAAAATAAACTAAAAACCACAGCAGACCATCCTATTTGTGCTCTCACTTGCACCTACTCCTGGATCCTGGGCCTGTGCTTTTTGGGCCTGAGCACACCCATTACCCTGAGTTCCCTTCAGTTCAACCCCAACCTTGTGCTGCAGGGTGGTTTATATGGGAACTCACATTAACTTTCCCTCACTGTGTCTTCTTGCACAGTCATACGCACGAGTGCACAGGTGCAGTGCCACAGTGCTCAGGTGCAGGGAGAACTGGTTCTTGGATGTGTCTGGGTTGATGAATAGATGATCTCTGAAGGATGGTGTGTATTCGCTAAACCACTCTTACCTGTAGAAGCTCCTTCCTATCCACCCAGGGCCTCTCCCAGGGCTGCCTGATCTGCTCCCAAATAGCGCTGGTTCTGGAGCCTGAGTCCCCAGTGATGGTGCAAGTGCGCGTGAGGGTCTGTGATGCCCTCACCACCTCATGGTCTGACTCCTGCAGCTTCACTTTGGACGGGATACAAGGAGACTTACAAAACAAGTATTAAATATCCCACCTGTCATTAAAACTGCTGTGACCTACTGTATCTCCCTGCCACTGACACGATGGGAGACACAGTACCATCAAAATGAGAAAAAGAATGCAAGCAGATCTTTCTGTATCAGAGTCTCCCTGGTACAGCAGGCTCTGGAATTCTGCTGGTTCCAGAGGGGAATCTTGAGGGTGGGGTGGGTGTTCATATCATTTAAATAATAAACCACGCCAGGCTTTTGCTTATGAGTGTTACTGGCTGTTATCAGGGGGTCAGAGGATGACTATTAAGAGTGTGCTAATTGACAGGGCTCACAGCTCCACATGGAAGCTTCTCCAGAGCTGGTTCTTGAAGCACGTTGTATGGCAGTGATATGTAAGCAATGAGAGTGGGGTGGCCCACAGGCATACACTGAATTTATACCCTCCCAGATCCTAATATTTGCAATCATAAAATTATCCGAGTTCCAGTGTACCTTGTATTGTTTGATTTGAAAAAATGCATCCACTAGTGTGTGCATTAATTTATTCATTTGAGTTCTGAGAGCTATGAACACGCCAGACATTCTTCTGCACTGAGGGAAAATCAGTAAACCACGCAACTGAGCTAGGAAATGAATGATCTCTTCCTCAAAAACTAAACCCACTGCGAGTCCACCTGTCCTGATTCATGGGAACCTTATAAGATTGATTAAAGCTGCTCATAGAAATTCTCTGACTGTAAATAATAACAGGAAAAGACAACCTCATCTTACTTAGGAGGAATGGTTGGCTGGTTTGTGGTGAGCAACCCAATACTTATCCCATTACATCACCACATCTCTGTATATCTTTATACTAAGAAGCCCATAGTAAGGGCTTTTTAACTGTCACTTTGAGAAGCCAAGTGGTTATACTTTCAATATTATTATATGAATATGAGCCCTGGACTATGAATAAGGGGGTCCATAACCAAATTTATGGCCATTCACTTACCTTTTGGAAAAGAATGTTGAAAGTACCCTGGACTGGGCTATCAATATAACAAGCAGATCTCTTGTGAGGGAAACATAGCCTGGGAGTTCCTTAGAATGAAGGATGATGAGACTTGGTTTCATGTACTTGAACATGTTATCATGACACCAGTCCATTGAGAAAGACATCATCAATGATAAAGGGGATCATTAAAGAAGAAGGTGATGGACTGACACAGTGGCTGTAACAATGGGCTCAAACATATTTATTGTGATAATGGTGCTGAACTAGGCATTATTCAGTTCTGTTTTGCGTTGAATCGCTGAGATTTGAAATTGATTCTGTGGCACTTAACATCATCAAAATTAAATGAAAAGACACAATATTCTTCCAAAGTTGAATGACAGTGCTGGGGAAAGGATATATGTTTTATTTTCCTTAGCAAAAGGAAATATGTAACAGACTACACTCTTTATAATTGTTCTTATGTGGAATTTCATTTTGCCTTGGTTAAATATTGGTTGCAAAAGTCTTGTCTTCGTATTTATAGAACATTAAGCATCCAAGGTTGTTTGGGTGCAGGAACATAAAGACTCTTAGTGATCCTACATGAAAGAGAACTCTCTGAAAGGATTTTCTTTTCTGTAATAATGATGGGATAACCTTATCAGGTCTTTAACCAACTGAGTCACCATGTGGTTTTGAACTGCCAACCTTTTGGCTAGAAGTTGAGCATTTAATCATGCCCACATAGTTTTGAGGTCCAGGTTCTACTACATATAATTTACATGTATCTACTTTTACTTCCTACAGGTGAATATTTATGTGTATGTTGACTGGTCTTAAGACATTATGTAGAGTTCTTCTAGGTCAATACTATTACTATTATTTGTTCCTTGAGTGTTTAATATGGGATTCTGTCCAATGCATTGTGTGATTTTAGTAGTAACCCTGGGCACCGTCTTCAGTGCCAGAAACACCTCCCAGAATTGTGAAAACTAAGAGTGACTCCTGTAATGGCCAAATACCCCATAAGACATATCAAGGAATTGATGCATTTGGGTTATGTTGTGGCAGTTTCATCATCTCTTGTCAACTTGGGAAGGGATGGAGTCTAGCCTGTCAATGAGATCTCAGCTTGATGACTTCATTTGTAGGTACAAAGGAGATGAATATCTCCCTGGAAGCCAGACCCAGATAGCATCTCTTCTTGTTGAGACATTCCTGTTTACAAAGCCACATGGAGCTACACTGATGCAGCTAGAGCCCTGGAACTGGAGGGGCCATGTGCAGACCCATGACAGTGCTGAGATGCTTCCATCACCATAAGAACCACAAGACTTTCCACCCACCGGCCTGTGATCTACATCATTGCATGTGTTTCATGAATCTGAAGAAGAATTTATAGACTGATATCAGACATAGGGGCTAATATTGGACTTATGGACTTGATCTAAGCTGGGATGTTTTCTTAATATACAAATACTCTTTGATATAAAGCTCTTTCTTACACACATGTGAGTTTCTCCCTGGATTTGTTTCTCTAGTATACCCAGAATAGCACATGGTGTTAGAGAATAATATTAAATCTGTCATGGGCTGCCTGAAGGACAAGCAGGTCTGTCTTGGAGTAAACACATCTTGTTTAATTCTTGTAATCATTCAAATAAGATTGTATCTCACTTATTTGGGCATGACATTAAGGAGAACCAGAACCCAGAGAATGATCTTGTACTTGGTAAAGTAGAATGTCAATGAAAATGTGAGAGACTTTCAATGGGACTGATTGTCATAAGGCTGCAATGATGAGTCCAAAGAGAGGGATGATTGTAAGGATGGCGCACTTTCGGGCAGTATTTCATCCTGTTTGTATTAGTCTGGGTACTTTAGAGAAACAAATCCAAAGAAACTCATATGTATAAGAGAGTTTTATATAAAGGTAAGTGCACATCAAGAAAACATCCCCAACCGGTGCTGCTCAGGCCCACAAGTCCAACATTAGCCCATACGTTCAACACCAATCCACAAAGTCCATTTCCATCTCAAAAATACATGTATTGACACTGACTGCAGGAGGAAAGCTGAGTCAATTAATGTGTAAGCATCTCAGCTCTGGCAGAGGTCTCAACATGGCTGCTCCAGTATCTAGGGTGCATTGGGGTGGGTTCATGTGGCTTCTTCTCAGGGATGTCTTGCAGGAAGTAACCCTTGCCAGCTGAAGCAGGGAACTGGCTAAGGCAGCTGCACCTTGGTCCAACCATCAGAAAACAAGAGACCCGAGAACTAGAAAGATGAGGCTCACCGAGCCATTTAGCACTCTGCCCTTCAATTAACACCACGTGTTTATCCGCTACATTGCACAATAAACTAACCACCTCACTGTTGTTCATGTGATCACTGTGAACTTAAGCCAACTTAAAGATCCCTAACAAAATATTATGCAGGTTATTGTAAGTTAAAATTATTATGTAAACATATATTTGTGAGTATTCACTGGAATGAAAATATTGGACATGCAGCTGATGGATTGGAGAAAATTTGAGGCTCACATAAGAATTTTATACTGCATTAATATTTTTATAAGGAGTTTTGGTGGCATAGTGGTTATGCATTGTGCTAAGATTTGCATTCACCAGTTTGCAACTACTAGCCACTCCATGGAAGAAAGACAGGGGATTCTACATCAGTAAAAATCAGAAACTCACTATAAATTGGCATTGAAATAATGGCAGTGGGTTTGGGTTTGGTTTTCTTTTAATATTTTTAACTTGACAACAAATGGCACTAGTTAGTATCCTGAATTGTAAACTGAGATCTGAGTACATATTGTTGTGAAGTCTGCCTTTGGGTAGATGGTAAATAAAGGCCATCCCTATAAAAAGAAGTATGGTCAGATGCCTGGAGATTCCCTAGAATCACACTCTGCACAATGGTCCCTAGAGAGGTGCTGACAAGGCGAGGGAACCACAGCTTCTGAGAGGAAAGCATCACTGACCTAAGTCTCTTGCATCTGCTTAAACCATGACCTGATGTACTAAGGTTTGTGTCTGGGCTCACACTGACTTCCCATCACTGTGTCTCTAGCACAGTAATACACGGCTGTGTCCTCAGGATTCACAGAGCTCAGTTTTAAATAAACTTGGCTCTTGGAGGTGGCCCAGGTGATGCTGACTTGGGCCTGGAGAGCTGGATTATAGTCTGTGCTCCCATCACCCCGTATATCACCAACTCACTCCAGTCCTTTTCCTGGGGCCTGGCAGATCCAGTACACACCATAGCTGGTTAAAGAGAATCCAGAGACAGTACAGGTGAGAGACAGGGTCTGTGAGGGCTTCACCAGTCCAAGACCTGACTCATAATTGCGCCTTCGCCAGGATACCTGGGTATAAAGACAAACACAGTGAGTCGTGTGCTCAAATGCTGTAATCTCAGACTTCATGTACGAATCTCTGAAGCACTCACCTCCCAGAGTTGCCACCAGAAACAAGAAAAGCCATACACAATTCATGTTCATGTGGCTGAGATTCATGATAAAGGAATGCTCTCCAGGGTGAGAAGGCATATGACTTTAAGTACATGTATGCTGTGGTTTCATCTGAATGCATATTAGGTATTTGCATGTGGGAGGTGCGGTTGTATGTAAAAAGGTGGAAAGGGCAGAATGGTGGTGTCCAAGTGTGTAATCTAAAAAGACTTTTCCCCAGCTTTGTCTTCCCTAAAAATATGCCAAACATTAGAGGCTATTTGCCAGCGTATTGTGGGAGGTAATTGTTTCCATGGAGAGCCAGAGAAGTGGTCAAACCTGCTCAGTGACATCCAAAGTTAGACTGCCATCCTGAATCTGAGATCCGTCCATCTTGGCACAGGTATACCCCAATCCCTCCCCTTCCTATTGCCTGTATACCCCTAGATTTTCATCCTCTCATTACTGTATTACCTATAGTATGATCCCTCCCTGTGATGTGTGTCTTTACCTGAAATTAGGGGGCTTGCACACCCTCAAAGGTATATAAATCTTGGTTAGAAATAAAGAATCTCTCTCCCATGGTGCTCTCCTCTGCGGTCCTCGCTTCCGTGTCCCCTCTCCCCTTGTTCTCCTTCCCCTCACTCTCCTGCCCTCAGGTCTCCCATCTCTATGGGAATCACCAAGTGGGGCTACGGTGAGCATGCTAACATGAAATTTGTCTGATTCCATCATTTTACTCTTTCTTCTATCGCCTGTATTTCTCTATGAGTTTACTACAATCTTTAATTATTATCACTGTACAATTGTGCCCTCCCAGACCTGGGATGATTTGTGAGGCGCTGGCTACCCTGACAGCCATGGGAGAATACAGTCTTCTCCCTGAGGTCTTCACTCTAGCAATCATACAAACATCTGTGCAGATTTCATGTTTAATGTAGCTTTATGTCATTTCCATCAAAATACCCAGATGTTCTATTGAAATTAAAGACAATCTCTATCCTCACGATATTTAGGTAACAAGACCAGGCCTACCTGAATCTTTCCATACATCTGAACACATAGGGAAACAAGAGTATGTCATCCATAAAGCTCCTTGGCCCTATGATATTTCAGAATATTTAGAAAGGAGTAAAAATACTTTAACCCTATCTTCTAGATTTAGAGTTGGAATAAAAGGTTTCCTAACAATATGGTTATTGTGTGGTTAAAAGAAACCACAGAAATAAGAAAAAGTGCATTTATCCTCTCATGAGTTAGTACCGAGGGTGGGCATTGGGCTCAGTGTATTTTGAGAGGCGCCTGCTAACAGCGAGAGGCATTTCCTGGACTTACACTGTCTTCCACATCTGTGGGTACCTCAGCAACATTCTTTTCTGGTACTGAGCTTTCAGACTCTTGGTCAGGAGTATTACCTGGAGTTGTCTCTGCAGGTTTCCTGCCATGGGCAGTAGAGCTACCATAGTGGTCAGCACAGCAGTTCTAGCTGACCAGGCACTGCAGTCCTTACCCAGACTCCTGTCTTCACTTCTATCTTCTCTTGGTCCAGAGCTGGTGGGTCCTTAGCATCCATGCAAGTCTGCTTTCTCCCTGAGACTGGTTTTCTGTCTGGACTCACACTGACTCTCACTCACCGTGAAAAGCTTTGGCCATAGAGAATGATACAAGTTGCGAACACTCTGAATTGGTTGCAGTGAAATGAAGTGAGATCGATTCATGTAGATATTTATATAGATATTGTTATGAGATATATGCCACAATAAAATATCAATCAAGAAAGACATTTGCCTGAAAGACAATCAAAGTATTAAACAGAGGTTAGGGTTCATTCTGTCCACAGAAATAGGAACCATACTTAAAGCAGATTTCTATTCAAAGTAATTCAAGCAAGAGAGTTATAGAGTTATTTATTCCATGTTAAGGAAGAAATTGTCAAGTGAGAATTCTTTTTATGGGTTTCTGTGATGCGTTTGGGAGGGAATTTTGCAGCTGTTGGTAATTGTTGAACACAATAATAATCTAATGCCATTTGTGTTAGTCTGGGTACATTAGATAAATGATCCACAGAAACTCATATGTATAAGAGAGTTTTATATAAAGGTTAAATGCACATCAAGAAAACATCCTAACTCAGTGGTACCCAAACCCACAACTCCAACATTAGCCCATATGCCCAACACCAACCCACAAAGTCTTCTTCCATCTCACAAAACATGCACAATGAGGCCGATGGCAGGAAGAAAGCCAAGTAAGAGAATGTGTAAGCATCTCAGCACAGGCAGGGTCACCCCTCAGCTGTTCTAGCACTCAGGGCTTCATGGGGGTAGGTCCATGCAGCTTCTCTTAAGGGATGTTCTTGCAGGAAGTGAGCCTTGCCAGATGAAGCAGGGAACTGTCTAAGGCAGCTGCACCCTTGTCTGACCATCAGAAAACAAGTGACCCTAGAACTAGAAAGGCGAGGCTCACCAAGCCATTTATCCCTCGGCCCTTCAATTGACCCCATAAGTGTTTATCGGCCAGGTTGGCACAATAAACTATGTACCTCTCCATTGAATTATGTATGAGAAGAATGTTGAAAATATTATTTTGTAGCACATATATGATAAAAAATAACTTAGAATATGACATAGTTTTCATTTTTTACTCACAATTAGAAACTGATGGAGAGTGTTGCTGGTACAACATTTCAAAAGACTAGCTAAAATATTCAATCAGAAAAGAGATTATGATATAAGCCAGAAATTTGAATTTATAAAAAGTGTTAGCAATGGAATAAATATTCTTTATTTAATATTTTATTTATTGTCTCACTTTTCCTCCAAAACTGTTTTATTGGGAGCAAATGCAGTTGTCATATCCATCCGTAGTTCAAGTGCATCAAGCAGTATTATACAACTGCTACCCCAATTAGCTTGAAAACAGCATCTTCCTTTCTCAACTAGTGGCACCATCTCCCTTTATTCCACCACCACCACCACTCCACTGTAGTCCCAGAAACCCTTATTCTACTTGCTGTCTCTTTATATTAATCAATTCTGGCTTTCATCTACCATCAAAAAGAAAAACATATCGCTGAAATTCAAGAATGCTATCCCCCAATGACAAAATACATAAGATAAACTCCAATAAGAATTTAAATTGAGGAAGCAGGCAGTCCAAGTGCAGCCAGCAGCCCTTCCTCGGAATCCATAACAGACCTAGGTGTGCTTCGGATGTGTCAGTCTGGCTACTGGAATGTGAGGATCTTGTCAGTTGACTGCCTTTCTCAGGATATTCTGGATCCAAAAGCACTCTTTAGTAGCTGGTGTCCTGCAACACGCCCTGTGGCTCATGCTGAACACGCAAACTGCTTGTCATATGCATGATATTGAATACAGCAAGAAACAACAAAAAACACCTACTCCCTGCCTTCAAGGAGATTTCAGCTCACAGCACAGCCTTATTTCTCTATGTTTACTGTTCTTCAACTGCAGCACAAAGGAGGGATGCTTGCAAACCTCCCTCCCTGCACTGGCCACAGAGTGAAACCACTGGCTGTGAGGATTGCTGCCTACTCTGATGGTGAGCCGGCTCTGTCTCTTCTCTGTGAGCAAACTACTGTTGCACACAGAGCCTGTGTGTGAGCTGAGCTTTTGTCAGTGACTTCCGACACTGGTTTAACAGAAATCAACAGTTATATGTGTGCAGTACACAAGAAGGGGAGTAATTCAACTTGAAGGGAGAATAAGGTTATTTTTATAAAAGAACCTTGTAAATTGAAGCACAATCAGGAAAAATATATTTAAAAGGAAAACCATTAACATGTTAATAAAGATTTTTAAAATAATATAAAAGATGTCACAGAAAAGGATGATATAATTAAAATGAGAATACGATATATGAAGTTTTGTGGAGACCAGGATGATGGAAAAAATAGAACAATTTTTAAAAATAGAACAATTCCTGATAATAATATGAAGTATGATTAAACACAATGCAGAATACACAGAAAACAAATTAATGGACATAAATAAACAAAACAAGATGCAAATTCAGAAATTCGATAACTATAAGCCATTGGCACCGTTGAATCCCGAATCACAGTGATTCTAGGACAGAGTAGAACTGCTCCGTAGGGTGTCAGACACTGTTAATCTTTTGGAGGAGCAAACAGCCTCATCTTTCTCGCTTGGAGGAGCTGGTGATTTCAAACTACTGACATTGAAATTTGCATCCCAATGTAAAATAGATAAAAAGATGGCAAAATGAAAACCTGTGCCAGGGGAGGCTAAGAGTTAAGTGAGAAAGCCCTAATTCCAACAGGAAATCCTCCCTGTCATCCATCTGTGCCTGTCTAAGGCTGGGTTCTCTGCGCCCCCTGCTGCCCAGTGTCTTCCTTGCAGGGGAGGTTTGTGTCTGGGCTCACACTGACTTCCCCTCACTGTGCTACTTGCACAGTAATACGTAGCCGTGTCCTCAGCGGTCACGGAGCTCAGCTGCCGGGAGAACTGATTCTTCGATGTGTCTCTGGTGATGGAGAGTCGGCTTTGGAAGGACGGGTTATAACCTGTATTACCACCATAATCTATGCACCCCATCCACTGCAGCCCCTTCCCCGAGGTCTGGCGGATCCAGCTCCAACAGTAACCACTGCTTGTTATGGAGAAACCAGAGACAATGCAGGTGAGGGACAGCTTCTGGGAGGGCTTCACCAATCCTGGACCCGACTCCTGAAGCTGCACCTGGGACAGGACGCCTGCAAATTAAAAAAAATATATTCCATGTCAGTCACTTGAAGTCATAACTATCTCCATAGACCCAGGTCGGATATCTGAATCTCTCACCTTGGGGAACTGTCACCAGGCACAGCAGAACACACAGCAATAGCATCTTTAGACCACAGCTCTGTTTCCCAAGAGACCCACAGCCCTGTCTGAAGAGAACTGATAGTTTTCCCACCCCAAGGGTGAAATTGTACCCTAGTGCCTGAAAGATAATTTGCATATGAGGGAGTCCTGTCCTTATAAACAGAAAGTGATAGAGGCCAGGCCCCCCTTTATCTTCTGAGCCCATGGTACGGTAACTGTTTGAACTCATATGTTAAGCAGGGACCCTCAGTTCTTGCTTCAGCCCCATTAACACTTTGGCAGAGTTGGGGGGTTGGGTGTTTCCAGTTTGTTAGGAGGATGCACATCCACACCCAACGTACATGGTTCTATCTCAACCATGTCACCCATGCACTCCCTCTGCAAAGGGCCAAATTACTGGTGCCTCAGCCATTGTTATCTGAGTCTTTGCCGCTGGATTTTCAGCCACAGGTGTGGGCCCTTTGGTGTAGACCGCCTCTCTCCTCTCTGGCTCCTCCCCAAGCCCCGCCCCAAGCCGGCCAGGCCCCGCCCACCCCCTCAACAGGCGCCTGTGCTGGCATCTCAGCAGAAATGGGCGGGGAAAGAGCTGCCTTGAGAGGAAGTGAAGGCAGACCCCTACCCCTCTCTGACCCCGCCAGCTCCTCCCACCCCGGGTCACGCCCAGACAGGGCCGGAAGTGGCGGTGTCTTATTCTGAACTGCAACTCACTGCAAGGATTCCACTGTCGGTACTCTGCTTGGGGTGCCAGAGAAGCGCCCACAGCCTGAGCACCCTGTTGCCGGCGCTCCCAGGTGGGAGGCTCTGGGCTCCGGGACATGTATGTGGGCGGAGGCTATTTTAGTCCAGCTGACTAGGGTGCAAGCGCCCTTTCTCTCCCCCAGGAACCCTGCCAGCGCTTCTCTTGGTGAGAGGTGGGCGGGTGTCCCTAAGGCCAGTCCTATTTCCCCGCTTTCGGATTGGGTGGGGTTCATGGTGGGAGTCCCTGTTGGAGAAAGGGGATCACGGCTGGGGTTTTGGGGTCCGGGTTCCCAGATTTGTTGCTTTGTGAGTTTCCTAACCCCCCTCCCTTGTTTCCTTCCACACAGCGATGCCTGCTCCCCGAGACTCCTTGTACCTCCTCAGCTCAAAGGTGAGCCCCGGGGTCTTGTTCTGCTGACCTCCCTCTGGACCCGATCAGAGTCTGTTCTAGGCACAAGATTTCTTGCTGAGTTCGTGACAGAAACGTCTTCCCTGGCTTTAAAATATTGGTCGCGGCCCTTTTTTTTCTTAACCCCTTGTTTAGAATTCTATCTATATATTACTATGGTTTTTTAAACCATTCCCATTTCCTTTCCTTGGTATTCTTTATTGCTTCTGTTGGGTTCAGTTTGTGAAGCACAGAAGGAGTGGATATCTGGAGATGAAATAACATGCGATGGTTTGTAAGGATGTCTGGGTGGGGTCGGGGTGGGTGGCTGGCGGAGTTGGGGACTAAGAATGAAGGATTGAGGGGACTGAACACTAGAACTGAAAGTGACTAATAAGCCTTTTTAAAGGCGATTTAATCATGGTGGGAAAATAGACAATATGAAATCGATTGTGGTAATGATTTTGCAGTGCTTAAGATGGCTGAACTATGGAATTGTGGGAATTTGTGGGATATGTGGATTCAGTGCCCCATAAAGTGTTAAAGAAAAAAAGAAAGTTCTCCATCATAAAAGCAATCTAACTAAACTATGCACAGAAGAATCAAAAAAACAAACTGAAACAAAGAAACAAAAAAAAAAGTAATGCTAAAGTACTTGACTTCTATTTTGGGGATGAAAATGGAAGTGACCCTGAAATGGGCCCTTGGGTTATGAACGTTGTGAGGCTGAAGGACAATTTACTTTACCAGAGTGCAGCGAGAGCTGGCCAGCCTGCCTGCAGGGCAACAGCAGGCGCACAGTTGCCAGGATGTCCCAGGCTTTGATGGTGGAGCAGTTTGGAATGTGCCAGTTGAGATGCCTGGTAGGCGATGAGCCCACAGTTGTCGATCAACGAGTGCACGATGTCCATGGCCCTGAATGAGATGCTGAAGTCCAAGGAGACTTACTGGAGCACCTTGTGCACATACACAAGAGTAAGTCTCTGCTGCTGCACTGGCATTTCTTACAGTGCTCCCTCTGAGCCTTAGCTAGAGTCTCCATGGACTTATCAGGGTCAAGTGGGTTGTTTGACTGGGACAGTACACCTGGCAAAGATAATGTAGGTGTCTTAAGGTGAGCTGAGGGAGGACAGAAACCTCCCCTGGAGCAGAAGGGCTAAAGCTTGCTGGATCTTGATTTTCAGGAATATAGACTGTGAAAGCAGGACCTCCAGATTCCTCTGACCTTTTGGGTTTTCAGCAGGAATTGCTGGAAAAGTTACCACAGGGATAACTGGCTTGTGGTGGCCAAGTGTTCATAGTGATGTCACTTTTTAATCCTTCAATGTTGGAATGATTTGATCTGATCTCCCCTGTAAGATGGGGGTGGAGAGAGAAGGGCTGGGTTAGAGGAGAGAGGAGGGAGGACAGAGGAGCGGAAGGAGGAGAAAGAGAGAGATTGGAGCAGCTTCCACACACCCTGATGGCCCCTAATCTGGATTCCCAGGCTGCCCCCTGCCCGACAAGGTGGGTATACCAGCCACTGAGTGGGGACTTAATTGTTTTTCTAGACACTACGTAGGTGGTCGACTGGTAGATCCTATTAGGAAAACACGTTGGAGATGCTCACATTGTGCACTGTGTGTCAGCATGCCAGTTGGATCCCTGGCCCACTGTCGGCGCTCTCCAACCCTGGGGTCCCCAGGCTCTCCCTCCTGTTCTCACAAACTTTTAAATAGTTGAGTTGGATTCCATTTTAGTTTCTTAGATCTTATCATTGTTTCAAAATGTTTCACAAAATGTCTATTTTCAATTCTATTATTTTACTTACGTGATTTTTGTGTGTACATATGTGCATGTGTGTGTACCATGCACACGTTTTTGTAGTATCCTTTTGGATCACCACTAAGGAGGTCGACCAGTAGTCTTGTTCGGAAATATGTGTGCTACCTGCCAAGTGCGTATATAAATCCGCTATTCCTGTTTGTGCCCATTTTAGCCCTGCAGCCGGGCTGGCCAGCTCACTATTCGCTAGCAAACAGCATCACCTCCTCCTCCTCTTGTGTTTTAGGAGGGTATCGGTGTGTTGGAAAGATGGTCAGCATCTTAATATATAAGAGTTAATAGTTTGGGAGTTGGAGATTAGCAGTCAATCACTAGGGATTTAAGTACCAAATTATTTTTGAGTGTTGAAATGTAGCCTACAACTTTTTTACATTTACTAGCTATAGCATTTATCACCTATTTGGCATCTTTTTATATGAAATCATCAATTTATGATGAAGAAGGAATTTTCATTTGTTTCTGGAAGTTTTTCTTCCTTTTATTAATTCTTTTTTTCTGATTAATCTAGCTAGTACAATTTTTAATATGAGTGGTGGAAATGGACACGTATGTTTATGCTGATTCTGAGGTAGTGTGAATTTTTTCCTCTTCTACATGTGAAATTTGCAGTTTTTTTCATGAATGTGTATTAGCATATTGGATTTGACCTATTTCATGATAGATTTGTAGTTGTTTTTAACGTGAAAAGCTTTTGACTTTGTTTAGTATGTATTCTGTGTCTATTTAGATAATTGACTTTCCCCCCCATCAGTAGACATATCTGAGTGTTTATTTTCTTGTGTTAATTCAGTTCTGGGATGAATTAGAGTTAATCATGATACATACTTATTTTAATATATTATCTGTCTCAGTTTCCTGCTTTTAATGTAACTTTTTCATTCAGATCCCTTATCAACACTGGTCTACAGTTTTCTTAAAGTATCATTATCTGACATTGGTCTCAGGTTACTTCTGGTCTCATAGATGGTGTTACTAAGTACTCTCTCAAAACTATTGTTATGTTGGAACCCAATAAGTTGAACTTAAACAACAAAACAGTAAAAAAAAAAGTGTTTATTCATCTTTTGTGAATACTCTGCCAAAATTTTTAGTTTTCATGTATCATACAGTTAGGCTGGAAGTTTCTCATGACATTTTATTTTGATTCAATTGATTATAGACCTTCTAAACATACTGAAATCCAGTGAGTTAACTATTGTCAGTCTCTTGCTCTGCTAGATCTCTGATCTTCCAGCTGAACCCTCAGTGTACAGGACTACATGATTCACAGTTTCCTTGAAAGACAAATAGCTACTCAAAACTTAGTGACTTTGGTGTATGTGCTTGGCTGGGGAGCCAATGGGGCGAAGCTACCATCTGTGGGATTATGACTGAACGCCTCTAAGTCAGAATCCCGCCCAGGAGGAACGATACGGCAGCGCCGCGGAGCCTCGGTTGGCCTCGGATAGCTGGCGCTCCGCCGTCCCCGCCGGCAGGCGGGCCACGAGCGCATCCGCCTCGGCGGGCCACGCGCTTGCCCCCGCTGTGCTTCAGAACCGGGGTCTGGTACAGAGTGCCCCACGTTCCGGGAAACGGGTCGCGGCCGGAAAGGCGGCCGCCCCCTCGCCCGTCACGCACCGCACGTTCGTGGGGAGCCTGGTGCTAAACCATTCGTAGACGACCTGCTTCTGGGTCGGGGTTTTGTACATAGCAGAGCAGCTCCCTCGCTGCGATCTACTGAAAGTCAGCCCTCCACACAAGGGTTTGTAAAAAAAAAAAAAAACTTAGTGACTGTGCTGCCCTTAGACTAGAGCTCATGTTTGTGAAAATACTCTGCCATCTGGCATGCTGTGAGGCCCTTAGAGAACTGCCTTCAGCTCACCAAAAGAATGGATTAATGAGGGGTAGGAATGCCTCAGTGATTTCGTTGTCACCTTGTTTGTTCCAATTTTATTAACTGAAGAAACCTCTTCCCTTTTTTAATGAGAGAAATAATACCTTATGTAAACACACACTAATGTCTTTGTGTTTGTGCTGGATGCATATTTGTGGATTCTGAGACTGTTATGTCAGCTGTCATTGAGTCAATTCGATTTCACAGGGACCCATTGCACAACAACAAAGCACTGCACTCTCCTGTGCCATCCTCACAATTGAGGATGAATGTATGTTTTTAAAAATTTAATTAATTTATTTATTTTAACTCATTTTATTAGGGGCTTACACAGCTTGTATTACAATCCATGCATACATCCATTGTGTTAAGCACATTTGTACATATGTTGCTATCAATTGTTTTTAAAAAATTTTCTTTATACTTGAGCCCTTGGTATCAGCTCCTCGTTTTTTTCCTCCCTCATGAAGCCATGATAATTTATGTTTTTATTGCTTTTTCGTGTCTTATATTGACCGATGTCTCCCTTCCACCCCTTTTCTGTTGTCCATTCCTGAGAAGGAGTTATATGTAGATCATTGTGTTTATTTCCCCCTTCACCCCCCACCTACTACTTACCCCCCTGGTATTGCTACTCTGATTATCGGTCCTGCTGGGTTTTATCTGCCCTTGATTCCCTGTGTTTCTAGCTCTTATCGGTAACCATGTACTTTCTCTAGTCTAGCCAGAATTGTATGGTAGGTTTGGGTTCATGATAGTGGGGCGGGGGGGGGGGGTTGGGTGGGGGGGGAGGGAGCACTAAAGATGTAGAGAAAAGTTGTATATTTCATTGGTGCTATACTGCACCCTAACTGACTCTTCTCATCCTTTCACCTTTTCTGATAGGTTGGTTTATTGTGCCAACTTGGGCAATAGGAACATGGTATTAATAATGTTGCAGTTTGATTGGAGGGCAAATAGATAAATGGCTAGGCAAATCCTGCCTCTCTCTCTCTCTCTCTCTCTCTTGCTCCCTTCTGATCAGATCAGGGTGTGCCTGCTAGTTCTCTGCCCCAACTTGTGAGCTACACTAACAGTGGGACTGCCAACCTGTGGATCATGTCACTAGAACTTGAGATTCCTTCGAGAAGTGGTTCATCATGTTGCTGGTTTATACATCACTTGAGCTTGGGACTGTTGGATCCTATTGTCTTGCTGACTGTTGATGACCTGACCTTCTGTTTGCTTCCTGTGTCCACACTGCCTGCATTGCCCTACATAAGACTCACCTGTCTGCTTCCTTGACTTGGACCCAGGGGCTCTCATGAGTTGAAGGATTTCCAGTATATTAAATGTTTCATGGAAGTGAGATGAACTGAGCACTTTGTACAGCTGTGTGGACTAATTAGCTGCTATATTCTTTTGTGCTTTATATGTCTATCCATTATATATAATACATAATAATATATAATGATTATATATATTATATAGAATGATTTTATATATCATGATTATACATAATATATATAATAGATGTATACAGCACATAAATATATATATACATATATATGTATATATATTTACAAGTGTCCTGGTTTAGTTTATAAAATACCCTTCTGTAAGGGGGTGTCCACTTGCCTACAGATGGACTGTATGTCTCATTCCATACTCCCGCTCTTTCACATTGATAGGATTTTTTGTTTTGTGTCTCTGATGCCTGATCCCTGATCCTATTGATACCTCATGATCACACGGCTTTGTGTGCTTCTTCCATGTGGAGTTTGTTGCTTCTCAGCTAGATGACCTTTAGGACCCCAGATGCTATTATTTTGATAGGCAGACAGCATCAACTTTCTGCACCATTTTGTCTTAATTGATTGTGTCAGGAAGCTGAGCATCACAGAATGCCAGGTTATTAGAGCAAAGTCTCCTTTCATTGAGGGAGTACTGGAATAGAGGTCCAATGTCCATCTGCTACCTTAATACTTAACATTTAAATATATGTACATAGATTTATTTCCATTTCATCATATATATTTAAATATGCAAATGACTGTATTTAGAAATTTATAAATGCCTTTTGTCTCCTAGTACTTTCCTCTATTTCCTTTTACTTTCCTCTTGTCCCACTATCATGTTTGGCATTCATCAGTTTTCAGTAATTCCTCTCATTACATTGCCCTTGATCACGCCCTACCAGGCATCCCAGACTATCTTCGACATCGATTTTAGGATTTTAGATTACTTGTGTCCTTGACCCCAGGTTAACAACCACTTCCTTTCCCCCGCTTCCCCGTCTCCTGTGTCCCCCCCCCCAGAACCATCAGCCCCATTGTTTTCTCCTCTGGTGTGTTTATCTTGCCTATCTTATCTAGATTGACATGCAAAGACAATAGTAAGCACAAACAGAAGACAGAGCAAAACAAACAAAAAACAACTATTGGAGAAAAAGAGAAAAGACTAGAAATCGTCCCAGGTTTGTTTTTTGACCATTAAGAGTATTTTACTATCGGTTGAGTTTGATGTGGTACCATGCCTTGGCCACACACTCTATTTTTTTATTTCCCGGGCACTTCATTGCTTTGCTCCCCTTGCTGCTCTGTTGCATGCCCTTAGCATTTTGCCCAGTGTGGTGGAGTCAGATCGAGCACATTTCCCACACTGTGCCACTAGTGTTGTCCCTCATAGTGCTATGGGTCATTGAGGGATGTTGTGTCTTGTGGTGTGGCTGGGCCTATGGTCCTCTCTGTGCATTGGCCAATTTGAGCAGGAATATCATGCTTGGGGTTTGGTGGGCCGTGATGTGAGGGTGAACAAATTGTCGCAGTCACTTTGTTAATCCATTTAGTAGAGGGATTCATGTTTTTCACTGCCCTTCGTCTTTTGCAAACAGAATATCCTTTTCAAGGAATGATGTTTTCTGATAATATGTCCAAAGTATATAATATGAACTCTCACCATCCTTACCTCTAAGTAGCACTCTGTCATTACTTCTTCCAAGACAGACTTGTTTGTCCTTTGCCTGTCCATGGTAAGTGAGATATTCTTGACCAGAACCACAATTCTAATGCATTCATTGTTCCTCAGCCTTCCTTTGTCCATCTTTCAAATGCACATGAAATCAATTGACAATAGCATGTTTTGGTCAGGTGAACCGAGTCCTCGAGGTAATATCTTTTCCTTTCAATACTCTAAAGAGGCATAGTTCAGCAGATTTAGCTAATGCAGTGTAACTATTGATCTCTTGACTATTATTTTCAGTATTCAGGGTTTTTGTTTGGTCTTTTTTCCATAAGCTAACCAATTTTCTGGAAGGAGTTAAAATTTACTCAAGCTTTAGATTAAGAATTTTGATAAATGAGAGGCTGTCAGAGCCAGCCGACTAGTCAAACAGTCCTGAAAGGGGGAGTGATGATTAAGGAAAAAGGAGAGACAAAAAGTATTGGGAGGGCAACAGGGAATACTGAAGCCTGGAGTTTATTTTACATATTTTTTTTATCCATGCAGATACAACCGGGGTTAATTATCTCATTGTTAAGCAACTGCATTTGATACATTTGCATACTTCCTTGTTCTTGTTTTTAAGTGTCTATTCTAAACATAAAGTCGCAGAAGAAATCAGCACACAATGATACATAGGTCATGAGAATTCTGTCCTTTCAAGGCTGAGTCTTAATGGCCTTCAACATCTCCCCCTTTTCTATTTACTGAAGGTGTCTTTACTCGAAATGTCGGCAACTGACTGTGCCTGTCTTAGGTTGTGGAGTCCTCAAATCACCCTTACCTGTCATCAGTCACAGTCCTGTTGGTGACTATGACCCGTCTTAGTTTGGGAAACTCAGACTCCATCTTACGCATCTCTGACTAACCAGCCTCCGTCTTACACCCCTGTTTGGGGAGGGGGCAAAGTGCACAGGTGTACTTCATGAAGCTTTGTTCTTAAGTCCAATAATTCAACCATAACCCTGTGCAGTATCATAGGGAGTATGCATGAGATCAACAATACACACACTCCCGCTCTGACTAGAGACATAAGCCTGTGAGGTAGGCCTCTGAGATTTCCTAATGAAGGGAAAGCAACTCAAAAATGCTGGAGCCAATCCTCAGCAAGTTTAGCGGCATCAAAATCAAGAGACTTAGCATATTTTATGGCTAATATTTTTTGATGGAGTTGTAATAAATCTAAAGACTCATTAGTATTGTGCTATATACCTTGAAGATGGTTCTTCACTTTAATCTAGCTATACTGACTGTTATTGTACTATTTAGGTGTAACACAGATCCATGTACGTACAGCATGGCACTGTAGACTAGACCTGGCCTTAAGCCCTTGCACCTCATCTCCTAAATACATGACCATGTCATAAAGAGCATTTACTTTTTGTTCTAACTTCCTGTCTATATCTTCTTGAGTTCCCAACACAGTAGTCACATTTTTGGATAATTCATTTACACAGTGGGCAGTTTGTATGATTTGTGAAAGTACAATTGCTGCAGTAGTAGCAGTAGCACCTAAACTTAGTATATCTAAAATACTTGCTATAAGCAAACCTACAAAGCACATGGGTCTGGTTAATGCTTTTCAATCTCTTCTAATACCTGTAACCCTCTTTCTGAACACCAAGCCCCAGTAATATTCACTGGTAGCATAACAAAAGAAGATTGATACAAAATGGCGATGATAATATCTTCAGGGGACCAGGTAATAAAAGTAGACAAATTACAATTATTACAAGACATGTTAAACTTAGAATCATCATGATCTATAGTAATATTCCCTGCCAAAAGTACATAAGGCGATGGTACGCAGGCAGTAACGTTTCCCTGCGGTCTGGAGGAAGGGCCCATAAGCTTCGTGTCCACTAAAGCAGCCCCTATTTTCCACCATTGAATTTGTGGAAAACCCGAGTCTGACCACCAAAGTCCTGCAGACAGCCCCCTTTCCCATTCAGCAGTGTTGTTTTTTAGTATTGTCCTGGTTGCGAGACCAAGCTATGATATATAATTCCTTTGAGATATTATACCTGATGGGCTTGTCCGTGAGACACAATCTCTACAATACGCTTTTATTCTTTTGAGTCTCTAGTCCACAAGGGGAAAAAGACTGCGGAGTGGGTGAGATTACATTTCCTTCACTTTGTACAGGGAGGGCATGAGTCATTAACTCACACCTTGATTTCCGGATCTTCCCAGACAGGAGGATGTAAGAAGGGTAAATCAGGAACAGAAGCCTATACTGCTCACTGAGCAATGTCCTCAGAAACACACCGAGACAAATTACCATCCGCATGGTTTGCAAACCGCACCAACTCTTCAGGCAGCCACCGTGCTCCATCAGCATCCTGCGTAAAAACACAAACATGCCCTCGTCCCCATATTAATACCGGTTCGGGGCCAAGCCTTGAGGCAAAACAAGCCAATGAGATCTCTTCATGGGCTCTTTGAAGTTGGTGGAAGGGACGCTAAAGGCAAATCTTTTACAATCATTTGGATCCAAGGGCATGGTATAAAAACAATCTTTTAAATCTAAAATGATCTCATATGTATTGGCTGGAATAGCAGAGGGGGAAGGGAGCCCAGCCTGCAGGGCTCCCATAAGTTCCATAGTATTATTAACCCTCCTTTACTGTTTTTCCTTACAAAGCAGCTGCTGTCGCAAGCCCCTGAGTAAAGAAAGGTCCAATGTCCGAGCATAGTCTGATATATTCGGACATGTTGCCCTTTTTTCTAAAAGGTCTCAGCACTGCCTGGCATTTTCAAAAGCCAATTGTTTCCATTCTGTGAGGGCAAGTACCGCGATGGAAAGTGTATCTAATAAAGATTGAGTAAAAGGGTACTCGGGACATATTGGTCACAAGCAACCTTGAATTCTTTTAGCTGTTTGAAAGGAATAGGAGTATGATCTCTCATCAGATTACCCTGGGCATCCTGTCACTCAGTTACAGGGAACTGCATACTGAACTCCCCTATATCCTCTCCTTGTTTTGCTGCATGTGCGGCAGCACTAAGCATAGATCCTTTCCTGGAGCCCCAGTCACAACCAGTGCTGCAACTGGCAAGTCTTCTAGAAAAGGATTCCTTTCACTGAATGCACTCTGAAGCCTCTGAAATACCTTGGCCCCAGTAAGTTTTGGCACCCATTCATGGGACTCTATCTCAGAGTGCTTTTCTATTAACTTGACTTGCATTTCCCTCATCTTTGCTGCTAATGATGCATAAGCTTCCTCCCAGCCTACCACCTTTGTTTAATCTGGGCAGGACTTCTGAGTATCTTGCACCAGGTTTTGATTCTCAGGTTGAAGTGCCTCGGAGGCAGCGAAAATACCCAAATCCTCATCATGATAATGTGCCACCTTGTCCTCTAAGGGCTCCACATCGCCTGGGTCAAGGGGTTCCTCATCCTTGCTTTCAAAGCCCTCCAGTTAACTTTTCAGTGACTTCAGTGGTTGAGGAGGAGGCAGAGGCGCAGAAGGAAGTTTACTTTCACTTTTGTTTGAGCATGCAAATTGGTGTTCAGGCTGGAGTCCCTCATGCCTATGGTACAGGCTATCCCTAACTAAATCCCATAAGCTAAACGTGTCTATGGGAACCTTCTATGTCCATTAGTGGTGTAGTGATCTTTTAACCATTTCCCTACTTTTTGCCAAGTTTCAATATTTACAGTCCCTTCCTCAGGAAACCAAGGACATACCTTAACCACAAAAATCTAAAAACTTCTCTATTCTTTGGTAGCTTACTTTTGCTCCTCTAGCTTTTAACATATCTTGAAAAATATTTACAAAAATCTGTTTGCTATTTCCTTGCCCCATTTTTCTCCCAATAGCTACTCACGTCACCACCAATCTCTTTGTGTACACCTTTGTAATCCACGGTGTCCTTCACTTTGTCCCCCGTTTTCAGTGTCCCTGGTTTGGGCGCCACTCTTGTCCAAGCCAGCCAATGAGTTGAACAGTCCTGAAAGAGGGAGTGAGACAGAATTTATTGGGAGGGCAATAGTGAATACTGAAGCCTCGTGTTTATTTTTCATACTCCTTTTAACCATGCAGAAACAACCTGGGGTTAATTATCTCATTGTTAAGCAAGCATATTTGATACACATAGCAACTCTTGTGACCTATTTTCCCAGAGCTTGCACACGTTCTTGTTCTTAACAGTCTGTTCTAAATGTAAACTCACAGAAGAAATCAGCAAACAGTGACACATAGGTCTTGAGACTTCTCAGCCGTTTCAAGGCTGAGTCTTTATGGCCTTCAACAAGGGTCCTAGAATCCAACCTTGTTCTTCAACCTGCCTGCCCCAGAGCTCTGAAATTGGAACCTGGACTTATAACATAGGGGAATGGTGAGCCTTATATTCCACATATGCATGATGAGTGGGTAGGAGAAATTTTATGAAATGTGTATTTCTCTAGTAGGCTGATTTGCAGATTAGTTTTATAGGGGCACTAACCTACACCTCTGTCAGATAACTGCCACTTCACACCTCCTTGCCTTAGAAACTCACTGGTGCTTGCAAAAGGCCAATGGTAATGATATCCAAGTAGCCACTCAGGCTAATGCCTCCCCACTTGATCGCAGCACAGCCTCTTCCCTCCACACTCATTTTGTCTTCCTACCCCTTCAGCCTCCTGGTAGAGCATGTTTTACAAGCTCATGCCCACACACTAGCTATCCACCCTCTTCCTAGAAGCCCAAGTCTATGGATGGGACATCCTAGAATACAAGTGAATAAGCCCTTTCCAACAGTTTGTATTGTTTGTCATCAGTTGAACATTATTTAGAGAGCTTGAACCTCATGCTCTGGGCAAAGATGACGGAAGATAAGTTATCTCTTTCCTTGATCCATCTCATTTACCTTCAAGCTTCTGCCGTCACCTTGGCTCTTGGCATTACCCATTTACCTACAACTAGGCGTTCTTTGAGTATAGCATGCATCCTTTTACAAAGGCTTTATCATTGCCATCTCTAAACACAAGAGCTGCAGAGAGGAGAAAATAAGCATCCCCCTTGGCCTGTTTCCTAGTTAAGGCTGTCTCTGCATTGACCAGCTCACCTCTAGGATTTGCTGTTCATGTCCCTCTGTCTCTTATTGTCCACTTCAAAAAGAAGTTTCACTGATTAGCACACTCTGCTGTGCATATTACTATGGGCCTCTAATGGATTCCCCCAGCCTAAGTCATTTCTTAACACTCAGTAGATTATTCAAGGAGATGCGAGCTCATAAAGTTTGATGAAGAGCCCAGATGAGTTGGAGTGAACACACACTAGCAGGAAACTCACAAAATGACATTTGTATTCTAACAGTCATATTAACATACACATGCATATTGTGAACAAATTAGCACATCTACTACAACTAACAAATCTTCATATAATACCCTCAGATTAATAAATACACATGCATTTACTTAAGAAAAACCACAAAGACACACTAAAATATACTAGAATTATAATAATAAAATAAATGCAGAACAGACTACAAGTTCTGTCACATTGTATAACATCTTAAGGCAATGTGCTAGCACACACAAAACACACAGACATAAAGTGCATACAAGAACATACACTGAGCTACAAGAATGTGGAGGTCTGTGGTAGGGACATTTTCTCTGCAGGTAGAGGAAATAGGTACCTAATTTAACTAATCCTTCTTAGGCTCCTCTACATTTCTCCCCTGAGGGCCCCTTTTATCTGTGGGCTTTCAGTGACCCCTGAGCCCAGCCATATCCCTGTATTGGTGTTTGTGTCTGGGTTCCCACAACCTTTCCCTCTGTGTGTCCGACTCAGAAATACACGATCGTAACTACAGCAGTCACACTGCTAATTGAGGGAAAATCAGTTCCTGGTCATGTCTCTAGAGAAGGATATTCTGCTCTCAATAATATGTGGAGGCATAGCCACCCACAGAACTTGAAGGGAACCTGTGGGTGCCCTGTGCAGAATAGGACGTGTATAGCCCATGCACAAGGGGACATAGGGCACGAAGGGAGGTGAGTTCTGTGGAGGTACCTTGAGACTAAGCATAAAATGTGTCTTGTCTCCCTTTTCCCACTCTTGTATCAATATTCACAACTACCGAATTAAACAAACAGCCTTTGGAGAAAAAAAAACGGACTCTAAAATCAGTCTGTGGTGGACAAGGGCAGACAGGAGCTGTGAATTAATAAAATGAATGAACTCAGAGAAGAAAGTCTCTGATTGGATGAATGGAGACAGGCGACTTGATATAGGATTGGGCTACTGGTGATAAGTTCTTGTAATATGTTGTCTGGAAAAATATATATACATACAAGCTAATAAAGTGAGATCCTTTGCACAGCAGGCACTGTTGTCCCAGGGAAGGAGGGAATACAGGAGGGGTATTGAATGCAAGGCATAAAGAGCTTGATGAAGCAGATGATGTGAACAGAATTCATCCTAGATGTAGGAATTACCAATTATATGGGAAATGTGGCTTGATTCAAGGGGAAAACGAAACAGAAACTAAGTTCAAAATCATCCTATCGTCACAGGGAGATTGGGTGAGTGTTTGAGAAAGACGTGAGGAGATGCACTGATTCCCTGAGGGATACCGAGAAGGAGAAGAATCCCCAGACACAACAGGAAGCCAGTGGTGAAGCTCCATCTGCACCTGCTCCTCGGTCTGAGACCTGTGCTCTGGGTCCTGAGGGCCCCTGCAGCCTAACCTCTTCCACTAGAATACATTCGTGTCTTGGTTAACTCTGACTTCCCCTAACTGTATACGTTGGTCTGGGTAGATTAGAGAAACAAATCCATAGACACACGCATATTGTGTATAAGAGATTTAATATAAAGGGCAATTGTACATTAAGAAAGCATCTCAACCCCAGTTAGGTCCAAGCCCATAAGTCCATAATTTGCACATATGTCGGATACCAATGTATAAATTCCTCTTCAGACTTATGAAGTACATGCAATGATCCAGAATGCAAGATGATCACAGGAAAGTGGGCAGAAAGTCTTTGGATCGAGTGGCATTGTAAGTTTCTCAGTGCTGACGGGGGCTCTACATGGATTCTCCAGCACCCAGGGCTTCTACTCAGGGATGTCTCACAGGGGGTCACCCTTGTCAGTAGGGTGTCTCCCAGGGATTAGAAAGAGTGTCTTCCCCTCAAAGATGGAATATGGGATTTCCCAGAATTCTCAGGAGATCGAGATGCCCACACATAGGCGTCATTGGCTATGATCCAATTGACAGACTCCAACCCTTCCCTCTTTATCCTCTCAAGTCCCAAATTTACACCAGATTATATAACTACCACACTGTTGAGTTTTTTGCACAGAATTACAGAGCTATGTCCTCGAACTTCAGATTGTCCATTTGAAGTTATAGTATATTCTTACTATTGTCTCTGGAAATGGTAAATTGGCCCTTCAGAGAATCTATGTGGCTTTTCCTACCAACACTATTAATGTATGAAACCCACTTCCGCCCATTCTCTGGGCCTAGGCAGACCCTCTGTGTATTATACACACAGACAGTGAATGCAGAGACAGCAGGGGAGAGTCTCAGAGAAGCCTCAGGCTGCCTAATGTCTCCCTCAGATTCCATAGCTCCACCTCACACTGGACACCTGCAAACAGACATCCTGATGATGAAAATCATAACATATTCACTGCCTCTCACTCACGCCCCCTCATACACACTTTATCTGCATCAAAGCACCATTTGAAATTCCAAAAAGGAAAATTGAGCTCAATACAGATTCCATGGTGACTTGATGTGTTCAGTCCTGAATGTTTGCACCTGGGAATTCCAGAGTTGGAGCACCTCTCCAAGAACTTCAGAGTTGGGACTTGGATGGTTTTCATCAGCAGGGGAGATGTATATTTGCATACCTTTTGCCTATATAGTCATAAGTAATGTTGAATGACTTCTAAGAGAGTCACTCCAAGAGTAGCTAAGGATGTTCTAGATATCTTGGAGAGCTCTGCGTGTGGAGTTCATTATGCGATGGGCTGCTAAATGCAAGGTCAATCATTTTAAATCTCCAATGGCTGTGCAGGGGAAAGAATGCTCTCCACACCCATGAAGGTTTACAGACGCAGAAGCCTAGAAGGGCAGTCCTATTCTATCCTATAGGGTTGTTATGAGAAAGAATTGACTTAATGGAAATGTCAGCCTACAGTTAGAGACACTTCCTTGAAATGTGCCCACCTCCTCCCCACCCCTTTGTGTGGTGCTTATTCTTTTCTTGATGCAGTTAAATATTCCCCATAGAAATATATATTTAATCTGACACAAGCTTCCCTTGTCTAATTCTGTTTTAAATTATCTTTTGGAAAGGAAATTCATATGCTAAAAGTAAAACCCTCATCATCACCTTCTAGACCTTCCCTAATTGTCCACTAGAGCTGAATATGACAGTGGCTCCTGAGTTTTGCTCCTTCCCTGCAGGTTTGTCTTGCCTTAATCAAGCTTGCCTTCCCTTCACAAATCTTTTGCACACCAATAATTTTAAGGTATCAAGTTACACTTAGATGTTCTTTAAATGCTGAAGATCTCTACATCTCCCAGAGAAGCCAATGCTGTTCGTGAATTTGCATAACACATCAGGACGTTTCCAGGGCATCTTCCTAAAACTAGAGGAAGTCTCCCATGGTTAAGGAGTTGATTTTGTTCTCCAAATCTAGGTATTATGCTTTACAATACTAATGCTTTCTTTTTTATTAAATACTTTTATTGGGGGCTCTTATGGCTCATATCACCATCCATGCATTCGTCCATTGTCAAGCTCATTTGTACATATGCTGCCATCATCATGTTGGAAGTGTGTGCTTTCTACCTGAGCCCTTGATATCAGCTCCTCATTTCCCCCCTCCCTCTCCCACTCTTCTTCCTTCATGAACCTTGATAAATTATAAATTTTTATTTTACATTTTCCACTGTCTCCCTTCACCCATTTTTCCATTGTTTGTCCCACTGGGAGGGAGGTATATGTCAGTCCTTGTGATTGATGCCCCCTTTCTACTCCCATCTTCCCATTATCCTCTTGGTATCTCTATTCTCATTATTGGCCCTGAGGGTTTTGTCTGTCCTGGATTCCTTTTGTTGTGAGATCTTAGCTGTAGAAGTGTATGTGCTCTGGTCTAGTCAGATTTGTAAGGTAGAATTGAGGTCATGATAGTGGGGGGAGAAGCATTACAAAACTAGAGGAAAGTTGTCTGTTTCATTGGTGCTGTAGTGCACTCTGACTAACTCTTCTCTTTCTTGTGACCCATATGTAAGGGGATTTCCAATTGTCTATAGATGGGCTTTGGGTCTCCACTGCACACACTTCTTCATTCACATGGATATGATTTAAAAAATTTTTTTGTTCTGGGTCTTTGATGCCTGATACATGATCACATGGACACTTCATGATCACACAGACTGGTGTGCTTCTTCCATTTTTGCTTCTCAACTACATGTCTGTTTATTTATCTTCAAGCCAGTAAGACCAGAGCCACTATATCTTTTGATAGCAATGAACCATCAGCATTCTTCACCACATTTGCTTATGCACCCAATTTGTCGACCGCCATCGTGTTAGGAAAGTGAGCATCACAGAATGCAGGGTTTTAGAACAAAGTGTTCTTACATTTGGGGAGTACTTGAGTTGAGGCCCAGTTTCCATCTTCAACCTTAATACCTAACATATCTATTTCCCTGCCATTACATATAAATATATTTACATAGGTATATGCCTATATTTAGACCTCTGTAAATGCCCTTTGCTTTCTAATTTTTCCTCCATTTCCTTTTACATTCCTCTTGTCCCACTAACATGTTCAGTCTTAATTTGAGTTTCAGTAATTCCTCGCTCTGACTTTGCCCTCGATTAATCCCCACTAGGCATCCTATGCTTTCTCTCCAACGATTTCAGTTCATTTGTTGTTAACTTGTCCTTGGGTTGGTTGATCCCCTCACCCCCACCTTCTATTCTCCCACCTCTCCTTCTCCCATGTCCCCCCGGGACCACTGGTCCTGTTTTTCCTTCTCTGAATTGTTTATCCAGTCTTCTATCTAGATCGACATGCAGAGACATTAATAAGAACAAAAACAAGGCAAAGCCAAACAAAACAACAGAGGAAGACAAAACCAACCGAACAAACAGAAATAACAACAAAAAGATAGCCAGTGACAAAACAAGAAATGCATATAAATCGTTGCAGGCTGGTTTTTGACTTTTAGGAATGCTTTCAAGTCGAGTCTGAAGGGGTGCTGTGCCACACTGTCCCCAACATCTAATTTTGGCATTCCCCGGGGACTTCATTGCTTTGCTTCCCTTGCTGTTGCATGCCCTTAGTATTTTGCCCCAATGTGATGGGGTCTGATCAGACACAATTCCCACCCTGAGTCTCCAGTGTTGTCCCCCATAGTGATATGGTTCAGTTAGGGACATCATGTCTTGTGGTGTGACTGGCCCTATGATCCTCACTGTGCCTTATCTGCTATGAGCAGTAATATCGTCCTTGGGGATTAGTGGGTCAGGATGTGTTCTTCTCACACTCCTACCCTCTTCGCTTCTCCCGTGTGCTCTAATCACAGATGCACATGTCCTTCAGCTTCAGTTCTGTTCTCTGAAGTGCCTTCTTTAGGTAGGGGTGGGGGGAAGGGAAGGGGGAGAGTCCACATAGTTGGGATTGGGGCAAGCGCCATTATATGATTTCTAATGACTATGAGACATTTTGATGCTTTATTAAGAATCTCAAAATGTCAGTTTCTCCAAGTTTCAAAAATACATGCAACTGTCAATTATTTCAGAAATGGTAAAATCAGGTTTGCTTTTGTTTTCTCTTCACAGGAGATATTTGGGCTGGGATTCACACACATATAGTTTCAACCTACAGTAACTGGTAAAAAAGAATTAGGATGGAGAGTAACTGATTGTGTTGAGAGAAGCACATGGAGGTCAGATTTTAACAGCCTAGAGAGATTATCGGTCCTTCTGGGATTGATTTCAACTTGTCCCAAGTGTGATTTCTTTCTCCCCTGTCTTCTCAGGAAGAACAAGGAATTTTAATTTTTAGGATCTTCCCTTCAGGAAAATAAGAGACATGAGAACTGTAGTTGCTGAAGTGTCCTTGAAGAGGTACTCCACGTGGGTGAACTGGGAAACTCCAGACACAAGAGGAAACAAACTTGGCATCCCCTGCACCTGCTCCTGTGGCAAAGATTGTGTCCCATGTACCCTGAGCTCACTCTGCTGCCCAGTTAGTGTTGTGATACTTGAGATGTTTGACCATTTAGCCTTCACTGTGTCTCCTGGTAAGTTTCCTACATTTACATGTCATTGTCCTCAGGTTTCAGATTGTTCAGTTAAAGTACACCCAGCTGGTTGAGCTATTGTGGTTTCAATGTATCAATATGTGAAAACTGAGTTGTTGCTAAGACTCTCATCACAAGACTTCTTTGCCACCTAACAGAGGTTGTGTTTCCCAGAACCTGATAGATCTAGAAACTTGATATCTGCAGACCTGAAAGTTAGACATAGCACTTTGAGACATTGCACATAGCTTTCCCAACTCATGACTGGTCTGTAGCAGCTCTACCTGAGCAATCACACCTAGGAATAAAGGGGGGGATATAATTTAAAACCATTCTAAGATGAAAATCATTGTTT
Source organism: Tenrec ecaudatus (assembly GCF_050624435.1). Taxonomy (NCBI): domain Eukaryota; kingdom Metazoa; phylum Chordata; class Mammalia; order Afrosoricida; family Tenrecidae; genus Tenrec; species Tenrec ecaudatus. Next base: position 179,792 of record NW_027459647.1, read on the forward strand.
TTGACATGAAGGTGCTTACAGGGTAGGACATTCATGTCACCAGGAAGAATCCAGAAGGGTGTTACCTCCACAGGCATCTATGATCAACACGGTAAGGATGAAGACCTAAGAAGTCTGACTTTCATTTGTGACTTGGAGCTCTGTTACCATATTTTACTCTAGGTGATTCACGTGTGCTGTGCATGTGGAAGCAGAAGGAGGATGATTCTGAGTAGGAGCAGCTGAGTAATGGCCTCTAGAGGGAATTTTTCTGACCTTTGTTCTGTGAGGTCAATCTCTACCCTTCATCATTTGCACTCACTATGGACAAACAATTTCTTCCTGAAAACCATGTGTAGATTTGTAGAAATGCAGACAGTTGGCCTGAGGTGTGAGCCATAACGAAGGGAATTCCTGGGGATACTATTTTTCTTGGAATGTTCCACTTTCTCTCTGGGCAGCCCAGTTCTACCCTTAGTACAAGGGTACCCCATGAGATGTGCAGGCTGTAGGGTTAAAGTGGGAGGTAAAATGATGAACATTTCTGAGAATCCGCTTCTCTTCAAAACAAAACAAATCACTTTTATTGGCACTTTTCAAGTTATCGTATAATCCAATACCTCAATCATATCAAGAAGAGTTTTACAATCTCTACCACAGTCAATTATGGAACAATTTTCCCCTCCATAATCATTATTCATGTAATATATTTCACATACTTGCAAAAATGTATGTAACAAAACTTTCACCAGTTCAACAACTTCTGCATGTGTAATTCAGTGCCACTGAGTATTCTTTTCATGTTGTACAACCATTATTTTAATCACCCTGCATATTTTTCCACCACCATTAAAATTAATTCACTATCCCCTAAGCAAAAACTCTTCCTCCTTCACACATGGTAACCATAGATCAAGTCCCCCCCCTTTCTTTTGTAATGTTCCTGATATAACATTCAGATTTCCATACTTAAAACACTTCTAGAAAAGAGTTGTATATCCATTGTCAAATAAGCTTAATGCTCACTCGTGCCTCACAGATCCACTAATTACTCCCTAATTCCCCTCCCCCTTCCATATAAACCATTGCCTCAGTTATTGTCTCCATGCATCCACTTCTTTTTTGCTTCCAAACAGGGAGACAATAGCAAAAACAATTAAAAACCCAAAAAAGAAACATAAAGAAAAATAATAATAACATAAAGATACAAATTTAAGTAGAGTATAAAACAGAGAAGGCACCTACTTCTCTTTTCCTGTCCTCCTCTTCATCTGCCTCCTTGGTTGCTGTGGTAGTTGCATAATCTGTTGTCAATTTGAGACTTAAGAATGAAGGGGTGGAGTTTAGTCTGTCAGTGCGGGTGCAGTTTGATGACCTCATTTGGAGGCATTGAGGAGATAAATAGTTCCCTGGAGGCGGGACACAAGTTCATGCCCTGTGAGACATTCCTGTGAACAAGACACATGAAGCGACACTAGAGCCCTGGAGCTGAAGGAGCCACGTGGAGACCCTTGACAGCATTGAGATGTTTCCGCCTCCACTGGATCCAAAAGAATTTCCACTCACTGGCATGTGGTCTTCCTGCATTCGACATCATTGTATATGTTGTGTGAGTCTGAAAAGAATTTATAGTCTGGTATTGGATATATGGGCTAATTTCAGACTTAGTGACTTCAACTGGACTGGGCAGGTATGCTTTCTTAATGTACAATTGCTCTTTGATATAAAGTTCTCTCTTGTACACATATGAATGTCTATGAATTTTTTCCCTAGTCAACCCAGAGTAACACAGTTGTGGAGTTTCACATGTTCACTTTCCAGGCACTAGGTAGAGGTGCCCATGGTTTATGACAAGATTTAGCTAGATCCATCCTCTAGGTGATCATATTCTGGGTACAAAATCTTAACATGGCTCTGTTCAATACTTACCTTCATTGAAAAATGAATGAAGATAAGGGCATTACAGCAAAATGGGGTGAAAAAAAGCAGATGGTGCCAGGCTATCAATTATCTGGGGTCTAAAAGGCTTGTCTTCAAAGAAGCAGCCATCTAAGTCAGGTGTCAAGGAAGTCCACAATGAAGAAGCACACCAGCATGTGGGATCCAAAGATAGTGACAATTAAATTCAAATGTAATGAAGGAAAAAGTCCCAGAGCTCAAATGATGAACATCCATCTTGTCGAAGGGTAGGTGAACAGTGAGAACTCAAAATCCATCTGAAGAATATCTAGTCATATTAAACCTCTGGTACATCCCCTTGAAAAGGTTTACCATCAGACAGAGATGATTGTGAACTTGATCACAGTGGATCAGACCATGGCATAATATGACAATTGGTCAGTTGACCTACCTCTCGATCCAACCTGTACTTGCTCTAAGGTAAAGTATTTCCCACTTGTTCCATAACAGTATTTTTTTTGCTGAACTTTAAAATATTGATGGTAGTCTTTCCTTTCTCATTCTTTATTTTCATTTTTATCTTTATATTATTATTATTTTCTTCTTGCAGCTTTATTTTAGTTTTGGTTTTGGTTGTTTCTATTGGGTTTCCAAAGTTGTAACGCACAGACACGGATCCCTAGAGACAATAACTGATGCAATGGTCTATAGGACCCTAGGGGAGTAGAGGAGTAGCAAGGGTGAGGAAATTTTGGGAGCAAACAATGAATGTGGGAGGGGGAAAGAACATAAGAATTCATTATGATATATATGCATATATACATATATATTTTACAACACTGTAAACATTAAGTCAGTGAATATTTTTTAACATTTTATTTTATTTTTTCAATCTTTTTATTGGGGCTCATAAGGCTCTTATCACAATCTGTACATACATCAATTGAGCAAAGCACCCTTACACATTCGTTGCACTCGTCATTCTCATAATTCACCTTCCACTTGGGTTTCTGGAATCAGCTCGGTTTCCCTTTTTTGCCCCTGTCCCCCTCCCTCCCCGATGCCACCCCTGGTCCCTTGATAGTTTATAAATAATTATTATATCTTATCTTACACTCCCCAGGGTCTTCCCCTTACCCACCTCCCCATTGCCCATCTCCAAGAGAGGAGGTTACACATAGGTCTCCGAGATCGGTTCTCCCTTTCTACACCCCCTTCCCTCCTGGTGTCGCCACTCCCACCGCTGGTGTTGAGGGGTTCGTCTGTCCTAGATTCCCTGTGTTTCCAGATCCCTACTGCACTGCTGTACATCCTCTGGTATAACCAGGTCCGCTAGGTAAAATTGGGGTCATGATAATTGGGAGGGGAGGAAGCGTTCAGGAACTAGAGGAAGGTTTTTAGTTTCATTGTTGCTACACTGAACCCTGAGTGACTCATCTCCTCCCCACTACCCCTCTGGAAGGGATGGGATGTCCAGCTGTCTACAGTTGGGCATTGGGTCCCCATCATGTACTCCCCCTCTTTCACGGTGATATGATTCTCACCACCACCCCACCTTTGTTGTTGGAGACCTGGTCTCCTCTGCCCTTCATGATCACCTATATGTTGGTGTGCTGCTTCCGTGTGAGCTTGGTTGCTTCTGGGCTAGATGGCCGCTTGTTTGCTTTCAAGCCTTTAAGTGCCCAGACGCTATGTCTCTCAGTAGCCGGGCACCATCAGCCTTCTTCACCACACTTGCTTATGCACACTTTCGTCTTCAGTGATTATGTGAGGAAGGTGATCACACAATGATTGTTTTTGTTCCTTGGTGTCTGCTACATGGTCCATTCAACACCTTGTATTCGCTTAGGCCGTGTGCTTCTTCTCTTTGGGCTTTGTTGCTTCTGAGCTAGATGGCCGCTTATTTGCCTTCAAGCCTTTAAGACCCCAGACGCTATATATTTTTGATAGCCGGGAACCATCAGCTTGTCTGCTAGCTTAAGGTGGGTCTCTTGCAGGAAGCAGATTGATGGGTTATGTTTTCTAATCCAGTCCTCCAGCCTCTTACTTTTAATGTACGAATTGAGCCCATTGGTATTCAGAGTGATTATTACTATCTCTGGCTTCATAGTTTCCATACTCTGTTTTGTGTTTTGGGTCTTTACCTATCTCCCTTCATATCAGTGTGCTGCGTTTGAGTGAGGGTTTCTATCATGTCCTCTTTTCCATCTGAGACCCTGTTGTCCTGGTACTTGTTGCTGGCATGTTAACTTCTAGATGGAGATGGGATATATGGTGGCCTCCCGATGGTTCTAGTTGGAGCTTGATCTTCTGGCCATAGTGAGTCCGCCAGTATCTTCTGCAGGGTCGGGTGACTTGAAGCATATTTTTGAGTTCTTCCTTGTCCTGGAAGACCCTTACCCTCTATCTTAATGGATAACTTGGCAGGGTATAGGATTCTGGGTGAGGCATTTTTGTCTTTCAGTTTTTGGAAGATCTTGCTCCATTCTCTCCTCCTTCATGGTTTCTGCTGATAAGTCTGAGCATATTCTTACCTGGGCTCCTTTGTATGTGACTGTCTTCCTTTCTCTTGCTGCTCATAAATTTTCTCTTTTTCCTCTAAGTTGGATATTTTTACTATTATATGTCTTGGCGTGTTGCTCTTGGTGTTTACCTTAGCCGGCGTCCTCTCTGCTTCCTGTATGAAAGTCTGATTCTCCTTTGCTAGGTTGGGAAAATCTTCTTCCAGAAATTCCTTTGCTATCTTTGCTGTCCTTTTTTGTGTTATGTTGTGTTCCGGTAGACCGATTATTCGAACATTATTCCTCTTCATAGCATCTGTCATTGATCTCAGGCTGTCTTCTGTTTCTTTAATTTTCCCATCTGATTGTTTTTCTTGCTTGCTTCATTCGGTTTGAGTGTCCTCAGTTCACTGATACGGTTCTCAGCCTCCTCAAGCCTAGATGTAGCTTCTGTGACCTTTTGTGTGGCCTCTGCTACCTCCTCTGTTAGTTTCTGCAGTTCCCTTTGGTGGGTAGAATTCATCCCCTCTATTGTGGACTTCATCCCCTCTATTGTGTATTTCATCCCTTCTATTGTTGCATCCTTATTCTGGGTTGCTTCTCTTAGCTCCTGTATTACTGCAAGCAGAGTTCTGAAGATTTCCTTTTGTGGCTGATCCATATCTGTTTCTTCTATGAGTGACATTAGGTCTGTTTAAGTGCCTCGTTTCTCTTATTTCTTTGTTGGGAGTGATGTGGTCTGTTGATTTTTTCTTGATTCTTTCATAGGCCCCATGCTTCTGGGAGACCGGGGTAACCTTATCTATGTTATTGTTAAGGATTCTTTCAGGCAATTGCCTATGACCTACTGTAAGGGTGGGTCAGACTGCTGTGTAGACCGAGTTCCCTGTCAGGTTGGTAACCCACAGTGCAGAGATGTATCAGCAGCTGGAATGGGGGCTGGAGCCTCAGTGAGTGTCCTCAGGCTGCTTTGACCAGGTGTGACAGGGGACCCTTAGCAACCCCCTTTATGGGGAGTGGAGGTTAGTAATAAAAAGGATTTAAAAGGTTAACGATTTAAAAATAGTTTTTAACAAAATATGGGGAAGGAGGAAGAAAAAAATTGGAGAGAGAGGGAGGAGAATCTGTAATAGAAGAGGGACAAGCTGTGATACTAGTAGAGGTGGAAGGCGAAGAAAAAAGAGAGAGAAGGAGAATCTATAGAAAAGGGGCAGAAGAGAAATAAAAGCTTTAATGAAAAAGTAGGAAGGAAGGAGAGAGAGAATACAGCACAGAAAGAGTTTGAGGCGGTGGCTGGGCACCATCTAACTCTCCTGGTCTCCAGGACAAGGATGGAGGGCTGTGGTGTTGGTGGTCCGTTAGTCCTGTGGACTGCTTTGTTTCAGTTTTTGATTTTCTTCACTCGTCAACTCCAGATGGGGAGAGAGGGGATCCTAGTTGCTAGAGGTGGCTTTGCAATGGAGACAAACACTTTATACTAAAGTGAGATTCTTACGTGACATTTGCGTGACTGCAGCAGCCCCTGCTCATCTTCCTCCGTACTCACCCTAGCTGACCACCTTCCTGCCTCAGAGGATGGGGCACTCCCTCTGCCCGTCCACCCTCAGGTCCTCACTTTCAGTCCCACAGGATCCTGTGGTATCAATCCCCCACCCACCCTATCAGCCCCACCCCCAGCCTACACAAGGATTACAAACCCTTGCTCCACTCAGATTCTCTGTAGCTAGTGTCATCTCCCCTGTGTTCCTCAGAGTGTGCTCTGCACCCATGAGATTATTGATTGGTTTCCACCCATAGTGACCCTCTGTGTCCCACAGGGCTTGCTCTGGGGGCAGCTCTCAGAGGGGGAAACCAGGAGGAGAGGAGAGGGAGCAGTTGGGCAGAAGAAGCTGTGATGGACCCCACAGAGCCAGACTGCCCATGGAGGACAGGACCCTGTGGCTGTTTCCCCGAAGGTGTGCCCCTCAGGGCAGATCAATGCTCTGGAGACCCCACCACAGGTGGAGGCCCCCCGGCCCCTCTTCAGTCCCGCCCTCCACACCCTCACCTACATTTGGAGCTGGGTGAGCTTCTCCTCCTGGGCCGCCAGCTGCCTTTCCAAGTCCTGGTGTCAGGTATGTGGCCCTCTAAGGGGCGGATCCCTGCTCACCCCACAGTCAGGGTCTAGCAGGAGGTCCTTTCAGGAGGCCAGCCAGACCGCGGCCTGGCCCAGCATTCCCCGCAGCTCCTCCTGGTCCTGGCTCACCTGGCAGTGCTCCTGATGAAGGCCCAGGCCGTCCGGAGCTCCTGCAGCTGCCTGTGCTGCTCCCGGAAACACTGTGACCTGGGGGGCAGAGGGCTGTTGGGAGGGGCGCAGGGTGTCGCCTGGGTGGGGCAGGGCTGGGTTACCGTGGAGCAGGGAGAAGCAAGAAAGGGAGCTCTGGCCACGCACCACCCAGGCCCTAGTCCTCAGCGCGCACATCTCTGGGGCCATGACGTGGCTGGTGTCCAGCAGCTGTTGCCCCGCCGGCCGCACTGCCTGGGCTCTCAGGCAGAGCTCCTGCCCCAGTGTCTCCTTGGCCCCAACTGGCCCTTCTGAGGATATAGACTAGCACCTGCTTCTCTTGAGCCCGAATACTGGGTGGGGGACAGGGCATGGGAACGGGTCTCAGGGCCAGAGGGCAGAACAGGGAGGAGGCAGGGAAGAGCTGGGTGCCCCCACCCGCATGGAACAGAGCGAGCCCGCATCCAGGTGGGGTGGCACATACAGCAGTTCCTGGCAGTGCCTGAGGAAGGCGTGGCCATGGGCTACCCACTCCAGCTGCTGGCCCTGCTCCCAGGCCTTCATGTCCAGTTGGCCCAGGCCTCCTGCACCTCAGTCAGCTGCCCGGCCCGGACCTCCAGGACCGCAGGGTGTACCTGGATGGCCTCCATCCGCATCTGAACCACCACCTCGTCCACAGCCACCAGCTCCCTCTGCAGCTGGCAGAGAGCAGGCTGAATGCTCCTCCACCCAGGACTCTGCAGGCCATCCTGACTGTACCCCAGCCTAGGTCAAGCCCAGGCCTGTCACCCCCCATCCCAGAGGGGGCATGGGCAGGTTGCAGTCTTGCCTGGGGTCAGCTGGGGGTGAAGGCTCCTCATCCATCTATTGCCTACAAAGAGGGGTTCTTGCGGGGGGGAGGGACTGGGGCCCTCCCCTGCAGGAGGCGGTGCTGGCGCTGCAGGACCTTCACAGACGCTAGGTCGTGGCCAAGGACAGAACCCTCCACCAGGACCACCTTCTGCATGTGGCCCCACAGCTCGAGCGCCGCCTTGTGGAAGTCGAGGGCACAGCGGGAAGGAGGGCCAGCAACTTTCTCCCTTAGAACAGGGCCACCTCCTTTTGAGCAAAGACTGTGGCTTGGGGATTTGTGGGGCTTTAACACGGAGGGAAATAGGACGAAGACTCTATTCCCTAACTTATAACAGGGAGAATCTGGAAAGCTGGTATTCCACGGTAGGAAAGCCTCTACTTTGGTAAGTTAGAGGTAAAGTCCAAGTACATTATCCTGCTTTAAAAATCATTCCCACTGATTCTCCGTTAACAGCTAGGCTGCCTTAATGTGAGCACATGGCTGATTGTATCTCTGTGTAGAAGCAGATATGATCCTTTTGCCCTCTCTTCCCACCGTGACACCCTGCCCCCCTTGTAGCTTCCCCCAATGCAGGTATTAGCTTTCCTCACCTTGGTGAGCTCAAGTACAAGGGCCTTACGGTAGATACCGCCCACCTTGTGACCCATGTCACTACTGAAGAGGTGTGTCTCCAGGCTCCCTATACACGTCCCAAGATAGCAAAGGTTCCACTTCTCCCAGTTCCACGTGGTCCATCAAGAGGAGCTGAAGTGAGCATGCCTAATTAAACATGTCTGACTCTGTACTGTATTCTCTCGCCCCTGTCTTTCCTGTCCTCTGTGACTTTACCGTGACCTTTACCTATTATCATCGCTGTACATTCGCGCCTTCTGGCCCTTCGGTGGTTAGAAGATGGATGGTTTCCTCTGATCACAGCAGGTTCCTGATGAGGCCCGGGGGCCACAGGCAGGGCCCGAGGGAGGAAAGGGTCTTGACACGCATGTTGGGAGGAAGGCAAAAAGATGGGGAGCCCTGAGCACATGAGGACGGCGGCTCAGGGAGCGAGTGGGCTGCCTGTCAGGGGGTCTGCCTGTAGCACCTCCAACAGTCAGTGAGGAGAGGGCTGGCCCAGGGGCCACCCAGCCCCAGGATTTTGGTTGCAGGACCTGTCAGGTGCTCAGTGCACTGAGACACCAGATCCCGAGCAAGGAGGGTGTGGGGAGGGGAGGCAGGGAGCTCTAAGAGTGGCGGTCAGCAAGAAGACCAGCAGGGCCTGTGCCCCCAACGAAACTGCGGCCCGTGCTCAGGGAGCATTGGGAGAGCCCACTTCGTGGTCCTGCCACAAGGAGTGACCTGCGCTGAACGGCTCCAAACTGGGGGCAGGAAGGAGCTTGGTTGGACGGGGAAGGATGATTGATGCTGGGAGCTGGAGTCAGCCATGCCCCTTCATACACACATGCACACACGAGAATACACACACAAATATGCATGCACACACCCACATGCCCACCCCTACACATGGTCACGCACACACACGCACACACATCTGGGGTAGGCCCCTGTGTCCCGAGCCCCTTGGCTGTCACTGGCCTATCCCTCTGGGCACCTAACTCTGTGCGTGCTTTCATTGCCTTGTCCAGCCTCACCCATGTGGCCTCAACGCAGCTCCTGTGGACTTGACTCAGGGCCATGGAGCTGGGGGAGGCGAGTTCCAGGGCACCTGCCAGCTCCCTCAGGGTCTGCACCCTGGCAGCCCCACACTCTGCCTTTTCTCCCGGAAGACCTTGAACTTCTCTTCCAGCATCTGCCAAAGGTGGGGCTGGAGAGGGTCAATGTGGATGGGGTTCAGGCAGCTCCTAAAACTCACGAAAGGGCCAGCTGGTCCCAACAGCTCCCACATCCCTCAGCCCTGGTTCTAGAACTCTGCAGGGCAACTCCTGCCCCCTCAGCCCACCCAGCATCTACCCTACCCTCCGTTCCTCCATCCACGTTCCCAGCACACACACACACACACACACACACACACACACACACACTCATACACTTGCAGAATCTCTGGAGGGCTTCTTAATGTCTTTTTTGACACACACACACACACACACACACACACACATACACACTCATACACTTGCAGAATCTCGAGAGCTTCTGACTTTATGTCCTTTACACTCACACCCACATACATCCTTGAAAATCTCTCAAAGGCTACTGATTTGGTCTCTTTTTACACAAACACACACACAATCTTGCAGAATTTCTGGAGGGCTTCTGACTTCGTGTCCTTTTTACACACACGCACACACACACACTCACACACACTCATCCTCAGACCTTTGCAGTATCTCTAGAGGGCTTATGACTTCTTGTTCTTTTAACACAAACACACACACACACCACGGCAGAATCTCTAGAGGGCTTCTGACTTCGTGCCCTTTTTACACACACACGCACACACACACACTAACACACACTCACCCTCAGACCCTTGCAGTATCTCTAGAAGGCTTATGACTTCTTGTTCTTTTAACACAAACACACACACACACACACCACGGCAGAATCTCTAGAGTGCTTCTGATTTCGTGCCCTTTTTACACACACACGCACACACACACACTCACACACACTCCCCCTCAGACCCTTGCAGTATCTCTAGAGGGCTTATTACTTCTTGTTCTTTTAACACAAACACACACACACACACCACGGCAGAATCTCTAGAGGGCTTCTGACTTCGTGCCCTTTTTACACACACACACACACACACACACACAACACACACACACACACCCTTTCTGAATATCTGGAGGGTGTCTGACTTAATGTCATTTTTACAAACAGAAACAAACAAACTCTTACAGAAACTCTAGAGAGCTTCTGACTTTTTCTCTTTTTTACACACACACACACTCACACACCCTTGCAGAATCTCTAGAATGCTTCTGATCTCGTGTCCTTTTTATAGATACACACACACACTCACACTCTCTCAGAATATCTGGAGGGCTTCTGACCTCGTGTCCTTTGTACACACACATGCACACACACCCTTGCAGAATATCTGCAGGTCTTCTGAATTTGTGTCCTTTCTACACACTCACACACACACATGCACACATACACGCACCCTTGCAGAATCTCTGGAGGGCTTCTGACTTCTCCTTTTTACACATACACATACACACCATTGCAGAATCTCTAGAAGGCTTCTGATTTACTGTCCTTTTTACACACACACACACACAAACTATCACGCACCCTTGCTGAATCTCTGGAGGGCTTCTGAATTCATTTCCTTTTTTGACACACACACACACACACAAACACTCACACCTTTGAAAAATCTCTGGAGGGCTTCTTATTCGTGCCCTTTTGAAACACACTCATACACTTGCAGAATCCCTTGAGAGCTTCTGACTTCGTGTCCTTTACACTCACACGCACACACATCCTTGCAAATCTCTAGAAGGCTACTGATTTGGTTTCCTTTTTACACAAATACACACACAATCTTGCAGAATCTCAGGAGGGCTTCTGACTTCGTGTGCTTTTTACACACACACAAACACACGCACACACACTCACACTCAGACCCTTGCAGAATCTCTAGAGGGCTTCTAACTTCGTGTCCTTTTTACACAAACACACACACACACATGGCAGAATCTCTAGGGGGCTTATGACTTCGTGTAATTTTTACACACACAAACACACACACACATACACACTTTCAGAATCTCTGGAGGGTTTCTGACTTAATGTCCTTTTTACAAACGCAAACACACACGCACTTCCAGAATCTGTATAAGGCTTCTAGTTTCGTGTCCTTTTTACACACACAAACATACACGCACCCATGCAGAATCTCTGTAGGGCGTCTGATTTCATGTCCTTTTTACACTCACATACACACAAAAACACTTGCAAAATCTCTGGAGGGCGTCTGACTGTAGGTTTTACTTACACACACACACACACACACACACACACACAGACACACACTCATGCCCCTACAGAATCTCTGGAGGGCTTCTGACTTCGTGTCCTTTTTAGGACACACACACACACACCCTTCCAGAATCACTAGAGGGCTTCTGAGTTTGTTTCATTTTTACACACACAGACACATACACGCACCCTTGGAGAATCTCTGGAGGGCTGCTGACTTCGTTCTTTTTACACACACACACACACACACACACACACACACACCTTTGCAGAATCTCTTGAGTGCTTCTGACTTCGTGTCCTTTACACACACAACCACACACAACCTTGCATAATCTCTAGAGGGCTTCTGACATCGTGTCATTTTTATATACACACACATACTCACACTCATACCCTTGCAGAATCTCTGGAGGGCTTCTGAATTTGTGTCTTTTTTAGTCAGACACACACAAACACTCACACCCGTTCCTAATCTCTGGAGGGCTTCTGACTTTGTGTCCTTTACAGTCACACCCACACACAGCCTTCAATAATCTCTAGAGAGCTTCTGATATCGTGTCCTTTTAAACACACACACACACATACTCACACTCATACCCTTGCAGAATTTTAGGAGAGCTTCTGACTTCTTCTCCTTTTTACAGACACACACACATACACACCGTTGCTGAAACTGTAGAAGGCTTCTGAATTGGTTTCCTTTTTACACAAATACACAAACATTCTTGCAGAATCGCTGGAGGGCTTCTGACTTCGTGTCTTTTTACAAACACACACACACTCACACTCAGACCCTTGCAGAACCTCTAGAGGGCTTCTGACTTCTTGTTCTTTTTACACAAACACACACACACACCATGGCAGAATCTCTAGAGCGCTTCTGACTTCGTGCCCTTTTTACACACATACACACACACACAAACCCTTTCTGAATCTCTGGAGGGTGTCTGACTTAATGTCATTTTTACAAACACAAACACACACACACTCTTGCAGAAACTGTAAGGGGCTTCTGACTTCGGGTCCTTTTTACACACACACACACACCCACACACACACTCACACACCCTTGCAGAATGTCTAGAGTGCTTCTGACTTCGGGTCCTTTTTACACACACACACACACACACACACACACACACACACTCATACACTTTGAGAAACATCTGGAACAGTCTGTTCTGGAGACTCAGATCCTGAGACTGTGGTGTGGGGGCACCAAGCTCACGTGGCTGAGGATGTTTCGGTGCAGGGTGGAGCCATGCACCCCAGAGCTCTCTGTATTCCACAGGCGGATGGTGCTGTCAGAAGAGCAGGTGATAAAGGAGCTCGGGGGCAGGCAGGCCTGTTGACTGTCCTTCACCTCAGGGTAGACCTGGAGGAGCACAAGGACCAGAGGGACCTGGGTCAGACCTTGGCTGCCCACAGAGATGGGACGGGATGAGAGTAGAGAAAAGGTTGGTCAAGACTTAGCCCCAGGCTTTTCCCAGAGCAAGCAAGTCATAATGATTAGCTCTTGTCTTTAACAAGTAAAGGAATATACATTAACCAAGCACCTAGTAAGTACTAGGCATTCTAAATCTCCCACTTACATTGTCTCCTTTTCGTAAAAATCAAATGCATCAGGTATGTCATTTCACAATTGCAGAAACTAAGGTTTGGTCAAGTTCAGGAACATGTCCAAAGAGGCAAAGCTAAGACTGCACAGGGGCATACTGAAAAACGTCTGAGATGAGTCAGCACTAAAATCCCCTCCCATCCTCAGAGCCAATTAACAGATACGCAGGGACCCAGGGGCACTGCTGGGGGAGCAAGGGTGCTGGAGGAAACAAATTCCACACTTGAGGAACTCCAGCTCCTAATAGTAGCCCAGGAAACACGGTCAGTCTCAGCAGATCTGGCCCACGTACCTCTACACTCCAGAAGCAGGAGGAATGATAGAGAGCTGAATACACCTTGCCCACTTTCTTGGGTCCTTCACAACCCAGACATAAATACTATGGTCATTGTACACACAAGACAGCCACTGATTTGCAGGATCAAAGGTCAAGGCGATGGTGTCCGGATACTTCGCATTGGCCACTGCAGCGAAAAGGTGACTGAGGAAAGAGGGGGGCCGGGGTGTCCAGGGCAGACAGGGCAAACTGGTGAGTGAGCGCTAATGAAATGGGGCACTCAAGGGAGGAGCAGCAGGTTGGCCAGCAGTCACTGGAGAAAGAACGCAGCAGCTAGCCTGGCATTCCTTGCCATGGGGCTCTCCAAAAGAACACAAGTTATTTCATAGCCCCCAACGTCAGGCGGGGACAGTGTGTGGCCGTGATGCAGCCAAGCAGATGTCAGGCCCTTCTAGACTCACGTCAGAGGACAAGGAAGGACACTGTGCAAGCCACAACCATGGTCATATATCATTTCCTACCAATTGCAGATTTAGTCCCGTCCTGCCCTGAAAGAGAAATTAATATACCCAACTGCAGAACTGCCCCGCTTCCTGACAGCACTGAAACCAGAGCAAAACTTCACTTCCTGCAATCACCCAACCCAAGGCCCAAGGCTACAATAAGCCCCTCCTACCGCAGCTGCAACGCAGCACCACCCTGAGGGAGAAAGGCCTGCTCCGTCAGGTTTCCAGTCTCTCTCAGAAGGTGGCGGAAGGACCTTGGACCTCTACTCAAACACTCCCTCAATGCATGAATACCTTCTTTTATTAAATTGGAACTCTATGATGCTCACTCTCCCAACACAACAGCTGGAGCCAAAGTGAGTGAACAAGTAAATGTGGTGAAGAAAGCTGATGGTGCCCGGCTATCAAGGGAGATAGTGACTGGGGTCTTAAAGGCTTGAAGAGAAGCAAGCGGCCATCTAGCTCAGAAGCAACAAAGTCCACATGGAAGAACACGCCAGCCTGTGTGATCGAGTGGTCCCGGAGGGATCAGTTACCAGGCATCAAAGAACAAAAAATCATATCATTGACTGCACACCTCCATGATGGGATCGCTGAGGGCAGATGGGTGAATGGGCAAGTGTGGTGAGGAAAGCTGATGGTGCCCGACTATCAGGGGAGATAGTGTCTGGGGTCTTGGAGGCTTGGGGGTGAGCGGGCGGCCATCTAGCTCAGAAGCAAATAAGCCCGCATGGAGGAAGCACGCCGGCCAGTGCGATCACGGGGTGCCCAGGGGACCAGGTATAAGGCATCATGCAAAAAAAAAAAAAAGATATAAGTGTGTGTATGTATGTGTATATATGTGTATATGTATATATGTATGTGTATATATGTATATATATATCATATTAAATGAAGGGGGAAGTGCAGAGTGGAGACCCAAGGCCCAAGTAACGGCCAATGGAGATCCCCTCATAGAGGGGTTTAGGAGAGGAGATGGGTTAATTAGGGTGTGAGGTGGTATCGATGAGGAACACAGCTTTCCCCCAGATCCTGGATGCTTCCTCCCCCCAACTACCATGATCCGAATTCTACCTTGCAGGGCTGGATAGGACAGAGGCTGTACACTGGTACATATGAGGGTTGGAGGTACAGGGAATCCAGGGTGGATGATACCTTCGGGACCAGGGGTGTGAGGGACGATGCTGGGAGAGTGGAGGGTGAGTGGGTTGGAAGGGGGAGCTGATTGCAGGGATCCACATGTGACCTCTTCCCTGGGAGAGGGACAGCAGAGAAGGGGGGAAGGGAGACTCTGGATAGGGCAAGATATGACAAAATAACGATGTATAAATTACCAAGGGCATATGAGGGAGGGGGGAATGGGGAGGGGGGGGGGTAAAGAGGACCTGATGCAAGGGGCTTAAGTGGAGAGCAAATGCTTTGGGAATGTATGGATGTGCTTTATACAATTGATGTATGTATATGTATGGATTGTGGTAAGAGTTGTTTGAGTCCCTAATAAAATGTAAAAGAAGAAAAGAGAAAAAAATGATTAGGGCAAAGACTGTACAGATGTGCTTTATACAATTGATGTATGTATATGTATGAACTGTGAAAAGAATTGTATCAGCCCCAATAAATTGTTAAAATAAAAAATAAAAAATAAAATAAATAAAATAAAAAAAGAAACCCTAAGGAACTGCCCGTCTGTCCTAGCTGTGGTCTTTACAGGACAATACATTACCACACTGCAGACTCAGATTAACACGGTTGCCCACAGTGAGCAAGAAATGCTAAAAGACCCACCTGTGCTTGACTGCAAGGGTCTTCCCAGAGGTCTATGTGTGCCCTCCTCTCCTTGCAGCATGCCAAGGATGGCCTGGCACAGAGTGGGGCTCTGACAGGACTCAGGGGCCCACCCACACCGCTCACCTGGCCTCTGATGCTGGCAATGTCTGTCCCCAGGGCATGGGGCCGGGGCAGCGTGCTGAGGAAGTGCAGGTTGGAGGGGTTGAAAAGGCGCACGGTGCCGTCAGCACAGCCACAGAAGATGTAGTCCTGGCTCACCGAGATGCAGTGGGCCACTGTGGTCTGTGAGCACAGAAGCCCCAGTCAGCAAGGGTGTCTGCGCACTCCTTCACCCGACACCTCAACAGCCATGAGCCAAGAGGCAAGGACAAGTGCAAGGCAGGCCAGCTGCCCTGGCCGGAGCCCCTCATTGCCACTCCCTCTAACAGCAGCTAGCCAGATGGCCCACAGCTCCGTGCAATTAGGGGGAAGGAGTCAGCAAGCCGTATAAGGCACCTGAGTTTTAGGCAAAGACACACTCAGAAAAGGCCGGCCAAGAGAAAGGCAGCAGAGGCAGCAGACAGGGCCAGCACACTTACTGTGATGCTATCTTTGTGCTGAGCAGAAGAGGAAAGCAGAGGAAGAGGCAGAGACAGAGAGCGCGAGTGAGCTGAGAGGTTCCCAAACACCTTCCTCCGCCTGGGGCCTCCCCCAGCGTGCATGCAGACCCCGATGCTAGCCTGAGGAACCCCGGAGCCTGGAGGTGACAGACAGGAGGGTGCCGACAAAGCATTCACTTACCCTCAGCTCCACCCACTTGTCCACCAGTCTCCGGTCACTGAACTCGCACAGCTGCCCCGAGGATGTGATACAAAAGGTGCTGTCAGCCTTCTTCCCGCGGCCACAGGCTACATCAGTGAACAGGTTGTTCCGCAGGTCCCCCAGGAGCGCGGAGCGGCCCAGCTGGGGCACAGTGGCATTCACCTGTGGAGGCACACCACAGGTGCCACCCACCCACCCACCCTGCAGGCTACCCCCTGGAAAGCAGGCCCTGGGGAGAGAGGGAAAAGGCTTCCCTTGCAGATTGACATAGCACCTGGCCCAGCTGAGACTTCCAAGGGGCTTTTGAGCATGCAGAAGGGGGCGCAGGTGGAACAGATCTGGGCAGACCCCACCCTGGTGGCTACTTGCTGCCTCACCTTTGAGGTCTTGCTGTCATCAAGGTACCAGAATTTGATGTGCCGGTTGCCTGCAATGACAAAGTAGCTGCAGTCTTCAGAGAAGGATACTGCTGTCACCCGACTGGACACCTTGTTGGAAGCCACTACAATGTTTTTTCTGGAGAGAAAGTCAAGGGAAATCAAGGCTCTGCTTCTAGGAGCTGAGGGAAAAGAAACTTACACACTGAAGGAGGTTAGACAAGCTGTGAACTTGACCTCTCCTTCTGCCCCTTCTTCAGCATCCTAGATACACAGTTGCTCCTTTCTGCTCAGAGTTCTCTAGAGAGGGACTGAGGCCAGCAGGCGGAAGTGAAGGCCACCTGTCAGCAGTTTCTTGGCTCCCCTCCTGGCCCTGCCTGTCCTGAGGCCAGCAGCCCACTCACCTTCCAGGCCCAGATATTGACGATCATGTCATGCTGGTAGCCCACTGAGACAATGTACTTGGTGCTGGGTGAGAAGGCCACACACGCCATGCCATACTTATGCTCCTGAAGCTCTGCCACCTAGCTGCGCTCCGACACGTCCCATACCCGCACAGCAGGCATGTGTCCACTCTGCGGGGACGAAGACCACGAAGTAAAGGCCAGAGGCAGCCAGCTCCCTCCCCATCCACGGAGGCCTGGCCCTCCCAGCCACTGGACAAGAGCCTGCACATAAATGAAGGACACCTAACCTAATGTGCCTGCACATGAATCAAGGACACCCCCGGAGGGAATGTGATCAGTGTTGGGGAACAGGGACTCTCAGGGATGGGCTCCTGGCGTGATTTGAATGGGCAAGAACCACCACTCCTGCGGTTTGCTCCCACAGCCTCACAGGGCAAGTCTATGGGAGGGCAGCCCTGTTCCACACTCTGACCAGAAGGGGGACTCCAGGGATAAGGAATGTTTTAAGGAGGTGTTTTTCAAAATGTGGTTCCCAAATTGGCAGCTTCAGCCTCACCGGGAACTCCTTGTTAGCATTGCAAACTGAAGAGAGCCACCCCAGACCTGCTGAGCCCGAGAGTCAGCAGTCTGTACTATGGGACCACCATAGCACTTCTGACGCAGGCTACAGCCTAAGAACACTGCTCTAGGGCAGACCAAACACCCAAAGTGGACACCAGTACAGAAAATCAAACTTGGCACCAGTCCTATGAGGGCCGCAGGCTGTCACTCTCTGCTAAGGCCAGGCCACCCCCTCTGCAGTGCCTGAGCTTCCTTCCTCACTCACCTCGCCGGTGACCAGGTACTTGCCATCAGGAGAGAAGGCAAGGGCAGTGATGGTTTTCCTGAAAGGAATGGGGGCAGGCTCAAGAGGGGCACTGGCAACCTGGCCCAGGTCTGGCCTCTCACAGTCCCCTCTCAAAACAAGGGCAGCAAACCCGCCCTCCCTGTGCTGCTTCCTTGCAGGCCTGGGGCCCAACAGGGCCCAATGCTACAGAGAAGCAGGTGGCACCCCTCTGGCCATCCCTGGGGAAAGGTGGCACTCCCCAAAGCCCCAGAGCCCATTTACCTGGAGCTGTTGAGGATGTGGTGCTGCTTGTGTTTCCGGGGATTGAAGAGCACAACCACACACCTGGGGAGAGGGAGAGGGGAGCACAGGCTTAGCACCCCACCTCAGTGGCCCAGCCCAGAGGACCCCATGTTGCCAGAGTGCAGCTGGCTCCTGGCAGCACTCTTCTGCCTTTCTCCCCTTCTGTAGCCCCACACGGTGCAAGGGCCTGTAGGGAGCCCTGGGTGCCCAGTGATGGGGTGGCCGGTCTTCCCAGAGCCCTTGTCCCTACCCCAGGGCAGAGGGCAGAGAGAAGGATGCACATGATTTGGGTAAGAACAGGCCTCAGCTGTGCCCTTGTTTACAGACCTCCTTGTTTCCAGGAGAGAGTGGGATCTCTCATGTCTGCACCCATGTGTGTACTTGGCAAGAGCCAGCCCTCCACATGTTGGATGAGGAAGCAAGTGGAAGGTCAGGGCCCAGGGCCAGGCCTGCAGGGAGACTAAGGGGGATGGAGAGGCAGAAAACTACCTGAGGGAGGGAACTTCATGGAGCTGCTGGCCCAAGTCAGACTCTTTAGCCCAAAGAGACTGAGCAGCGCCATTCTAACAGCCTCCAGGCTCCCTCTCCAGTCAGGCAGCAAGGCTGGGTGAGATTGCATGGAGACTGAAATTCAAGAGTGAACTCGAGAGAGGAAGGCAGGTAAGAGTCAGGGACAAGGAGCTGGGAGCCAACAGCTCGCCAGTGTCTCAGGGGCCATGGCGCTCAGCAGGTTTAGGCCCTCTGCCCAGCTGTCCCCTCTCTTCATTAGTGCTGTGCCTACTACTTGCTATTAGCTGGCCACAGCAAGCCTGGAGACTGCTCCCCCAGGTAAGGGGGTCGACTGCGTAGACGGAGGAGAGACTCAGTAGAAAGCTACTTGTCCCAACACTGCCTTTTACAACAGGAAGCAGACACAGGACCCGCATCTGGACCCCACTGCTTGCAGATGGGAGCAGGAGCTGCAGCACAGGGCTTGGTCTCTTCTGCAGACAGAGGCCTCCGGCTCGGCTCAATGAGCCAGTTCGCTATGCAAATTCCACTGTCAACTAGGGATTCTGGGATCTTGGAGGTGCACCAGGTAAGCTCACAGTTGGCTACCAGGCTGATTGACAGCCTTAGAAGCCTGAGCATCATCCTCATCTCCTCAGAGCCCCGCCCCCTCCAATCCTTTTTCACCCTCTTTTTCTTTGTTCTCTTTTTTATCTCCTTTCTCTCTTTAAACCGATTTGAAGACCCCTGCTCTCCACATCCCTTGAATGAGGAAAATAAGATGACGTTAGAAACACGCAGACTCACACTTGCCCAGTTGTTCTGAAGGAGAGTCTAATACATGGGACTGGCCTAACTCCTCTAAAACAGAGCTGCCTGCACAGAGGATGAAAGGAACTGTGCTCAAACACTCAACCACATTCACTGTCGCTGAGTCGATTCTGACTCAGTGACCCTACAGAACACAGCAAAACTGCCCCTGTGGGTTTCCGATACGAACTATCTAGGGGACCACAAAGTGTCATCTTTCTCCTTTGGAGTGCCTGGTGGGGCCTAACTGCTGTCCTTGCCATTAGAACCCCAACACAGAACCATGACACCCTCAGGTATCTGGGCATCCAAAATTGAGAGATAAGGACCACTAAGGAATAGAGCCAGGGTTCACAAACAGGGCTTCTGATTTCGGGTCCTTTTTACACACACACACACACACACACACACACACACACGGTCACACTCACATCCAAATGCATACCCATACCCTTGCAGAATGTCTGGAAGGCGTCTGACTTCATGTCCTTTTTACACACACACACACACACACACACACCCCTTGCAGGATCACTAGAGGGCTTCTGATTTTGTTTCCTTTTACACACACACACACATACACACACACACACACTAACACTCATACCCAGGCAGAATCACTAGAGGGCTTCTGACATTGTGTCTTTTTTACACGCAAACACACATACACACCGTTGCAGAATCTCTAGAAGGCTTCTGATTTACTGTCCTTTACACATACACACACACACACACACACACACACACACTTGCAGAACCTCTGGAGGGCTTCTGACTTCGTGTCCTTTTTACACACTAACACACACACATATACACACATGCACGCACCCTTGCAGAATATCTGGAGGGATTCTGATTTCCTGTCCTTTTTACACGCACACACCCACACAGACACACACACACCCTTGCAGAATGTATAGAGGGCTTCTGAATTCTTGTTTTTTACACACACACACACACACACACACACACACACACACTCACAATCATACCCTTCCAGAATCTCCTTAGGGCTTCGGACTTCATGTCCTTTTTCCAAACACACACATACATGCACCCTTAGAATCTTCAGAGGGCTTCTGACTTCGTGTCCTTTTTACACACCCACTCACACTCATACCCTTGAAGAATCTCTAGAGGGCTTTTGACATCTTGTCCTTTACACACACACACACACACACATACACACACACACGCACACCCTTGCAGAATCTCTGGAGGGATTCTAAAGTCATGTCGTTTTTACATACAAACACACACATCCTTTCAGAATTTGTAGAGGGCTTCTGACTTCGTGTCCTTTTTACACACACACACACACATTCACACTCATACCCTTCCATAATCACTGGATGTCTTCTGACTTCGTGTTCTTTTTCCACACACACACACACACGCAAACACACACTCACACCCTTGCAGAATCTCTGGAGAGGGTTTGAACGACCCTGTTGGTCATGGTATGTCGTGTGACTAGAAGTGTATATGAGCAGAGAATCCCTCAGAGAACAATTACTGAAGTCTATAGAGCAGGGGTCAGGGATACACTGCGGGTCTCTCGGTCCATGCATGTGGCTCTGAAGTAAAATGGAAACCTATTCAAGGACAGTTATTATTCAGATAATGGTGATTGAAGTTGCAAAACTATATTTTTTTACCTAAATAGTCAAAGTGCCCGTTAGGTAACCTAGATAGTCCAAATGCCCGCCAGGAAACCCACATAGTCCAAGTGCCTGCTAGGGAACTTACATAGTCCAAGTGCCCGTTAGTTAAACTAGATAGTCCAAGTGCCCACTAGGTAACCTAGATAGTCTAAGTGCGTGCTAGGGTATGCACATAGTCCGAGTGTCTGCTAGGAAACCTAGATAGTCCAAGTGCCCGCTAGGTAACTTACATAGTCCAAGTGCCCGTTCGTTAACCTAGATAGTCCATGTGCCCGCTAGGTTACCTAGACAGTCCAAGTGCCCGCTAATTAACCTACATAGTCCAAGTCCCTGATAGGGAACCTACATAATCCAAGTGCCCGATAGGGAACCTACATAATCCAAGTGCCCGCTAGGGAACCTACATAGTCCAAGTGCCGTTAGTTAACCTAGATAGTCAAAGTGCCTGCTAGGTAACCTAGATAGTCCAAGTGCCCGCTAGTTAACCTAAGTAGTACAAATATCCGATAGGGATTCTACATAGTCCAAGTGCCCGCTAGTTAACCTAAATAGTCCAAGTCCCCGCTAGGTAACCTAGACAGTCCAAGTGACCATTAGGTTACCTACATAGTCCAAGTGCCCGTTCGTTAACCTACATAGTCCAAGTGCCCGCTAGGTAACGTAGATAGCCCAAGTGCCCGCTAGTTAACCTAGATAGTCCAAATGCCCGCTAGTTAACCTTGATAGTCCCAGTGCCTTCTTGTTAACCTAAATAGTCCAAGTGCCCGCTAGAGAACCTACATAGTCCAAGTGCCAGTTAGGTAAGCTAGATAGTCCAAATACCCGCCAGGAAACCCACATAGTCCAAGTGCCTGCTAGGGAACTTACATAGTCCAAGGGCCCGCTAGGGAACCTACATAGTCCAAGTGCCCGTTAGTAAACCAAGATAGTCCAAGGGCCCGCTAGGTAACCTAGATAGTCCAAGTGCGCGCTAGGGTATGTACAAAGTCCGAGTGCCTGCTAGGAAACCTAGATTGTCCAAGTGCCCGCTAGTTAACCTACATAGTCCAAGGGCCCGCTAGTTAACCTACATAGTTCAAGGTCCGCTAGTTAACCAAGATAGTCCAAGTGCCCGCTAGTTAACCTATGCAGTACAAATGTCTGATAGGGATCCTACATAGTCCAAGTGCACGCTAGGTAACCTACATAGTCCAAGTGCCCGTTCGTTAACCTAGATATTCAAAGTGCCCGCTAGGTAACCTAGACAGTCCAAGTGGCCGCTAGGTTACCTACATAGTCCAAGTGCCCGTTCGTTAACCTAGATAGTCCAAGTGCGCGCTAGGTTACCTAGACAGTCCAAGTGCCCGCTAGTTAACCTACAAAGTCGAAGTGCCCGATAGGGAACCTACATAATCCAAGTGCCCGCTAGGGAACCTACATAGTCCAAGTGCCCGCTAGGCAACCTACATAGTCCAAGTGCCCATTAGTTAACCTAGATATTCAAAGTGCCTGCTAGGTAACCTAGATAGTCCAAATGCCCGCTAGGTAACCTACATAGTCCAAGTTCCCGATGGTAACCTAAATAGTCCAAATGCCCGCTAGGGAAACTACATAGTCCAAGTGCCCGCTAGTTAACCTAGACAGTCCAAGTGCCTGCTAGTAAACCTACATAATCCATGGGCCCGCTAGTTAACCTACATAGTGCAAGGGCCCGCTAGTTAATCTAGATCGTGCAAGTGTCCGCTAGTTAACCTACATAGTCCAAGTGCCCGCTAGGTAACCTAGATAGTCGAAGTGCCCACTAGGGGACGGACATAGTCCAAGTGCTCGCTAGGTAACCTAGATAGTCCAAGTGTGCGCTAGGGTATGTACATAGTCCGAGTGCCTGCTAGGAAACCTAGATAGTCCAAGTGCCCGCTAGTTAACCTACATAGTCCAAGGGCCCGCTAGTTAACCTACATAGTCCAAGGTCCGCTAGTTAACCTAGATAGTCCAAGTACCCGCTAGTTAACCTACATAGTACAAGGGCCTGCTAGTTGACCTAGATAGTCCAAGTGCCCGCTAGTTAACCTAGATAGTCAAAGTGCCCGCTAGTTAACCTAAGTAGTACAAATGTCCGATAGGGATCCTACATAGTCCAAGTCCCTGCTAGGTAACCTAGACAGTCCAAGTGACCATTAGGTTACCTACATAGTCCAAGTGCCCGTTCGTTAACCTACATAGTCCAAGTGCCCGCTAGGTAACGTAGATAGCCCAAGTGCCCGCTAGTTAACCTAGATAGTCCAAGTGCCCGCTAGTTAACCTTGATAGTCCAAGTGCCTTCTAGTTAACCTAAATAGTCAAAGTGCCCACTAGGTAACCTACATAGTCCAAGTGCCCGTTAGGTAACCTAGATAGTCCAAGTGCCCGCTAGGTAACCTAGATTGTCTAAGTGCGTGCTAGGGTATGTACATAGTCCGAGTGTCTGCTAGGAAACCTAGATAGTCCAAGTGCACGCTAGGTAACCTACATAGTCCAAATGCCCGTTCGTTAACCTAGATAGTCCATGTGCCCGCTAGGTTACCTAGACAGTCTAAGTGCCCGCTAGTTAACCTACATAGTCCAAGTCCCTGATAGGGAACCTACATAATCCAAGTGCCCGATAGGGAACCTACATAATCCAAGTGCCCGCTAGGGAACCTACATAGTCCAAGTGCCGTTAGTTAACCTAGATAGTCAAAATGCCTGCTAGGTAACCTAGATAGTCCAAGTGCCCGCTAGGTAACCCAGATAGTCCAAGTGCCTGCTAGTAAACCTAAATAATCCATGGGCCCGCTAGTTAACCTACATAGTGCAAGGGCCTGCTAGTTAACCTACATAGTCCAAATGCCGGCTAGGAAACCTAGATAGTCCAAGTGCCCTTTAGGGATCCTTCATAATCCAAGTGCCTTCTAGGTAACCTAGATAGTCCAAGTGCCCGCTAGGGGCCCTAATAGTCCAAATGCCCGCTAGTTAACCTAGATAGTCAAAGTGCTCGCTAGTTAACCTAGATAGACCAAGTGCCCGCTAGTTAACCTAGATAGACCAAGTGCCCGCTATGGAACCTACCTAGTCCAAGTACCCGCTAGGAAACGTACATAGTCCAAGTGCCCGCTAGGTAACCTAGATAGTCCAAGTGCCCGCTAGGGAACGTACATAGTCCAAGTGTCCGCTAGGTAACCTAGATAGTCCAGGTTCCCCCTAGGTAACCTAGATAGTCAAAGGGCCAGCTAGGAAACCTACATTGTCCTAGTGCCCCCTAGTTAACCTAAATTCTCCAAGTGCCCGATAGGGAACCTACATAGTCTAAGTGCCCGCTAGGTAACCTACATAGTCCAAATGCCCGCTAGTTAACCTACATAGTCCAAGTGCCCGATAGGGAACCTACATAATCCAAGTGCCCGCTAGGGAACCTACATAGTCCAAGTGCCCGTTAGGTAACCTTGATAGTCCAGATGCCCGCTAGGGAACCCACATAGTCCAAGTGCCCGCTAGGTAACTTACATAGTCCAAAGGCCCACTAGGGAACCTACATAGTCCAAGTACCCGCTAGGTAATGTAGATAGTTCAAGTGCCAGATAGGTAACCTAGATAGTCCAAGTGCCCGCTAGGTTACCTACAAAGTCTAAGATCCCGCTAGGTAATCTATATAGTCCAAATGACCACTAGGGAGCCTACATAGTCCAAATGCTCGCTAGGTAACCAAGATAGTCCTAGTGCTCCCTAGTTAACCTACATTTTCCAATTGCCCGCTAGGCAACCTACATAGTCCAAGTGCCCGCTAGAGAACCTACATAGTCCAAGTGCCCATTAGGTAACATCGATAGTCCAAATGCCCACCAGGAAACCCACATAGTCCAAGTGCCTACCAGGGAACGTACATAGTTCAAGTGACCGTTAGTTAACCTAGATAGTCCAAGTGCCCGCTAGGGAACCTACATAGTCCAAGTGCGCGCTAGGGTATGTACATAGTCCTAGTGCCTGCTAGGAAACCTAGATAGTCCAAGTGCCCGCTAGTTAACCTACATAGTACAAGGGCCCGCTTGTTGACCTAGATAGTCCAAGTGCCCGCAAGTTCACCTAGATAGTCAAAGTGCCCGCTAGTTAACCTAAGTAGTACAAATGTCCGATAGGGATCCTACATAGTCCAAGTGCCCGCTAGGTAACCTACAGAGTCCAAGTGCTCGTTCGTTAACCTAGATAGTCAAAGTGCCCGCTAGGTAACCTAGACAGTCCAAGTGCCCGCAAGGTAACCTACATAGTCCAAGTGCCCATTCGTTAACCTAGATAGTAAAAGTGCCCGCTAAGTTACCTAGACAGTCCAAGTGCCCGCTAGTTAACCTACATAGTCCAAGTGCCCGATAGGGAACCTACATAATCCAAGTGCCCGATAGGGAACCTACATAATCCAAGTGCCCGCTAGAGAACCTACATAGTCCAAGTGCCCGTTATTTAACCTAGATAGTCAAAGTGCCTGCTAGGTAACCTAGATAGTCCAAGTGCCCGCTAAGTAACCTACATAGTCCAAGTTCCCGATGGTAACCTAAATAGTCCAAATGCCCGCTAGGGAAACTACATAGTCCAAGTGCCCTCTAGTTAACTTAGATAGTCCAAGTGCCTGCTAGTAAACCTACATAATCCATGGGCCCGCTAGTTAACCTACATAGTGCAAGGGCCCGCTAGTTAACCTAGATCGTGCAAGTGTCCGCTAGTTAACCTACATAGTCCAAGTGCCCGCTCGGTAACCTAGATAGTCCAAGTGCCCTTTAGGGATCCTTCATAATCCAAGTGCCTGCTAGGTAACGTAGATAGTCCAAGTACCCGCTAGTTAACCTAGATAGTACTAGTGCCCATTAGTTAACCTAGATAGTCGAAGTGCCCACTAGGGTACGTACATATTCCAAGTGCTCTCTAGGTACCCTAGATAGTCCATGTGCGCACTAGGGTATATACATAGTCCGAGTGCCTGCTAGGAAACCTAGATAGTCCAAGTGCCCGCTAGTTAACCTACATAGTCCAAGGGCCCGCTAGTTAACCTACATAGTCCAAGGTCCGCTAGTTAACCTAGATAGTCCAAGTGCCCGCTAGTTAACCTACATAGTACAAGGGCCCGCTAGTTGACCTAGATAGTCCAAGTGCCCGCTAGTTAACCTAGATAGTCAAAATGCCCGCTAGTTAACCTAAGTAGTACAAATGTCCGATAGGGATCCTATATAGTCCAAGTGCCCGCAAGGTAAACTACAGAGTCCAAGTGCCCGTTCGTTAACCTAGATAGTCAAAGTGCCGGCTAGGTAACCTAGACAGTCCAAGTGCCCGCTAGGTTACCTACTTATTCCAAGTGCCCGTTCGTTAACCTAGATAGTCCAAGTGCCCGCTAGGTTACCTAGACAGTCCAAGTGCCCGCTAGTTAACCTACATAGTCCAAGTGCCCGATAGGGAACCTACACAATCCAAGTGCCCGATAGGGAACCTACATAATCCAAGTGCCCGCTAGGGAACCTACATAGTCCAAGTGCCGTTAGTTAACCTAGATAGTCAAAATGCCTGCTAGGTAACCTAGATAGTCCAAGTGCCCGCTAGGTAACCTAGATAGTCCAAGTGCCTGCCAGTAAACCTAAATAATCCATGGGCCCGCTAGTTAACCTACATAGTGCAAGGGCCCGCTAGTTAACCTACATAGTCCAAATGCCGGCTAGGTAACCTAGATAGTCCAAGTGCCCTTTAGGGATCCTTCATAATCCAAGTGCCTGCTAGGTAACCTAGATAGTCCAAGTGCCCGCTAGGGGCCCTAATAGTCCAAATGCCCGCTAGTTAACCTAGATAGTCAAAGTGCTCGCTAGTTAACCTAGATAGACCAAGTGCCCGCTAGTTAACCTAGATAGACCAAGTGCCCGCTATGGAACCTACCTAGTCCAAGTACCCGCTAGGAAACGTACATAGTCCAAGTGCCCGCTAGGTAACCTAGATAGTCCAAGTGCCCGCTAGGGAACGTACATAGTCCAAGTGTCCGCTAGGTAACCTAGATAGTCCAGGTTCCCCCTAGGTAACCTAGATAGTCAAAGGGCCAGCTAGGAAACCTACATTGTCCTAGTGCCCCCTAGTTAACCTAAATTCTCCAAGTGCCCGATAGGGAACCTACATAGTCCAAGTGCCCGCTAGGTAACCTACATAGTCCAAATGCCCGCTAGTTAACCTACATAGTCCAAGTGCCCGATAGGGAACCTACATAATCCAAGTGCCCGCTAGGGAACCTACATAGTCCAAGTGCCCGTTAGGTAACCTTGATAGTCCAAATGCCCGCTAGGGAACCCACATAGTCCAAGTGCCCGCTCGGTAACTTACATAGTCCAAAGGCCCACTAGGGAACCTACATAGTCCAAGTACCCGCTAGGTAACGTAGATAGTTCAAGTGCCAGATAGGTAACCTAGATAGTCCAAGTGTCCGCTAGGTTACCTACAAAGTCTAAGTTCCCGCTAGGTAATCTATATAGTCCAAATGACCACTAGGGAGCCTACATAGTCCAAATGCTCGCTAGGTAACCAAGATAGTCCTAGTGCCCCCTAGTTAACCTACATTTTCCAATTGCCCGCTAGGCAACCTACATAGTCCAAGTGCCCGCTAGAGAACCTACATAGTCCAAGTGCCCATTAGGTAACATCGATAGTCCAAATGCCCACCAGGAAACCCACATAGTCCAAGTGCCTACCAGGGAACGTACATAGTTCAAGTGACCGTTAGTTAACCTAGATAGTCCAAGTGCCCGCTAGGGAACCTACATAGTCCAAGTGCGCGCTAGGGTATGTACATAGTCCTAGTGCCTGCTAGGAAACCTAGATAGTCCAAGTGCCCGCTAGTTAACCTACATAGTACAAGGGCCCGCTTGTTGACCTAGATAGTCCAAGTGCCCGCAAGTTAACCTAGATAGTCAAAGTGCCCGCTAGTTAACCTAAGTAGTACAAATGTCCGATAGGGATCCTACATAGTCCAAGTGCCCGCTAGGTAACCTACAGAGTCCAAGTGCCCGTTCGTTAACCTAGATAGTCAAAGTGCCCGCTAGGTAACCTAGACAGTCCAAGTACCCGCAATGTAACCTACATAGTCCAAGTGCCCGTTCGTTAACCTAGATAGTAAAAGTGCCCGCTAAGTTACCTAGACAGTCCAAGTGCCCGCTAGTTAACCTACATAGTCCAAGTGCCCGATAGGGAACCTACATAATCCAAGTGCCCGATAGGGAACCTACATAATCCAAGTGCCCGCTAGAGAACCTACATAGTCCAAGTGCCCGTTATTTAACCTAGATAGTCAAAGTGCCTGCTAGGTAACCTAGATAGTCCAAGTGCCCGCTAGGTAACCTACATAGTCCAAGTTCCCGATGGTAACCTAAATAGTCCAAATGCCCGCTAGGGAAACTACATAGTCCAAGTGCCCGCTAGTTAACTTAGATAGTCCAAGTGCCTGCTAGTAAACCTACATAATCCATGGGCCCGCTAGTTAACCTACATAGTGCAAGGGCCCGCTAGTTAACCTAGATCGTGCAAGTGTCCGCTAGTTAACCTACATAGTCCAAGTGCCCGCTCGGTAACCTAGATAGTCCAAGTGCCCTTTAGGGATCCTTCATAATCCAAGTGCCTGCTAGGTAACGTAGATAGTCCAAGTACCCGCTAGTCAACCTAGATAGTACTAGTGCCCATTAGTTAACCTAGATAGTCGAAGTGCCCACTAGGGTACGTACATATTCCAAGTGCTCTCTAGGTACCCTAGATAGTCCATGTGCGCACTAGGGTATATACATAGTCCGAGTGCCTGCTAGGAAACCTAGATAGTCCAAGTGACCGCTAGTTAACCTACATAGTCCAAGGGCCCGCTAGTTAACCTACATAGTCCAAGGTCCGCTAGTTAACCTAGATAGTCCAAGTGCCCGCTAGTTAACCTACATAGTACAAGGGCCCGCTAGTTGACCTAGATAGTCCAAGTGCCCGCTAGTTAACCTAGATAGTCAAAATGCCCGCTAGTTAACCTAAGTAGTACAAATATCCGATAGGGATCCTAAATAGTCCAAGTGCCCGCAAGGTAAACTACATAGTCCAAGTGCCCGTTCGTTAACCTAGATAGTCAAAGTGCCGGCTAGGTAACCTAGACAGTCCAAGTGCCCGCTAGGTTACCTACTTATTCCAAGTGCCCGTTCATTAACCTAGATAGTCCAAGTGCCCGATAGGGAACCTACACAATCCAAGTGCCCGATAGGGAACCTACATAATCCATTGCACGCTAGGGAACCTACATAGTCCAAGTGCCCGTTAGTTAACCTAGATAGTCAAAGTGCCTGCTAGGTAACCTAGATAGTCCAAGTGCCCGCTAGGTAACCTACATAGTCCAAGTTCCCCATGGTAACCTAAATAGTCCAAATGCCCGCTAGGGAATGTTCATAGTCCAATTGCCCACTAGTTAACCTAGATAGTCCAAGTGCCTGCTAGTAAACCTACATAATCCATGGGCCCGCTAGTTAACCTACATAGTGCAAGGGCCCGCTAGTTAACCTAGAACGTGTACGTGTCCCCTAGTTAACCTACATAGTCCACGTACCCGCTAGGTAACCCCTAGATAGTCCAAGTGCCCGCTAGGGATCCTTCATAATCCAAGTGCCTGCTAGGTAACCTAGATAGTCCAAGTGCCCGCTAGATAACCTAGATAGTCGAAGTGCCCACTAGGGGACGTACATAGTCCAAGTGCCCTCTAGTTAACCTACATAGTTCAAGGTCAGCTAGTTAACCTAGATAGTCCAAGTGCCCGCTAGTTAACCTACATAGTTCAAGGGCCCGCTAGTTGACCTAGATAGTCCAAGTGACCGCTAGTTAACCTAAGTAGTACAAATATCCGATAGGGATTCTACATAGTCCAAGTGCCCGCTAGTTAACCTACATAGTCCAAGTCCCCGCTAGGTAAACTAGACAGTCCAAGTGACCATTAGGTTACCTACATAGTCCAAGTGCCCGTTCGTTACCCTACATAGTCCATGTGCCCGCTAGTTAACCTAGATAGTCCGAGGGTCCGCTAGTTAACCTTGATAGTCCAAGTGCCTTCTAGTTAACCTAAATAGTCCAAGTGCCCGCTAGGTAACCTACATAGTCCAATTGCCAGTTAAGTAGCTAGATACTCCAAATACCCGCCAAGAAACCCACATAGTCCAAGTGCCTGCTAGGGAACTTACATAGTCCAAGGGCCCGCTAGGGAACCTACATAGTCCAAGTGCCCGCTAGGTAACCTACATAGTCCAAGTTCCCGATGGTAACCTAAATAGTCCAAATGCCCGCTAGGGAAACTACATAGTCCAAGTGCCCGCTAGTTAACCTAGATAGTCCAAGTGCCTGCTAGTAAACCTACATAATCCATGGGCCCGCTAATTAACCTACATAGTGCAAGGGCCCGCTAGTTAACCTAGATCGTGCAAGTGTCCGCTAGTTAACCTACATAGTCCAAGTGCCCACTCGGTAACCTAGATAGTCCAAGTGCCCTTTAGGAATCCTTCATAATCCAATTGCCTGCTAGGTAACGTAGATAGTCCAAGTGCCCGCTAGTTAACCTACATAATCCAAGTGCCCGTTCGTTAACCTAGATAGTCCAAGTGCCCGCTAGGTAACCTAGATACTGCAAGTGCCCGCTAGTTAACCTAGATAGTCCTAGTGCCCGTTAGTTAACCTAGATAGTCGAAGTGCCCACTAGGGTACGTACATAGTCCAAGTGCTCGCTAGGTACCCTAGATAGTCCATGTGCGCACTAGGGTATATACATAGTCCGAGTGCCTGCTAGGAAACCTAGATAGTCCATGTGCCCGCTAGTTAACCTACATAGTCCAAGGGCCCGCTAGTTGACCTAGATAGTCCAAGTGCCCGCTAGTTAACCTAGATAGTCAAAGTGCCCGCTAGTTAACCTAAGTAGTACAAATGTCCGATAGGGATCCTACATAGTCCAAGTGCCCGCAAGGTAACCTACATAGTCCAAGTGCCCGTTCGTTAACCTAGATAGTCAAAGTGCCCGCTAGGTAACCTAGACAGTCCAAGTGCCCTCTAGGTTACCTACATAGTCCAAGTGCCCGTTCGTTAACCTAGATAGTCAAAGTGCCCGCTAGGTTACCTAGACAGTCCAAGTACCCGCTAGTTAACCTACATAGTCCAAGTGCCCGATAGGGAACCTACACAATCCAAGTGCCCGATAGGGAACCTACATAATCCAAGTGCCCTCTAGGGAACCTACATAGTCCAAGTGCCCGCTAGGCAACCTACATAGTCCAAGTGCCCGTTAGTTAACCTAGATAGTCAAAGTGCCTGCTGGTAACCTAGATAGTCCAAGTGCCCGCTAGGTAACCTACATAGTCCAAGTTCCCCATGGTAACCTAAATAGTCCAAATGCCCGCTAGGGAAAGTTCATAGTCCAATTGCCCACTAGTTAACCTAGATAGTCCCAGTGCCTGCTAGTAAACCTACATAATCCTTGGGCCCGCTAGTTAACCTACATAGTGCAAGGGCCCGCTAGTTAACCTAGAACGTGTACGTGTCCGCTAGTTAACCTACATAGTCCACGTACCCGCTAGGTAACCCCTAGATAGTCCAAGTGCCCGCTAGGTATACTCCATAATCCAAGTGCCTGCTAGGTAACCTAGATAGTCCAAGTGCCCGCTAGTTAACCTAGATAGTCGAAGTGCCCACTAGGGGACGTACATAGTCCTAGTGCCCGCTAGTTAACCTGCATAATTCAAGGTCAGCTAGTTAACCTAGATAGTCCAAGTGCCCGCTAGTTAACCTACATAGTTCAAGGGCCCGCTAGTTGACCTAGATAGTCCAAGTGCCTGCTAGTTAACCTAAGTAGTACAAATATCCGATAGAGATTCTACATAGTCCAAGTGCCCGCTAGTTAACCTACATAGTCCAAGTCCCCGCTAGGTATCCTAGACAGTCCAAGTGACCATTAGGTTACCTACATAGTCCAAGTGCCCGTTCGTTAACCTACATAGTCCAAGTGCCCGCTAGGTAACGTAGATAACCCAAGTGCCCGCTAGTTAACCTAGATAGTCCAAGGGCCCGCTAGTTAACCTTGATAGTCCAAGTGCCTTCTAGTTAACCTAAAGAGTCCAAGTGCCCGGTAGGTAACCTACATAGTCCAATTGCCAGTTAGGTAAGCTAGATAGTCCAAATACCCGACAGGAAACTCACATAGTCCAAGTGCCTGCTAGGGAACTTACATAGTCCAAGGGCCCGCTAGGGAACCTACATAGTCCAAGTGCCCGTTAGCAAACCTAGATAGTCCAAGTGCCCGCTAGGTAACCTGGATCGTCCAAGTGCACGCTAGGGTATGTACAAAGTCTGAGTGCCTGCTAGGAAACCTAGATTGTCCAAGTGCCCGCTAGTTAACCTACATAGTCCAAGGGCCCGCTAGTTGACCTAGATAGTCCAAGTGCCCGCTAGTTAACCTACATAGTACAAGGGCCCGCTAGTTGACCTAGATAGTCCAAGTGCCCGCTAGTTAACCTAGATAGTCAAAGTGCCCGCTAGTTAACCTAAGTAGTACAAATGTCCGATAGTGATCCTACATAGTCCAAGTGCCCGCTAGGTAACCTACATAGTCCAAGTGCCCGTTCGTTAACCTAGATATTCAAAGTGCCCTCTGGTAACCTAGACAGTCCAAGTGCCCGCTAGGTTACCTACATAGTCCAAGTGCCCGTTCGTTAACCTACATAGTCCAAGTGCCCGCTAGGTTACCTAGACAGTCCAAGTGCCCGCTAGGTAACCTACATAGTCCAATTTCCCGCTTGGTAACCTAAATAGTCAAATGCCCGCTAGGGAAAGTACATAGTCCAAGTGTCCGCTAGGTAACCTAGATAGTCCAGGTTCCCCCTAGGTAACCTAGATAGTCAAAGGGCCAGCTAGGAAACCTACATTGTCCTAGTGCCCCCTAGTTAACCTAAATTCTCCAAGTGCCCGATAGGGAACCTACATAGTCCAAGTGCCCGCTAGGTAACCTACATAGTCCAAATGCCCGCTAGTTAACCTACATAGTCCAAGTGCCCGATAGGGAACCTACATAATCCAAGTGCCCGCTAGGGAACCTACATAGTCCAAGTGCCCGTTAGGTAACCTTGATAGTCCAAATGCCCGCTAGGGAACCCACATAGTCCAAGTGCCCGCTAGGTAACTTACATAGTCCAAAGGCCCACTAGGGAACCTACATAGTCCAAGTACCCGCTAGGTAACGTAGATAGTTCAAGTGCCAGATAGGTAACCTAGATAGTCCAAGTGCCCGCTAGGTTACCTACAAAGTCTAAGATCCCGCTAGGTAATCTATATAGTCCAAATGACCACTAGGGAGCCTACATAGTCCAAATGCTCGCTAGGTAACCAAGATAGTCCTAGTGCCCCCTAGTTAACCTACATTTTCCAATTGCCCGCTAGGCAACCTACATAGTCCAAGTGCCCGCTAGAGAACCTACATAGTCCAAGTGCCCATTAGGTAACATCGATAGTCCAAATGCCCACCAGGAAACCCACATAGTCCAAGTGCCTACCAGGGAACGTACATAGTTCAAGTGACCGTTAGTTAACCTAGATAGTCCAAGTGCCCGCTAGGGAACCTACATAGTCCAAGTGCGCGCTAGGGTATGTACATAGTCCTAGTGCCTGCTAGGAAACCTAGATAGTCCAAGTGCCCGCTAGTTAACCTACATAGTACAAGGGCCCGCTTGTTGACCTAGATAGTCCAAGTGCCCGCAAGTTAACCTAGATAGTCAAAGTGCCCGCTAGTTAACCTAAGTAGTACAAATGTCCGATAGGGATCCTACATAGTCCAAGTGCCCGCTAGGTAACCTACAGAGTCCAAGTGCTCGTTCGTTAACCTAGATAGTCAAAGTGCCCGCTAGGTAACCTAGACAGTCCAAGTGCCCGCAAGGTAACCTACATAGTCCAAGTGCCCATTCGTTAACCTAGATAGTAAAAGTGCCCGCTAAGTTACCTAGACAGTCCAAGTGCCCGCTAGTTAACCTACATAGTCCAAGTGCCCGATAGGGAACCTACATAATCCAAGTGCCCGATAGGGAACCTACATAATCCAAGTGCCCGCTAGAGAACCTACATAGTCCAAGTGCCCGTTATTTAACCTAGATAGTCAAAGTGCCTGCTAGGTAACCTAGATAGTCCAAGTGCCCGCTAGGCAACCTACATAGTCCAAGTGCCCGCTAGAGAACCTACATAGTCCAAGTGCCCATTAGGTAACATCGATAGTCCAAATGCCCACCAGGAAACCCACATAGTCCAAGTGCCTACCAGGGAACGTACATAGTTCAAGTGACCGTTAGTTAACCTAGATAGTCCAAGTGCCCGCTAGGGAACCTACATAGTCCAAGTGCGCGCTAGGGTATGTACATAGTCCTAGTGCCTGCTAGGAAACCTAGATAGTCCAAGTGCCCGCTAGTTAACCTACATAGTACAAGGGCCCGCTTGTTGACCTAGATAGTCCAAGTGCCCGCAAGTTAACCTAGATAGTCAAAGTGCCCGCTAGTTAACCTAAGTAGTACAAATGTCCGATAGGGATCCTACATAGTCCAAGTGCCCGCTAGGTAACCTACAGAGTCCAAGTGCTCGTTCGTTAACCTAGATAGTCAAAGTGCCCGCTAGGTAACCTAGACAGTCCAAGTGCCCGCAAGGTAACCTACATAGTCCAAGTGCCCATTCGTTAACCTAGATAGTAAAAGTGCCCGCTAAGTTACCTAGACAGTCCAAGTGCCCGCTAGTTAACCTACATAGTCCAAGTGCCCGATAGGGAACCTACATAATCCAAGTGCCCGATAGGGAACCTACATAATCCAAGTGCCCGCTAGAGAACCTACATAGTCCAAGTGCCCGTTATTTAACCTAGATAGTCAAAGTGCCTGCTAGGTAACCTAGATAGTCCAAGTGCCCGCTAAGTAACCTACATAGTCCAAGTTCCCGATGGTAACCTAAATAGTCCAAATGCCCGCTAGGGAAACTACATAGTCCAAGTGCCCTCTAGTTAACTTAGATAGTCCAAGTGCCTGCTAGTAAACCTACATAATCCATGGGCCCGCTAGTTAACCTACATAGTGCAAGGGCCCGCTAGTTAACCTAGATCGTGCAAGTGTCCGCTAGTTAACCTACATAGTCCAAGTGCCCGCTCGGTAACCTAGATAGTCCAAGTGCCCTTTAGGGATCCTTCATAATCCAAGTGCCTGCTAGGTAACGTAGATAGTCCAAGTACCCGCTAGTTAACCTAGATAGTACTAGTGCCCATTAGTTAACCTAGATAGTCGAAGTGCCCACTAGGGTACGTACATATTCCAAGTGCTCTCTAGGTACCCTAGATAGTCCATGTGCGCACTAGGGTATATACATAGTCCGAGTGCCTGCTAGGAAACCTAGATAGTCCAAGTGCCCGCTAGTTAACCTACATAGTCCAAGGGCCCGCTAGTTAACCTACATAGTCCAAGGTCCGCTAGTTAACCTAGATAGTCCAAGTGCCCGCTAGTTAACCTACATAGTACAAGGGCCCGCTAGTTGACCTAGATAGTCCAAGTGCCCGCTAGTTAACCTAGATAGTCAAAATGCCCGCTAGTTAACCTAAGTAGTACA
Organism: Tenrec ecaudatus; assembly: GCF_050624435.1. Taxonomy (NCBI): domain Eukaryota; kingdom Metazoa; phylum Chordata; class Mammalia; order Afrosoricida; family Tenrecidae; genus Tenrec; species Tenrec ecaudatus. The sequence continues at coordinate 215,714 of NW_027459647.1, forward strand.
AATGTCCGATAGGGATCCTAAATAGTCCAAGAGCCCGCAAGGTAAACTACAGAGTCCAAGTGCCCGTTCGTTAACCTAGATAGTCAAAGTGCCGGCTAGGTAACCTAGACAGTCCAAGTGCCCGCTAGGTTACCTACTTATTCCAAGTGCCCGTTCGTTAACCTAGATAGTCCAAGTGCCCGCTAGGTTACCTAGACAGTCCAAGTGCCCGCTAGTTAACCTACATAGTCCAAGTGCCCGATAGGGAACCTACACAATCCAAGTGCCCGATAGGGAACCTACATAATCCAAGTGCCCGCTAGGGAACCTACATAGTCCAAGTGCCGTTAGTTAACCTAGATAGTCAAAATGCCTGCTAGGTAACCTAGATAGTCCAAGTGCCCGCTAGGTAACCTAGATAGTCCAAGTGCCTGCTAGTAAACCTAAATAATCCATGGGCCCGCTAGTTAACCTACATAGTGCAAGGGCCCGCTAGTTAACCTACATAGTCCAAATGCCGGCTAGGTAACCTAGATAGTCCAAGTGCCCTTTAGGGATCCTTCATAATCCAAGTGCCTGCTAGGTAACCTATATAGTCCAAGTGCCCGCTAGGTTACCTACATAGTCCAAGTGCCCGTTCGTTAACCTAGATAGTCAAAGTGCCCGCTAGGTTACCTAGACAGTCCAAGTACCCGCTAGTTAACCTACATAGTCCAAGTGCCCGATAGGGAACCTACACAATCCAAGTGCCCGATAGGGAACCTACATAATCCAAGTGCCCTCTAGGGAACCTACATAGTCCAAGTGCCCGCTAGGCAACCTACATAGTCCAAGTGCCCGTTAGTTAACCTAGATAGTCAAAGTGCCTGCTGGTAACCTAGATAGTCCAAGTGCCCGCTAGGTAACCTACATAGTCCAAGTTCCCCATGGTAACCTAAATAGTCCAAATGCCCGCTAGGGAAAGTTCATAGTCCAATTGCCCACTAGTTAACCTAGATAGTCCCAGTGCCTGCTAGTAAACCTACATAATCCTTGGGCCCGCTAGTTAACCTACATAGTGCAAGGGCCCGCTAGTTAACCTAGAACGTGTACGTGTCCGCTAGTTAACCTACATAGTCCACGTACCCGCTAGGTAACCCCTAGATAGTCCAAGTGCCCGCTAGGTATACTCCATAATCCAAGTGCCTGCTAGGTAACCTAGATAGTCCAAGTGCCCGCTAGTTAACCTAGATAGTCGAAGTGCCCACTAGGGGACGTACATAGTCCTAGTGCCCGCTAGTTAACCTGCATAATTCAAGGTCAGCTAGTTAACCTAGATAGTCCAAGTGCCCGCTAGTTAACCTAAATAGTTCAAGGGCCCGCTAGTTGACCTAGATAGTCCAAGTGCCTGCTAGTTAACCTAAGTAGTACAAATATCCGATAGAGATTCTACATAGTCCAAGTGCCCGCTAGTTAACCTACATAGTCCAAGTCCCCGCTAGGTATCCTAGACAGTCCAAGTGACCATTAGGTTACCTACATAGTCCAAGTGCCCGTTCGTTAACCTACATAGTCCAAGTGCCCGCTAGGTAACGTAGATAACCCAAGTGCCCGCTAGTTAACCTAGATAGTCCAAGGGCCCGCTAGTTAACCTTGATAGTCCAAGTGCCTTCTAGTTAACCTAAAGAGTCCAAGTGCCCGCTAGGTAACCTACATAGTCCAATTGCCAGTTAGGTAAGCTAGATAGTCCAAATACCCGACAGGAAACTCACATAGTCCAAGTGCCTGCTAGGGAACGTACATAGTCCAAGGGCCCGCTAGGGAACCTACATAGTCCAAGTGCCCGTTAGCAAACCTAGATAGTCCAAGTGCCCGCTAGGTAACCTGGATCGTCCAAATGCACGCTAGGGTATGTACAAAGTCTGAGTGCCTGCTAGGAAACCTAGATTGTCCAAGTGCCCGCTAGTTAACCTACATAGTCCAAGGGCCCGCTAGTTGACCTAGATAGTCCAAGTGCCCGCTAGTTAACCTACATAGTACAAGGGCCCGCTAGTTGACCTAGATAGTCCAAGTGCCCGCTAGTTAACCTAGATAGTCAAAGTGCCCGCTAGTTAACCTAAGTAGTACAAATGTCCGATAGGGATCCTACATAGTCCAAGTGCCCGCTAGGTAACCTACATAGTCCAAGTGCCCGTTCGTTAACCTAGATATTCAAAGTGCCCTCTAGGTAACCTAGACAGTCCAAGTGCCCGCTAGGTTACCTACATAGTCCAAGTGCCCGTTCGTTAACCTACATAGTCCAAGTGCCCGCTAGGTTACCTAGACAGTCCAAGTGCCCGCTAGGTAACCTACATAGTCCAATTTCCCGCTTGGTAACCTAAATAGTCAAATGCCCGCTAGGGAAAGTACATAGTCCAAGTGTCCGCTAGGTAACCTAGATAGTCCAGGTTCCCCCTAGGTAACCTAGATAGTCAAAGGGCCAGCTAGGAAACCTACATTGCCCTAGTGCCCCCTAGTTAACCTAAATTCTCCAAGTGCCCGATAGGGAACCTACATAGTCCAAGTGCCCGCTAGGTAACCTACATAGTCCAAATGCCCGCTAGTTAACCTACATAGTCCAAGTGCCCGAGAGGGAACCTACATAATCCAAGTGCCCGCTAGGGAACCTACATAGTCCAAGTGCCCGTTAGGTAACCTTGATAGTCCAAATGCCCGCTAGGGAACCCACATAGTCCAAGTGCCCGCTAGGTAACTTACATAGTCCAAAGGCCCACTAGGGAACCTACATAGTCCAAGTACCCGCTAGGTAACGTAGATAGTTCAAGTGCCAGATAGGTAACCTAGATAGTCCAAGTGCCCGCTAGGTTACCTACAAAGTCTAAGATCCCGCTAGGTAATCTATATAGTCCAAATGACCACTAGGGAGCCTACATAGTCCAAATGCTCGCTAGGTAACCAAGATAGTCCTAGTGCCCCCTAGTTAACCTACATTTTCCAATTGCCCGCTAGGCAACCTACATAGTCCAAGTGCCCGCTAGAGAACCTACATAGTCCAAGTGCCCATTAGGTAACATCGATAGTCCAAATGCCCACCAGGAAACCCACATAGTCCAAGTGCCTACCAGGGAACGTACATAGTTCAAGTGACCGTTAGTTAACCTAGATAGTCCAAGTGCCCGCTAGGGAACCTACATAGTCCAAGTGCGCGCTAGGGTATGTACATAGTCCTAGTGCCTGCTAGGAAACCTAGATAGTCCAAGTGCCCGCTAGTTAACCTACATAGTACAAGGGCCCGCTTGTTGACCTAGATAGTCCAAGTGCCCGCAAGTTAACCTAGATAGTCAAAGTGCCCGCTAGTTAACCTAAGTAGTACAAATGTCCGATAGGGATCCTACATAGTCCAAGTGCCCGCTAGGTAACCTACAGAGTCCAAGTGCTCGTTCGTTAACCTAGATAGTCAAAGTGCCCGCTAGGTAACCTAGACAGTCCAAGTGCCCGCAAGGTAACCTACATAGTCCAAGTGCCCATTCGTTAACCTAGATAGTAAAAGTGCCCGCTAAGTTACCTAGACAGTCCAAGTGCCCGCTAGTTAACCTACATAGTCCAAGTGCCCGATAGGGAACCTACATAATCCAAGTGCCCGATAGGGAACCTACATAATCCAAGTGCCCGCTAGAGAACCTACATAGTCCAAGTGCCCGTTATTTAACCTAGATAGTCAAAGTGCCTGCTAGGTAACCTAGATAGTCCAAGTGCCCGCTAGGCAACCTACATAGTCCAAGTGCCCGCTAGAGAACCTACATAGTCCAAGTGCCCATTAGGTAACATCGATAGTCCAAATGCCCACCAGGAAACCCACATAGTCCAAGTGCCTACCAGGGAACGTACATAGTTCAAGTGACCGTTAGTTAACCTAGATAGTCCAAGTGCCCGCTAGGGAACCTACATAGTCCAAGTGCGCGCTAGGGTATGTACATAGTCCTAGTGCCTGCTAGGAAACCTAGATAGTCCAAGTGCCCGCTAGTTAACCTACATAGTACAAGGGCCCGCTTGTTGACCTAGATAGTCCAAGTGCCCGCAAGTTAACCTAGATAGTCAAAGTGCCCGCTAGTTAACCTAAGTAGTACAAATGTCCGATAGGGATCCTACATAGTCCAAGTGCCCGCTAGGTAACCTACAGAGTCCAAGTGCTCGTTCGTTAACCTAGATAGTCAAAGTGCCCGCTAGGTAACCTAGACAGTCCAAGTGCCCGCAAGGTAACCTACATAGTCCAAGTGCCCATTCGTTAACCTAGATAGTAAAAGTGCCCGCTAAGTTACCTAGACAGTCCAAGTGCCCGCTAGTTAACCTACATAGTCCAAGTGCCCGATAGGGAACCTACATAATCCAAGTGCCCGATAGGGAACCTACATAATCCAAGTGCCCGCTAGAGAACCTACATAGTCCAAGTGCCCGTTATTTAACCTAGATAGTCAAAGTGCCTGCTAGGTAACCTAGATAGTCCAAGTGCCCGCTAAGTAACCTACATAGTCCAAGTTCCCGATGGTAACCTAAATAGTCCAAATGCCCGCTAGGGAAACTACATAGTCCAAGTGCCCTCTAGTTAACTTAGATAGTCCAAGTGCCTGCTAGTAAACCTACATAATCCATGGGCCCGCTAGTTAACCTACATAGTGCAAGGGCCCGCTAGTTAACCTAGATCGTGCAAGTGTCCGCTAGTTAACCTACATAGTCCAAGTGCCCGCTCGGTAACCTAGATAGTCCAAGTGCCCTTTAGGGATCCTTCATAATCCAAGTGCCTGCTAGGTAACGTAGATAGTCCAAGTACCCGCTAGTTAACCTAGATAGTACTAGTGCCCATTAGTTAACCTAGATAGTCGAAGTGCCCACTAGGGTACGTACATATTCCAAGTGCTCTCTAGGTACCCTAGATAGTCCATGTGCGCACTAGGGTATATACATAGTCCGAGTGCCTGCTAGGAAACCTAGATAGTCCAAGTGCCCGCTAGTTAACCTACATAGTCCAAGGGCCCGCTAGTTAACCTACATAGTCCAAGGTCCGCTAGTTAACCTAGATAGTCCAAGTGCCCGCTAGTTAACCTACATAGTACAAGGGCCCGCTAGTTGACCTAGATAGTCCAAGTGCCCGCTAGTTAACCTAGATAGTCAAAATGCCCGCTAGTTAACCTAAGTAGTACAAATGTCCGATAGGGATCCTAAATAGTCCAAGTGCCCGCAAGGTAAACTACAGAGTCCAAGTGCCCGTTCGTTAACCTAGATAGTCAAAGTGCCGGCTAGGTAACCTAGACAGTCCAAGTGCCCGCTAGGTTACCTACTTATTCCAAGTGCCCGTTCGTTAACCTAGATAGTCCAAGTGCCCGCTAGGTTACCTAGACAGTCCAAGTGCCCGCTAGTTAACCTACATAGTCCAAGTGCCCGATAGGGAACCTACACAATCCAAGTGCCCGATAGGGAACCTACATAATCCAAGTGCCCGCTAGGGAACCTACATAGTCCAAGTGCCGTTAGTTAACCTAGATAGTCAAAATGCCTGCTAGGTAACCTAGATAGTCCAAGTGCCCGCTAGGTAACCTAGATAGTCCAAGTGCCTGCTAGTAAACCTAAATAATCCATGGGCCCGCTAGTTAACCTACATAGTGCAAGGGCCCGCTAGTTAACCTACATAGTCCAAATGCCGGCTAGGTAACCTAGATAGTCCAAGTGCCCTTTAGGGATCCTACATAATCCAAGTGCCTGCTAGGTAACCTAGATAGTCCAAGTGCCCGCTAGGGGCCCTAATAGTCCAAATGCCCGCTAGTTAACCTAGATAGTCAAAGTGCTCGCTAGTTAACCTAGATAGACCAAGTGCCCGCTAGTTAACCTAGATAGACCAAGTGCCCGCTATGGAACCTACCTAGTCCAAGTACCCGCTAGGAAACGTACATAGTCCAAGTGCCCGCTAGGTAACCTAGATAGTCCAAGTGCCCGCTAGGGAACGTACATAGTCCAAGTGTCCCATAGGTAACCTAGATAGTCCAGGTTCCCCCTAGGTAACCTAGATAGTCAAAGGGCCAGCTAGGAAACCTACATTGTCCTAGTGCCCCCTAGTTAACCTAAATTCTCCAAGTGCCCGATAGGGAACCTACATAGTCCAAGTGCCCGCTAGGTAACCTACATAGTCCAAATGCCCGCTAGTTAACCTACATAGTCCAAGTGCCCGATAGGGAACCTACATAATCCAAGTGCCCGCTAGGGAACCTACATAGTCCAAGTGCCCGTTAGGTAACCTTGATAGTCCAAATGCCCGCTAGGGAACCCACATAGTCCAAGTGCCCGCTAGGTAACTTACATAGTCCAAAGGCCCACTAGGGAACCTACATAGTCAAAGTACCCGCTAGGTAACGTAGATAGTTCAAGTGCCAGATAGGTAACCTAGATAGTCCAAGTGCCCGCTAGGTTACCTACAAAGTCTAAGTTCCCGCTAGGTAATCTATATAGTCCAAATGACCACTAGGGAGCCTACATAGTCCAAATGCTCGCTAGGTAACCAAGATAGTCCTAGTGCCCCCTAGTTAACCTACATTTTCCAATTGCCCGCTAGGCAACCTACATAGTCCAAGTGCCCGCTAGAGAACCTACATAGTCCAAGTGCCCATTAGGTAACATCGATAGTCCAAATGCCCACCAGGAAACCCACATAGTCCAAGTGCCTACCAGGGAACGTACATAGTTCAAGTGACCGTTAGTTAACCTAGATAGTCCAAGTGCCCGCTAGGGAACCTACATAGTCCAAGTGCGCGCTAGGGTATGTACATAGTCCTAGTGCCTGCTAGGAAACCTAGATAGTCCAAGTGCCCGCTAGTTAACCTACATAGTACAAGGGCCCGCTTGTTGACCTAGATAGTCCAAGTGCCCGCAAGTTAACCTAGATAGTCAAAGTGCCCGCTAGTTAACCTAAGTAGTACAAATGTCCGATAGGGATCCTACATAGTCCAAGTGCCCGCTAGGTAACCTACAGAGTCCAAGTGCCCGTTCGTTAACCTAGATAGTCAAAGTGCCCGCTAGGTAACCTAGACAGTCCAAGTACCCGCAATGTAACCTACATAGTCCAAGTGCCCGTTCGTTAACCTAGATAGTAAAAGTGCCCGCTAAGTTACCTAGACAGTCCAAGTGCCCGCTAGTTAACCTACATAGTCCAAGTGCCCGATAGGGAACCTACATAATCCAAGTGCCCGATAGGGAACCTACATAATCCAAGTGCCCGCTAGAGAACCTACATAGTCCAAGTGCCCGTTATTTAACCTAGATAGTCAAAGTGCCTGCTAGGTAACCTAGATAGTCCAAGTGCCCGCTAGGTAACCTACATAGTCCAAGTTCCCGATGGTAACCTAAATAGTCCAAATGCCCGCTAGGGAAACTACATAGTCCAAGTGCCCGCTAGTTAACTTAGATAGTCCAAGTGCCTGCTAGTAAACCTACATAATCCATGGGCCCGCTAGTTAACCTACATAGTGCAAGGGCCCGCTAGTTAACCTAGATCGTGCAAGTGTCCGCTAGTTAACCTACATAGTCCAAGTGCCCGCTCGGTAACCTAGATAGTCCAAGTGCCCTTTAGGGATCCTTCATAATCCAAGTGCCTGCTAGGTAACGTAGATAGTCCAAGTACCCGCTAGTTAACCTAGATAGTACTAGTGCCCATTAGTTAACCTAGATAGTCGAAGTGCCCACTAGGGTACGTACATATTCCAAGTGCTCTCTAGGTACCCTAGATAGTCCATGTGCGCACTAGGGTATATACATAGTCCGAGTGCCTGCTAGGAAACCTAGATAGTCCAAGTGACCGCTAGTTAACCTACATAGTCCAAGGGCCCGCTAGTTAACCTCCATAGTCCAAGGTCCGCTAGTTAACCTAGATAGTCCAAGTGCCCGCTAGTTAACCTACATAGTACAAGGGCCCGCTAGTTGACCTAGATAGTCCAAGTGCCCGCTAGTTAACCTAGATAGTCAAAATGCCCGCTAGTTAACCTAAGTAGTACAAATATCCGATAGGGATCCTAAATAGTCCAAGTGCCCGCAAGGTAAACTACATAGTCCAAGTGCCCGTTCGTTAACCTAGATAGTCAAAGTGCCGGCTAGGTAACCTAGACAGTCCAAGTGCCCGCTAGGTTACCTACTTATTCCAAGTGCCCGTTCATTAACCTAGATAGTCCAAGTGCCCGATAGGGAACCTACACAATCCAAGTGCCCGATAGGGAACCTACATAATCCATTGCACGCTAGGGAACCTACATAGTCCAAGTGCCCGTTAGTTAACCTAGATAGTCAATGTGCCTGCTAGGTAACCTAGATAGTCCAAGTGCCCGCTAGGTAACCTACATAGTCCAAGTTCCCCATGGTAACCTAAATAGTCCAAATGCCCGCTAGGGAATGTTCATAGTCCAATTGCCCACTAGTTAACCTAGATAGTCCAAGTGCCTGCTAGTAAACCTACATAATCCATGGGCCCGCTAGTTAACCTACATAGTGCAAGGGCCCGCTAGTTAACCTAGAACGTGTACGTGTCCGCTAGTTAACCTACATAGTCCACGTACCCGCTAGGTAACCCCTAGATAGTCCAAGTGCCCGCTAGGGATCCTTCATAATCCAAGTGCCTGCTAGGTAACCTAGATAGTCCAAGTGCCCGCTAGATAACCTAGATAGTCGAAGTGCCCACTAGGGGACGTACATAGTCCAAGTGCCCTCTAGTTAACCTACATAGTTCAAGGTCAGCTAGTTAACCTAGATAGTCCAAGTGCCCGCTAGTTAACCTACATAGTTCAAGGGCCCTCTAGTTGACCTAGATAGTCCAAGTGACCGCTAGTTAACCTAAGTAGTACAAATATCCGATAGGGATTCTACATAGTCCAAGTGCCCGCTAGTTAACCTACATAGTCCAAGTCCCCGCTAGGTAAACTAGACAGTCCAAGTGACCATTAGGTTACCTACATAGTCCAAGTGCCCGTTCGTTACCCTACATAGTCCATGTGCCCGCTAGTTAACCTAGATAGTCCGAGGGTCCGCTAGTTAACCTTGATAGTCCAAGTGCCTTCTAGTTAACCTAAATAGTCCAAGTGCCCGCTAGGTAACCTACATAGTCCAATTGCCAGTTAAGTAGCTAGATACTCCAAATACCCGCCAAGAAACCCACATAGTCCAAGTGCCTGCTAGGGAACTTACATAGTCCAAGGGCCCGCTAGGGAACCTACATAGTCCAAGTGCCCGCTAGGTAACCTACATAGTCCAAGTTCCCGATGGTAACCTAAATAGTCCAAATGCCCGCTAGGGAAACTACATAGTCCAAGTGCCCGCTAGTTAACCTAGATAGTCCAAGTGCCTGCTAGTAAACCTACATAATCCATGGGCCCGCTAATTAACCTACATAGTGCAAGGGCCCGCTAGTTAACCTAGATCGTGCAAGTGTCCGCTAGTTAACCTACATAGTCCAAGTGCCCGCTCGGTAACCTAGATAGTCCAAGTGCCCTTTAGGAATCCTTCATAATCCAATTGCCTGCTAGGTAACGTAGATAGTCCAAGTGCCCGCTAGTTAACCTACATAGTCCAAGTGCCCGTTCGTTAACCTAGATAGTCCAAGTGCCCGCTAGGTAACCTAGATACTGCAAGTGCCCGCTAGTTAACCTAGATAGTCCTAGTGCCCGTTAGTTAACCTAGATAGTCGAAGTGCCCACTAGGGTACGTACGTAGTCCAAGTGCTCGCTAGGTACCCTAGATAGTCCATGTGCGCACTAGGGTATATACATAGTCCGAGTGCCTGCTAGGAAACCTAGATAGTCCATGTGCCCGCTAGTTAACCTACATAGTCCAAGGGCCCGCTAGTTGACCTAGATAGTCCAAGTGCCCGCTAGTTAACCTAGATAGTCAAAGTGCCCGCTAGTTAACCTAAGTAGTACAAATGTCCGATAGGGATCCTACATAGTCCAAGTGCCCGCAAGGTAACCTACATAGTCCAAGTGCCCGTTCGTTAACCTAGATAGTCAAAGTGCCCGCTAGGTAACCTAGACAGTCCAAGTGCCCGCTAGGTTACCTACATAGTCCAAGTGCCCGTTCGTTAACCTACATAGTCAAAGTGCCCGCTAGGTTACCTAGACAGTCCAAGTACCCGCTAGTTAACCTACATAGTCCAAGTGCCCGATAGGGAACCTACACAATCCAAGTGCCCGATAGGGAACCTACATAATCCAAGTGCCCTCTAGGGAACCTACATAGTCCAAGTGCCCGCTAGGCAACCTACATAGTCCAAGTGCCCGTTAGTTAACCTAGATAGTCAAAGTGCCTGCTGGTAACCTAGATAGTCCAAGTGCCCGCTAGGTAACCTACATAGTCCAAGTTCCCCATGGTAACCTAAATAGTCCAAATGCCCGCTAGGGAAAGTTCATAGTCCAATTGCCCACTAGTTAACCTAGATAGTCCCAGTGCCTGCTAGTAAACCTACATAATCCTTGGGCCCGCTAGTTAACCTACATAGTGCAAGGGCCCGCTAGTTAACCTAGAACGTGTACGTGTCCGCTAGTTAACCTACATAGTCCACGTACCCGCTAGGTAACCCCTAGATAGTCCAAGTGCCCGCTAGGTATACTCCATAATCCAAGTGCCTGCTAGGTAACCTAGATAGTCCAAGTGCCCGCTAGTTAACCTAGATAGTCGAAGTGCCCACTAGGGGACGTACATAGTCCTAGTGCCCGCTAGTTAACCTGCATAATTCAAGGTCAGCTAGTTAACCTAGATAGTCCAAGTGCCCGCTAGTTAACCTACATAGTTCAAGGGCCCGCTAGTTGACCTAGATAGTCCAAGTGCCTGCTAGTTAACCTAAGTAGTACAAATATCCGATAGAGATTCTACATAGTCCAAGTGCCCGCTAGTTAACCTACATAGTCCAAGTCCCCGCTAGGTATCCTAGACAGTCCAAGTGACCATTAGGTTACCTACATAGTCCAAGTGCCCGTTCGTTAACCTACATAGTCCAAGTGCCCGCTAGGTAACGTAGATAACCCAAGTGCCCGCTAGTTAACCTAGATAGTCCAAGGGCCCGCTAGTTAACCTTGATAGTCCAAGTGCCTTCTAGTTAACCTAAAGAGTCCAAGTGCCCGCTAGGGAACCTACATAGTCCAAGTGCCGTTAGTTAACCTAGATAGTCAAAATGCCTGCTAGGTAACCTAGATAGTCCAAGTGCCCGCTAGGTAACCTAGATAGTCCAAGTGCCTGCTAGTAAACCTAAATAATCCATGGGCCCGCTAGTTAACCTACATAGTGCAAGGGCCCGCTAGTTAACCTACATAGTCCAAATGCCGGCTAGGTAACCTAGATAGTCCAAGTGCCCTTTAGGGATCCTACATAATCCAAGTGCCTGCTAGGTAACCTAGATAGTCCAAGTGCCCGCTAGGGGCCCTAATAGTCCAAATGCCCGCTAGTTAACCTAGATAGTCAAAGTGCTCGCTAGTTAACCTAGATAGACCAAGTGCCCGCTAGTTAACCTAGATAGACCAAGTGCCCGCTATGGAACCTACCTAGTCCAAGTACCCGCTAGGAAACGTACATAGTCCAAGTGCCCGCTAGGTAACCTAGATAGTCCAAGTGCCCGCTAGGGAACGTACATAGTCCAAGTGTCCCATAGGTAACCTAGATAGTCCAGGTTCCCCCTAGGTAACCTAGATAGTCAAAGGGCCAGCTAGGAAACCTACATTGTCCTAGTGCCCCCTAGTTAACCTAAATTCTCCAAGTGCCCGATAGGGAACCTACATAGTCCAAGTGCCCGCTAGGTAACCTACATAGTCCAAATGCCCGCTAGTTAACCTACATAGTCCAAGTGCCCGATAGGGAACCTACATAATCCAAGTGCCCGCTAGGGAACCTACATAGTCCAAGTGCCCGTTAGGTAACCTTGATAGTCCAAATGCCCGCTAGGGAACCCACATAGTCCAAGTGCCCGCTAGGTAACTTACATAGTCCAAAGGCCCACTAGGGAACCTACATAGTCAAAGTACCCGCTAGGTAACGTAGATAGTTCAAGTGCCAGATAGGTAACCTAGATAGTCCAAGTGCCCGCTAGGTTACCTACAAAGTCTAAGTTCCCGCTAGGTAATCTATATAGTCCAAATGACCACTAGGGAGCCTACATAGTCCAAATGCTCGCTAGGTAACCAAGATAGTCCTAGTGCCCCCTAGTTAACCTACATTTTCCAATTGCCCGCTAGGCAACCTACATAGTCCAAGTGCCCGCTAGAGAACCTACATAGTCCAAGTGCCCATTAGGTAACATCGATAGTCCAAATGCCCACCAGGAAACCCACATAGTCCAAGTGCCTACCAGGGAACGTACATAGTTCAAGTGACCGTTAGTTAACCTAGATAGTCCAAGTGCCCGCTAGGGAACCTACATAGTCCAAGTGCGCGCTAGGGTATGTACATAGTCCTAGTGCCTGCTAGGAAACCTAGATAGTCCAAGTGCCCGCTAGTTAACCTACATAGTACAAGGGCCCGCTTGTTGACCTAGATAGTCCAAGTGCCCGCAAGTTCACCTAGATAGTCAAAGTGCCCGCTAGTTAACCTAAGTAGTACAAATGTCCGATAGGGATCCTACATAGTCCAAGTGCCCGCTAGGTAACCTACAGAGTCCAAGTGCCCGTTCGTTAACCTAGATAGTCAAAGTGCCCGCTAGGTAACCTAGACAGTCCAAGTACCCGCAATGTAACCTACATAGTCCAAGTGCCCGTTCGTTAACCTAGATAGTAAAAGTGCCCGCTAAGTTACCTAGACAGTCCAAGTGCCCGCTAGTTAACCTACATAGTCCAAGTGCCCGATAGGGAACCTACATAATCCAAGTGCCCGATAGGGAACCTACATAATCCAAGTGCCCGCTAGAGAACCTACATAGTCCAAGTGCCCGTTATTTAACCTAGATAGTCAAAGTGCCTGCTAGGTAACCTAGATAGTCCAAGTGCCCGCTAGGTAACCTACATAGTCCAAGTTCCCGATGGTAACCTAAATAGTCCAAATGCCCGCTAGGGAAACTACATAGTCCAAGTGCCCGCTAGTTAACTTAGATAGTCCAAGTGCCTGCTAGTAAACCTACATAATCCATGGGCCCGCTAGTTAACCTACATAGTGCAAGGGCCCGCTAGTTAACCTAGATCGTGCAAGTGTCCGCTAGTTAACCTACATAGTCCAAGTGCCCGCTCGGTAACCTAGATAGTCCAAGTGCCCTTTAGGGATCCTTCATAATCCAAGTGCCTGCTAGGTAACGTAGATAGTCCAAGTACCCGCTAGTTAACCTAGATAGTACTAGTGCCCATTAGTTAACCTAGATAGTCGAAGTGCCCACTAGGGTACGTACATATTCCAAGTGCTCTCTAGGTACCCTAGATAGTCCATGTGCGCACTAGGGTATATACATAGTCCGAGTGCCTGCTAGGAAACCTAGATAGTCCAAGTGACCGCTAGTTAACCTACATAGTCCAAGGGCCCGCTAGTTAACCTCCATAGTCCAAGGTCCGCTAGTTAACCTAGATAGTCCAAGTGCCCGCTAGTTAACCTACATAGTACAAGGGCCCGCTAGTTGACCTAGATAGTCCAAGTGCCCGCTAGTTAACCTAGATAGTCAAAATGCCCGCTAGTTAACCTAAGTAGTACAAATATCCGATAGGGATCCTAAATAGTCCAAGTGCCCGCAAGGTAAACTACATAGTCCAAGTGCCCGTTCGTTAACCTAGATAGTCAAAGTGCCGGCTAGGTAACCTAGACAGTCCAAGTGCCCGCTAGGTTACCTACTTATTCCAAGTGCCCGTTCATTAACCTAGATAGTCCAAGTGCCCGATAGGGAACCTACACAATCCAAGTGCCCGATAGGGAACCTACATAATCCATTGCACGCTAGGGAACCTACATAGTCCAAGTGCCCGTTAGTTAACCTAGATAGTCAATGTGCCTGCTAGGTAACCTAGATAGTCCAAGTGCCCGCTAGGTAACCTACATAGTCCAAGTTCCCCATGGTAACCTAAATAGTCCAAATGCCCGCTAGGGAATGTTCATAGTCCAATTGCCCACTAGTTAACCTAGATAGTCCAAGTGCCTGCTAGTAAACCTACATAATCCATGGGCCCGCTAGTTAACCTACATAGTGCAAGGGCCCGCTAGTTAACCTAGAACGTGTACGTGTCCGCTAGTTAACCTACATAGTCCACGTACCCGCTAGGTAACCCCTAGATAGTCCAAGTGCCCGCTAGGGATCCTTCATAATCCAAGTGCCTGCTAGGTAACCTAGATAGTCCAAGTGCCCGCTAGATAACCTAGATAGTCGAAGTGCCCACTAGGGGACGTACATAGTCCAAGTGCCCTCTAGTTAACCTACATAGTTCAAGGTCAGCTAGTTAACCTAGATAGTCCAAGTGCCCGCTAGTTAACCTACATAGTTCAAGGGCCCTCTAGTTGACCTAGATAGTCCAAGTGACCGCTAGTTAACCTAAGTAGTACAAATATCCGATAGGGATTCTACATAGTCCAAGTGCCCGCTAGTTAACCTACATAGTCCAAGTCCCCGCTAGGTAAACTAGACAGTCCAAGTGACCATTAGGTTACCTACATAGTCCAAGTGCCCGTTCGTTACCCTACATAGTCCATGTGCCCGCTAGTTAACCTAGATAGTCCGAGGGTCCGCTAGTTAACCTTGATAGTCCAAGTGCCTTCTAGTTAACCTAAATAGTCCAAGTGCCCGCTAGGTAACCTACATAGTCCAATTGCCAGTTAAGTAGCTAGATACTCCAAATACCCGCCAAGAAACCCACATAGTCCAAGTGCCTGCTAGGGAACTTACATAGTCCAAGGGCCCGCTAGGGAACCTACATAGTCCAAGTGCCCGCTAGGTAACCTACATAGTCCAAGTTCCCGATGGTAACCTAAATAGTCCAAATGCCCGCTAGGGAAACTACATAGTCCAAGTGCCCGCTAGTTAACCTAGATAGTCCAAGTGCCTGCTAGTAAACCTACATAATCCATGGGCCCGCTAATTAACCTACATAGTGCAAGGGCCCGCTAGTTAACCTAGATCGTGCAAGTGTCCGCTAGTTAACCTACATAGTCCAAGTGCCCGCTCGGTAACCTAGATAGTCCAAGTGCCCTTTAGGAATCCTTCATAATCCAATTGCCTGCTAGGTAACGTAGATAGTCCAAGTGCCCGCTAGTTAACCTACATAGTCCAAGTGCCCGTTCGTTAACCTAGATAGTCCAAGTGCCCGCTAGGTAACCTAGATACTGCAAGTGCCCGCTAGTTAACCTAGATAGTCCTAGTGCCCGTTAGTTAACCTAGATAGTCGAAGTGCCCACTAGGGTACGTACATAGTCCAAGTGCTCGCTAGGTACCCTAGATAGTCCATGTGCGCACTAGGGTATATACATAGTCCGAGTGCCTGCTAGGAAACCTAGATAGTCCATGTGCCCGCTAGTTAACCTACATAGTCCAAGGGCCCGCTAGTTGACCTAGATAGTCCAAGTGCCCGCTAGTTAACCTAGATAGTCAAAGTGCCCGCTAGTTAACCTAAGTAGTACAAATGTCCGATAGGGATCCTACATAGTCCAAGTGCCCGCAAGGTAACCTACATAGTCCAAGTGCCCGTTCGTTAACCTAGATAGTCAAAGTGCCCGCTAGGTAACCTAGACAGTCCAAGTGCCCGCTAGGTTACCTACATAGTCCAAGTGCCCGTTCGTTAACCTACATAGTCAAAGTGCCCGCTAGGTTACCTAGACAGTCCAAGTACCCGCTAGTTAACCTACATAGTCCAAGTGCCCGATAGGGAACCTACACAATCCAAGTGCCCGATAGGGAACCTACATAATCCAAGTGCCCTCTAGGGAACCTACATAGTCCAAGTGCCCGCTAGGCAACCTACATAGTCCAAGTGCCCGTTAGTTAACCTAGATAGTCAAAGTGCCTGCTGGTAACCTAGATAGTCCAAGTGCCCGCTAGGTAACCTACATAGTCCAAGTTCCCCATGGTAACCTAAATAGTCCAAATGCCCGCTAGGGAAAGTTCATAGTCCAATTGCCCACTAGTTAACCTAGATAGTCCCAGTGCCTGCTAGTAAACCTACATAATCCTTGGGCCCGCTAGTTAACCTACATAGTGCAAGGGCCCGCTAGTTAACCTAGAACGTGTACGTGTCCGCTAGTTAACCTACATAGTCCACGTACCCGCTAGGTAACCCCTAGATAGTCCAAGTGCCCGCTAGGTATACTCCATAATCCAAGTGCCTGCTAGGTAACCTAGATAGTCCAAGTGCCCGCTAGTTAACCTAGATAGTCGAAGTGCCCACTAGGGGACGTACATAGTCCTAGTGCCCGCTAGTTAACCTGCATAATTCAAGGTCAGCTAGTTAACCTAGATAGTCCAAGTGCCCGCTAGTTAACCTACATAGTTCAAGGGCCCGCTAGTTGACCTAGATAGTCCAAGTGCCTGCTAGTTAACCTAAGTAGTACAAATATCCGATAGAGATTCTACATAGTCCAAGTGCCCGCTAGTTAACCTACATAGTCCAAGTCCCCGCTAGGTATCCTAGACAGTCCAAGTGACCATTAGGTTACCTACATAGTCCAAGTGCCCGTTCGTTAACCTACATAGTCCAAGTGCCCGCTAGGTAACGTAGATAACCCAAGTGCCCGCTAGTTAACCTAGATAGTCCAAGGGCCCGCTAGTTAACCTTGATAGTCCAAGTGCCTTCTAGTTAACCTAAAGAGTCCAAGTGCCCGCTAGGTAACCTACATAGTCCAATTGCCAGTTAGGTAAGCTAGATAGTCCAAATACCCGACAGGAAACTCACATAGTCCAAGTGCCTGCTAGGGAACTTACATAGTCCAAGGGCCCGCTAGGGAACCTACATAGTCCAAGTGCCCGTTAGCAAACCTAGATAGTCCAAGTGCCCGCTAGGTAACCTGGATCGTCCAAGTGCACGCTAGGGTATGTACAAAGTCTGAGTGCCTGCTAGGAAACCTAGATTTTCCAAGTGCCCGCTAGTTAACCTACATAGTCCAAGGGCCCGCTAGTTGACCTAGATAGTCCAAGTGCCCGCTAGTTAACCTTCATAGTACAAGGGCCCGCTAGTTGACCTAGATAGTCCAAGTGCCCGCTAGTTAACCTAGATAGTCAAAGTGCCCGCTAGTTAACCTAAGTAGTACAAATGTCCGATAGGGATCCTACATAGTCCAAGTGCCCGCTAGGTAACCTACATAGTCCAAGTGCCCGTTCGTTAACCTAGATATTCAAAGTGCCCTCTAGGTAACCTAGACAGTCCAAGTGCCCGCTAGGTTACCTACATAGTCCAAGTGCCCGTTCGTTAACCTACATAGTCCAAGTGCCCGCTAGGTTACCTAGACAGTCCAAGTGCCCGCTAGGTAACCTACATAGTCCAATTTCCCGCTTGGTAACCTAAATAGTCAAATGCCCGCTAGGGAAAGTACATAGTCCAAGTGTCCGCTAGGTAACCTAGATAGTCCAGGTTCCCCCTAGGTAACCTAGATAGTCAAAGGGCCAGCTAGGAAACCTACATTGTCCTAGTGCCCCCTAGTTAACCTAAATTCTCCAAGTGCCCGATAGGGAACCTACATAGTCCAAGTGCCCGCTAGGTAACCTACATAGTCCAAATGCCCGCTAGTTAACCTACATAGTCCAAGTGCCCGATAGGGAACCTACATAATCCAAGTGCCCGCTAGGGAACCTACATAGTCCAAGTGCCCGTTAGGTAACCTTGATAGTCCAAATGCCCGCTAGGGAACCCACATAGTCCAAGTGCCCGCTAGGTAACTTACATAGTCCAAAGGCCCACTAGGGAACCTACATAGTCCAAGTACCCGCTAGGTAACGTAGATAGTTCAAGTGCCAGATAGGTAACCTAGATAGTCCAAGTGCCCGCTAGGTTACCTACAAAGTCTAAGATCCCGCTAGGTAATCTATATAGTCCAAATGACCACTAGGGAGCCTACATAGTCCAAATGCTCGCTAGGTAACCAAGATAGTCCTAGTGCCCCCTAGTTAACCTACATTTTCCAATTGCCCGCTAGGCAACCTACATAGTCCAAGTGCCCGCTAGAGAACCTACATAGTCCAAGTGCCCATTAGGTAACATCGATAGTCCAAATGCCCACCAGGAAACCCACATAGTCCAAGTGCCTACCAGGGAACGTACATAGTTCAAGTGACCGTTAGTTAACCTAGATAGTCCAAGTGCCCGCTAGGGAACCTACATAGTCCAAGTGCGCGCTAGGGTATGTACATAGTCCTAGTGCCTGCTAGGAAACCTAGATAGTCCAAGTGCCCGCTAGTTAACCTACATAGTACAAGGGCCCGCTTGTTGACCTAGATAGTCCAAGTGCCCGCAAGTTAACCTAGATAGTCAAAGTGCCCGCTAGTTAACCTAAGTAGTACAAATGTCCGATAGGGATCCTACATAGTCCAAGTGCCCGCTAGGTAACCTACAGAGTCCAAGTGCTCGTTCGTTAACCTAGATAGTCAAAGTGCCCGCTAGGTAACCTAGACAGTCCAAGTGCCCGCAAGGTAACCTACATAGTCCAAGTGCCCATTCGTTAACCTAGATAGTAAAAGTGCCCGCTAAGTTACCTAGACAGTCCAAGTGCCCGCTAGTTAACCTACATAGTCCAAGTGCCCGATAGGGAACCTACATAATCCAAGTGCCCGATAGGGAACCTACATAATCCAAGTGCCCGCTAGAGAACCTACATAGTCCAAGTGCCCGTTATTTAACCTAGATAGTCAAAGTGCCTGCTAGGTAACCTAGATAGTCCAAGTGCCCGCTAAGTAACCTACATAGTCCAAGTTCCCGATGGTAACCTAAATAGTCCAAATGCCCGCTAGGGAAACTACATAGTCCAAGTGCCCTCTAGTTAACTTAGATAGTCCAAGTGCCTGCTAGTAAACCTACATAATCCATGGGCCCGCTAGTTAACCTACATAGTGCAAGGGCCCGCTAGTTAACCTAGATCGTGCAAGTGTCCGCTAGTTAACCTACATAGTCCAAGTGCCCGCTCGGTAACCTAGATAGTCCAAGTGCCCTTTAGGGATCCTTCATAATCCAAGTGCCTGCTAGGTAACGTAGATAGTCCAAGTGCCCGCTAGTTAACCTACATAGTCCAAGTGCCCGTTCGTTAACCTAGATAGTCCAAGTGCCCGCTAGGTAACCTAGATACTGCAAGTGCCCGCTAGTTAACCTAGATAGTCCTAGTGCCCGTTAGTTAACCTAGATAGTCGAAGTGCCCACTAGGGTACGTACATAGTCCAAGTGCTCGCTAGGTACCCTAGATAGTCCATGTGCGCACTAGGGTATATACATAGTCCGAGTGCCTGCTAGGAAACCTAGATAGTCCATGTGCCCGCTAGTTAACCTACATAGTCCAAGGGCCCGCTAGTTGACCTAGATAGTCCAAGTGCCCGCTAGTTAACCTAGATAGTCAAAGTGCCCGCTAGTTAACCTAAGTAGTACAAATGTCCGATAGGGATCCTACATAGTCCAAGTGCCCGCAAGGTAACCTACATAGTCCAAGTGCCCGTTCGTTAACCTAGATAGTCAAAGTGCCCGCTAGGTAACCTAGACAGTCCAAGTGCCCGCTAGGTTACCTACATAGTCCAAGTGCCCGTTCGTTAACCTACATAGTCAAAGTGCCCGCTAGGTTACCTAGACAGTCCAAGTACCCGCTAGTTAACCTACATAGTCCAAGTGCCCGATAGGGAACCTACACAATCCAAGTGCCCGATAGGGAACCTACATAATCCAAGTGCCCTCTAGGGAACCTACATAGTCCAAGTGCCCGCTAGGCAACCTACATAGTCCAAGTGCCCGTTAGTTAACCTAGATAGTCAAAGTGCCTGCTGGTAACCTAGATAGTCCAAGTGCCCGCTAGGTAACCTACATAGTCCAAGTTCCCCATGGTAACCTAAATAGTCCAAATGCCCGCTAGGGAAAGTTCATAGTCCAATTGCCCACTAGTTAACCTAGATAGTCCCAGTGCCTGCTAGTAAACCTACATAATCCTTGGGCCCGCTAGTTAACCTACATAGTGCAAGGGCCCGCTAGTTAACCTAGAACGTGTACGTGTCCGCTAGTTAACCTACATAGTCCACGTACCCGCTAGGTAACCCCTAGATAGTCCAAGTGCCCGCTAGGTATACTCCATAATCCAAGTGCCTGCTAGGTAACCTAGATAGTCCAAGTGCCCGCTAGTTAACCTAGATAGTCGAAGTGCCCACTAGGGGACGTACATAGTCCTAGTGCCCGCTAGTTAACCTGCATAATTCAAGGTCAGCTAGTTAACCTAGATAGTCCAAGTGCCCGCTAGTTAACCTACATAGTTCAAGGGCCCGCTAGTTGACCTAGATAGTCCAAGTGCCTGCTAGTTAACCTAAGTAGTACAAATATCCGATAGAGATTCTACATAGTCCAAGTGCCCGCTAGTTAACCTACATAGTCCAAGTCCCCGCTAGGTATCCTAGACAGTCCAAGTGACCATTAGGTTACCTACATAGTCCAAGTGCCCGTTCGTTAACCTACATAGTCCAAGTGCCCGCTAGGTAACGTAGATAACCCAAGTGCCCGCTAGTTAACCTAGATAGTCCAAGGGCCCGCTAGTTAACCTTGATAGTCCAAGTGCCTTCTAGTTAACCTAAAGAGTCCAAGTGCCCGCTAGGTAACCTACATAGTCCAATTGCCAGTTAGGTAAGCTAGATAGTCCAAATACCCGACAGGAAACTCACATAGTCCAAGTGCCTGCTAGGGAACTTACATAGTCCAAGGGCCCGCTAGGGAACCTACATAGTCCAAGTGCCCGTTAGCAAACCTAGATAGTCCAAGTGCCCGCTAGGTAACCTGGATCGTCCAAGTGCACGCTAGGGTATGTACAAAGTCTGAGTGCCTGCTAGGAAACCTAGATTTTCCAAGTGCCCGCTAGTTAACCTACATAGTCCAAGGGCCCGCTAGTTGACCTAGATAGTCCAAGTGCCCGCTAGTTAACCTTCATAGTACAAGGGCCCGCTAGTTGACCTAGATAGTCCAAGTGCCCGCTAGTTAACCTAGATAGTCAAAGTGCCCGCTAGTTAACCTAAGTAGTACAAATGTCCGATAGGGATCCTACATAGTCCAAGTGCCCGCTAGGTAACCTACATAGTCCAAGTGCCCGTTCGTTAACCTAGATATTCAAAGTGCCCTCTAGGTAACCTAGACAGTCCAAGTGCCCGCTAGGTTACCTACATAGTCCAAGTGCCCGTTCGTTAACCTACATAGTCCAAGTGCCCGCTAGGTTACCTAGACAGTCCAAGTGCCCGCTAGGTAACCTACATAGTCCAATTTCCCGCTTGGTAACCTAAATAGTCAAATGCCCGCTAGGGAAAGTACATAGTCCAAGTGTCCGCTAGGTAACCTAGATAGTCCAGGTTCCCCCTAGGTAACCTAGATAGTCAAAGGGCCAGCTAGGAAACCTACATTGTCCTAGTGCCCCCTAGTTAACCTAAATTCTCCAAGTGCCCGATAGGGAACCTACATAGTCCAAGTGCCCGCTAGGTAACCTACATAGTCCAAATGCCCGCTAGTTAACCTACATAGTCCAAGTGCCCGATAGGGAACCTACATAATCCAAGTGCCCGCTAGGGAACCTACATAGTCCAAGTGCCCGTTAGGTAACCTTGATAGTCCAAATGCCCGCTAGGGAACCCACATAGTCCAAGTGCCCGCTAGGTAACTTACATAGTCCAAAGGCCCACTAGGGAACCTACATAGTCCAAGTACCCGCTAGGTAACGTAGATAGTTCAAGTGCCAGATAGGTAACCTAGATAGTCCAAGTGCCCGCTAGGTTACCTACAAAGTCTAAGATCCCGCTAGGTAATCTATATAGTCCAAATGACCACTAGGGAGCCTACATAGTCCAAATGCTCGCTAGGTAACCAAGATAGTCCTAGTGCCCCCTAGTTAACCTACATTTTCCAATTGCCCGCTAGGCAACCTACATAGTCCAAGTGCCCGCTAGAGAACCTACATAGTCCAAGTGCCCATTAGGTAACATCGATAGTCCAAATGCCCACCAGGAAACCCACATAGTCCAAGTGCCTACCAGGGAACGTACATAGTTCAAGTGACCGTTAGTTAACCTAGATAGTCCAAGTGCCCGCTAGGGAACCTACATAGTCCAAGTGCGCGCTAGGGTATGTACATAGTCCTAGTGCCTGCTAGGAAACCTAGATAGTCCAAGTGCCCGCTAGTTAACCTACATAGTACAAGGGCCCGCTTGTTGACCTAGATAGTCCAAGTGCCCGCAAGTTAACCTAGATAGTCAAAGTGCCCGCTAGTTAACCTAAGTAGTACAAATGTCCGATAGGGATCCTACATAGTCCAAGTGCCCGCTAGGTAACCTACAGAGTCCAAGTGCTCGTTCGTTAACCTAGATAGTCAAAGTGCCCGCTAGGTAACCTAGACAGTCCAAGTGCCCGCAAGGTAACCTACATAGTCCAAGTGCCCATTCGTTAACCTAGATAGTAAAAGTGCCCGCTAAGTTACCTAGACAGTCCAAGTGCCCGCTAGTTAACCTACATAGTCCAAGTGCCCGATAGGGAACCTACATAATCCAAGTGCCCGATAGGGAACCTACATAATCCAAGTGCCCGCTAGAGAACCTACATAGTCCAAGTGCCCGTTATTTAACCTAGATAGTCAAAGTGCCTGCTAGGTAACCTAGATAGTCCAAGTGCCCGCTAAGTAACCTACATAGTCCAAGTTCCCGATGGTAACCTAAATAGTCCAAATGCCCGCTAGGGAAACTACATAGTCCAAGTGCCCTCTAGTTAACTTAGATAGTCCAAGTGCCTGCTAGTAAACCTACATAATCCATGGGCCCGCTAGTTAACCTACATAGTGCAAGGGCCCGCTAGTTAACCTAGATCGTGCAAGTGTCCGCTAGTTAACCTACATAGTCCAAGTGCCCGCTCGGTAACCTAGATAGTCCAAGTGCCCTTTAGGGATCCTTCATAATCCAAGTGCCTGCTAGGTAACGTAGATAGTCCAAGTACCCGCTAGTTAACCTAGATAGTACTAGTGCCCATTAGTTAACCTAGATAGTCGAAGTGCCCACTAGGGTACGTACATATTCCAAGTGCTCTCTAGGTACCCTAGATAGTCCATGTGCGCACTAGGGTATATACATAGTCCGAGTGCCTGCTAGGAAACCTAGATAGTCCAAGTGCCCGCTAGTTAACCTACATAGTCCAAGGGCCCGCTAGTTAACCTACATAGTCCAAGGTCCGCTAGTTAACCTAGATAGTCCAAGTGCCCGCTAGTTAACCTACATAGTACAAGGGCCCGCTAGTTGACCTAGATAGTCCAAGTGCCCGCTAGTTAACCTAGATAGTCAAAATGCCCGCTAGTTAACCTAAGTAGTACAAATGTCCGATAGGGATCCTAAATAGTCCAAGTGCCCGCAAGGTAAACTACAGAGTCCAAGTGCCCGTTCGTTAACCTAGATAGTCAAAGTGCCGGCTAGGTAACCTAGACAGTCCAAGTGCCCGCTAGGTTACCTACTTATTCCAAGTGCCCGTTCGTTAACCTAGATAGTCCAAGTGCCCTTTAGGGATCCTTCATAATCCAAGTGCCTGCTAGGTATCCTATAGTCCATGTGCCCGCTAGTTAACTTAGATAGTCCTAGTGCCCGTTAGTTATCCTAGATAGTCCAAGTGCCCATTAAGGGACGTACATAGTCCAAGTGCCCGCTAGGTAACCTAGATAGTCCAAGTGCGAGCTAGGGTATGTACATAGTCCGAGTGCCTGCTAGGAAACCTAGATAGTCCAAGTGCCCGCTAGTTAACCTACATAGTCCAAGGGCCCGCTAGTTAACCTACATAGTCCAAGGTCCACTAGTTAACCTAGATAGTACAAGTGCCCGCTAGTTAACCTACATAGTACAAGGGCCCGCTAGTTGACCTAGATAGTCCAATTGCCCGCTAGTTAACCTTGATAGTCAAAGTACCCGGTAGTTAACCTAAGTAGTACAAATGTCCGATAGGGATCCTACATAGTCCAAGTGCCCGATAGGTAACCTACATAGTCCAAGTGCCCGTTCGTTAACCAGGATAGTCAAAGAGCCCGCTATGTTACCTAGACAGTCCAAGTGCCCGCTAGTTAACCTACATAGTCCAAGTGCCCGATAGGGAACCTACATAATCCAAGTGCCCGAAAGGGAACCTACATAATCCAAGTGCCCGCTAGGGAACCTAAATAGTCCAAGTGCACGCTAGTTAACCTACATAGTCCAAGTGCCCGATAGGGAACCTACATAATCCAAGTGCCCGATAGGGAACCTACATAATCCAAGTGCCCGCTCTAGAACCTACATAGTCTAAGTGCCCGTTAGTTAACCTAGATAGTCAAAATGCCTGCTAGGTAACCCAGATAGTCCAAGTGCCCGCTAGGTAACCTACATAGTCCAAGTTCCCGATGGTAACCTAAATAGTCCAAATGCCCGCTAGGGAAACTATATAGTCCAAGTGACCGCTAGTTAACCTACATAGTCCAAGTGCCCTATAGGGAACCTACATAATCCAAGTGCCAGATAGGGAACCTACATAATCCAAGTGACCACTAGGGAACCTAAATAGTCCAAGTGCCCGCTAGTTAACCTACATAGTCCAAGTGCCCGATAGGGAAACTACATAATCCAAGTGCCCGATAGGGAACCTACATAATCCAAGTGCCCGCTAGAGAACCTACATAGTCCATGTGCCCGCTAGGTAATCTACATAGTCCAAGGTCCGCTAGTTAACCTAGATAGTCCAATTGCCCGCTAGGTAACCTAGACAGTCCAAGTGCCCGCTAGGTTTCCTACATAGTCCAAGTGCCCGTTCGTTAACCTAGATAGTCCAAGTGCCCGCTAGGTTACCTAGACAGTCCAAGTGCCCGCTAGGTAACCTACATAGTCCAAGTTCCCGATGGTAACCTAAATAGTCCAAATGCCCGCTAGGGAAACTACATAGTCCAAGTGCCCGCTAGTTAACCTAGATAGTCCAAGTGCCTGCTAGTAAACCTACATAATCCATGGGCCCGCTAGTTAACCTACATAGTGCAAGGACCCGCTAGTTAACCTTGATCGTGCAAGTGTCCGCTAGTTGACCTACATAGTCCAAGTGCCCGCTAGGTAACCTAGATAGTCCAAGTGCCCTTTAGGGATCCTTCATAATCCAAGTGCCTGCTAGGTAACCTAGATAGTCCAAGTGCCCGCTAGTTAACCTAGATAGTCCTAGTGCCCGTTAGTTAACCTAGAAAATCGAAGTGCCCACTAGGGGGCGTACATAGTCTGAGTGCCTGCTAGGAAACCTAGATAGTCCAAGTGCCCGCTAGTTAACCTACATAGTCCAAGGGCCCGCTAGTAAACCTACATAGTCCACGGTCCGCTAGTTAACCTGGATAGTCCAATTGCCCGCTAGTTAACCTACATAGTACAAGGGCCCGCTAGTTGACCTAGATAGTCCAAGTGCCCGCTAGTTAATCTAGATAGTCAAAGTGCCCGCTAGTTAACCTAAGTAGTATAAATGTCCGATAGGGAGCCTACATAGTCCAAGTGCCCGCAAGGTAACCCACATAGTCCAAGTGCCCGTTCGTTAACCTAGATATTCAAGTTGCCCTCTAGGTAACCTAGACAGTCCAAGAGCCCGCTAGGTTACCTACATAGTCCAAGTGCCCATTCGTTAACCTAGATAGTCCAAGTACCCGCAAGGTTACCTAGACAGTCCAAGTGCCCGCTAGTTAACCTACGTAGTCCAAATGCCCGTTAGGGAACCTACACAATCCAAGTGCCCGATAGGGAACCTACATAATCAAGTGCATGCTAGGGAACCTACATAGTCCAAGTGCCCGCTAGGCAACCTACATAGTCCAAGTGCCCGTTTGTTAATCTAGATATTCAAAGTGCATGCTAGGTAACCTAGATAGTCCAAGTGCCCGCTAGATAACCTAGATAGTCCAAGTGCCTGCTAGTAAACCTACATAATACACGGGCCCTCTATTTAACCTACATAGTGCAAGGGCCCGCTAGTTAACCTAGATCGTGCAAGTGTCCGCTAGTTAACCTACATAGTCCAAGTGCCCGCTAGGTAACCTAGATAGTCCAAGTGCCCTTTAGGGATCCTTCATAATCCAAGTGCCTGCTAGGTAACCTAGATAGTCCAAGTGCCCGATAGTTAACCTAGATAGTCCTAGTGCCCGTTAGTTATCCTAGATAGTCCAAGTGCCCACTAAGGGACGTACATAGTCCAAGTGCCCGCTTGGTAACCTAGATAGTCCAAGTGCGAGCTAGGGTATGTACATAGTCCGAGTGCCTGCTAGGAAACCTAGATAGTCCAAGTGCCCGCTAGTTAACCTACATAGTCCAAGGGCCCGGTAGTTAATCTACATAGTCCAAGGTCCACTAGTTAACCTAGATAGTCCAAGTGCCCGCTAGTTAACCTACATAGTACAAGGGCCCGCTAGTTGACCTAGATATTCCAAGTGCCCGCTAGTTAACCTAGATAGTCAAAGTGCCCGCTAGTTAACCTACGTAGTACAAATGTCCGATAGGGATCCTACATAGTCCAAGTGTCCGCTAGGTAACCTACATAGTCCAAGTGCCCGTTAGTTAACCTAGATAGTCAAAGAGCCCGCTAGGTTACCTAGACAGTCCAAGTTCCCGCTAGTTAACCTACATAGTCCAAGGGCCCGCTAGTTAACCTACATAGTCCAAGGTCCGCTAGTTAACATAGATAGTCCAAGTGCCCGCTAGTTAACCTACATAGTACAAGGGCCCGCTAGTTGACCTAGATAGTCCAAGTGCCCGCTAGTTAACCTAGATAGTCAAAGTGCCCGCTAGTTAACCTAAGTAGTACAAATGTCCGATAGGGATCCTACATAGTTCAAGTGCCTGGAAGGTAATCCACATAGTCCAAGTGCCCGTTCGTTAACCTAGATAGTCAAAGAGCCCGCTAGGTAACCTAGACAGTTCAATTGCCCGCTAGGTTACCTACATAGTCCAAGTGCCCGTTCGTTAACCTAGATAGTCCAAGTGCCCGCTAGGTTACCTAGACAGTCCAAGTGCCCGCTAGTAAACCTACATAGTACAAGTGCCCGATAGGGAACCTACATAATCCAAGTGTCCGATAGGGAATTTACATAATCCAAGTGCCCGCTAGGGAACCTAAATAGTCCAAGTGCCCGTTAGTTAACCTAGATAGTCAAAGTGCCTGCTAGGTAACCTAGATAGTCCAAGTGCCCGCTAAGTAACCTACATAGTCCAAGTTCCCGATGGTAACCTAAAGAGTCCAATTGCCCGCTAGGGAAACTACATAGTCCAAGTGCCCGCTAGTTAACCTAGATAGTCCAAGTGCCTGCTAGTAAACCTACATAATCCATGGGCCCGCTAGTTAACCTACATAGTGCAAGCGCCCGCTAGTTAACCTAGATCGTGCAAGTGTCCGCTAGTTAACCTACATAGTCCAAGTGCCCGCTAGGTAACCTAGATAGTCCAAGTGCCCTTTAGGGATCCTTCATAATCCAAGTGCCTGCTAGGTAACCTAGATAGTCCAAGTGCCCGCTAGTTAACCTAGATAGTCCTAGTGCCCGTTTGTTCACCTAGATAGTCGAAGTGCCCACTAGGGGGCGTACATAGTCCAAGTGCTCGCTAGGTAACCTAGAGAGTCCAAGTGCACGCTAGGGTATGTACGTAGTCCGAGTGCCTGCTAGGAAACCTAGATAGTCCAAGTGCCCGCTAGTTAACCTACATAGTCCAAGGGCCCGCTAGTTAACCTACATAGTCCAAGGTCCGCTAGTTAACATAGATAGTCCAAGTGCCCGCTAGTTAACCTACATAGTACAAGGGCCCGCTAGTTGACCTAGATAGTCCAAGTGCCCGCTAGGTAACCTAGATAGTCAAAGTGCCCGCTAGTTAACCTAAGTAGTACAAATATCCGATAGGGATCCTACATAGTCCAAGTGCCCGGAAGGTAACCCACATAGTCCAAGTGCCCGTTCGTTAACCTAGATATTCAAAGTGCCCGCTAGGTAACCTAGACAGTCCAAGTGCACGCTAGGCTACCTATATAGTCCAAGTGCCCGTTCGTTAACCTAGATAGTCCAAGTACCCGCTAGGTTACCTAGACAGTCCAAGTGCCCGCTAGTTAACCTACGTAGTCCAAATGCCCGATAGGGAACCTACACAATCCAAGTGTCCGATAGGGAACCTACATAATACAAGTGCACGCAAGGGAACCTACATAGTTCAAGTGCCCGCTAGGCAACCTACATAGTCCAAGTGCCCGTTAATTAACCTAGATAGTCAAAGTGCCTGTTGGTAACCTAGATAGTCCAAGTGCCCGCTAGGTAACCTACATAGTCCAAGTTCCCCATGGTAACTTAAATAGTCCAAATGCCCGCTAGGGAAAGTACATAGTCCAATTGCCCGCTAGTTAACCTAGATAGTCCAAGTGCCTGCTAGTAAACCTACATAATCCATGGGCCCGATAGTTAACCTCCATAGTGCAAGGGCCCGCTAGTTAACCTAGAACGTGTACGTGTCCGCTAGTTACCCTACATAGTCCACGTACCCGCTAGGTAACCCCTAGATAGTCCAAGTGCCCGCTAGTTAACCTAAGTAGTACAAATGTCCGATAGGGATCCTGCATAGTCCAAGTGCCCGCTAGGGGACGTACATAGTCCAAGTGCCCGTTCGTTAACCTAGATATTCAAAGTGCCCGCTAGGTAACCTAGACAGTCCAAGTGGCCGCTAGGTTACCTACATAGTCCAAGTGCCCGTTCGTTAACCTAGATAGTCCAAGTGCCCGCTAGGTTACCTAGACAGTCCAAGTGACCGCTAGTTAACCTACAAAGTCCAATTGCCCGAGAGGGAACCTACATAATCCAAGTGTCCGCCAGGGAACCTACATAGTCCAAGTGCCCGCTAGGCAACCTACATAGTCCAAATGTTCGTTAGTTAACCTAGATAGTCAAAGTGCCTGCTAGGTAACCTAGATAGTCCAAATGCCCGCTAGTTAACCTACATAGTAAAAGGGCCCGCAAGTTAACCTACATAGTCCACGGTCTGCTAGTTAACCTAGATAGTCCAATTGCCCGCTAGTTAACCTACATAGTACAAGGGCCCGCTAGTTAACCTAGAACGTGTACGTGTCCGCTAGTTACCCTACATAGTCCACGTACCCGCTAGGTAACCCCTAGATAGTCCAAGTGCCCGCTAGTTAACCTAAGTAGTACAAATGTCCGATAGGGATCCTGCATAGTCCAAGTGCCCGCTAGGGGACGTACATAGTCCAAGTGCCCGTTCGTTAACCTAGATATTCAAAGTGCCCGCTAGGTAACCTAGACAGTCCAAGTGGCCGCTAGGTTACCTACATAGTCCAAGTGCCCGTTCGTTAACCTAGATAGTCCAAGTGCCCGCTAGGTTACCTAGACAGTCCAAGTGACCGCTAGTTAACCTACAAAGTCCAATTGCCCGAGAGGGAACCTACATAATCCAAGTGTCCGCCAGGGAACCTACATAGTCCAAGTGCCCGCTAGGCAACCTACATAGTCCAAATGTTCGTTAGTTAACCTAGATAGTCAAAGTGCCTGCTAGGTAACCTAGATAGTCCAAATGCCCGCTAGTTAACCTACATAGTAAAAGGGCCCGCAAGTTAACCTACATAGTCCACGGTCTGCTAGTTAACCTAGATAGTCCAATTGCCCGCTAGTTAACCTACATAGTACAAGGGCCCGCTAGTTGACCTAGATAGTCCAAGTGCCCGCTAGTTAATCTAGATAGTCAAAGTGCCCGCTAGTTAACCTAAGTAGTATAAATATCCGATAGGGAGCCTACATAGTCCAAGTGCCCGCAAGGTAACCCACATAGTCCAAGTGCCCGTTCGTTAACCTAGATATTCAAGTTGCCCGCTAGGTAACCTAGACAGTCCAAGTGCCCGCTAGGTTACCTACATAGTCCAAGTGCCCGTTCGTTAACCTAGATAGTCCAAGTACCCGCTAGGTTACCTAGACAGTCCAAGTGCCCGCTAGTTAACCTACGTAGTCCAAATGCCCGATAGGGAACATACACAATCCAAGTGCCCGATAGGGAACCTACATAATCCAAGTGCACGCTAGGGAACCTACATAGACCAAGTGCCCGCTAGGCAACCTACATAGTCCAAGTGCCCGTTAGTTAATCTAGATAGTCAAAGTGCATGCTAGGTAACCTAGATAGTCCAAGTGCCCGCTAGTTAACCTAGATAGTCCAAGTGCCTGCTAGTAAACCTACATAATCCACGGGCCCGCTATTTAACCTACATAGTGCAAGGGCCCGCTAGTTAACCAAGATCGTGCAAGTGTCCGCTAGTTAACCTACATAGTTCAAGTGCCCGCTAGGTAACCTAGATAGTCCAAGTGCCCTTTAGGGATCCTTCATAATCCAAGTGCCTGCTAGGTAACCTAGATAGTCCAAGTGCCCGCTAGTTAACCTAGATAGTCCAAGTGCCCGTTAGTTATCCTAGATAGTCCAAGTGCCCACTAAGGGACGTACATAGTCCAAGTGCCCGCTTGGTAACCTAGATAGTCCAAGTGCGAGCTAGGGTATGTACATAGTCCGAGTGCCTGCTAGGAAACCTAGATAGTCCAAGTGCCCGCTAGTTAACCTACATAGTCCAAGGGCCCGCTAGTTAACGTACATAGTCCATGGTCCACTAGTTAACCTAGATAGTACAAGTGCCCGCTAGTTAACCTACATAGAACATGGGCCCGCTAGTTGACCTAGATAGTCCAAGTGCCCGCTAGTTAACCTAGATAGTCAAAGTGCACGCTAGTTAACCTACGTAGTACAAATGTCCGATAGGGATCCTACATAGTCCAAGTGCCCGCTAGGTAACCTACATAGTCCTAGTGCCCGTTCGTTAACCTAGATAGTCAAAGAGCCCGCTAGGTTACCTAGACAGTCCAAGTTCCCGCTAGTTAACCTACATAGTCCAAGGGCCCGCTAGTTAACCTACATAGTCCAAGGTCCGCTAGTTAACCTAGATAGTCCAAGTGCCCGCTCATTAACCTACATAGTACAAGGGCCCGCTAGTTGACCTAGATAGTCCAAGTGCCCGCTAGTTAACCTAGATAGTCTAAGTGCCCGCTAGTTAATCTAAGTAGTACAAATGTCCGATAGGGATCCTACATAGTTCAAGTGCCCGGAAGGTAACCCACATAGTCCAAGTGCCCGTTCGTTAACCTAGATAGTCAAAGAGCCCGCTAGGTAACCTAGACAGTTCAATTGCCCGCTAGGTAACCTACATAGTCCAAGTGCCCGTTCGTTAACCTAGATAGTCCAAGTGCCCGCTAGGTTACCTAGACAGTCCAAGTGCCCGCTAGTAAACCTACATAGTACAAGTGCCCGATAGGGAACCTACATAATCCAAGTGCCTGCTAGGGAACTTAAATAGTCCAAGTGCACGCTAGTTAACCTACATAGTCCAAGTGCCCAATAGGGAACCTACATAATCCAAGTGCTCGCTAGAGAAACTACATAGTCCAAGTGCCCGTTAGTTAACCTAGATAGTCAAAGTGCCTGCTAGGTAACCTAGATAGTCCAAGTGCCCGCTAAGTAACCTACATAGTCCAAGTTCCCGATGGTAACCTAAATAGTCCAAATGCCCGCTAGGGAAACTACATAGTCCAAGTGCCCGCTAGTTAACCTAGATAGTCCAAGTGCCTGCTAGTAAACCTACATAATCCATGGGTGCGCTAGTTAACCTACATAGTGCAAGGGCCCTCTAGTTAACCTAGATCGTGCAAGTGTCCGCTAGTTAACCTACATAGTCCAAGTGCCCGCTAGGTAACCTAGATAGTCCAAGTGCCCTTTAGGGATCCTTCATAATCCAAGTGCCTGCTAGGTAACCTAGATAGTCCAAGTGCCCGCTAGTTAACCTAGATAGTCCTAGTGCCCGTTAGTTAACCTAGATAGTCGAAGCGCCCACTAGGGGGCGTACATAGTCCAAGTGCTCGCTAGGTAACCTAGATAGTCCAAGGGCCCGCAAGTTAACCTACATAGTCCAAGGTCCGCTAGTTAACCTAGATAGTCCAAGTGCCCGCTAGGTAACCTACATAGTCCAAGTTCCCCATGGTAACCTAAATAGTCCAAATGCCCGCTAGGGAAAGTACATAGTCCAATTGCCCGCTAGTTAACCTAGATAGTCCAAGTGCCTGCTAGTAAACCTACATAATCCATGGGCCCGATAGTTAACCTACATAGTGCAAGGGCCCGCTAGTTAACCTAGAACGTGTACGTGTCCGCTAGTTAACCTACATAGTCCACGTACCCGCTAGGTAACCCCTAGATAGTCCAAGTGCCCGCTAGGGATCCTCCATAATCCAAGTGCCTGCTAGGTAACCTAGATAGTCCTAGTGCCCGTTACTTAACCTAGATAGTCGAAGTGCCCACTAGGGGACGTACATAGTCCAAGTGCCCGCTAGTTAACCTACATAGTTCAAGGTCAGCTAGTTAACCTAGATAGTCCAAGTGCCCGCTAGTTAACCTACATAGTTCAAGGGCCCGCTAGTTGACCTAGATAGTCCAAGTGCCCGCTAGTTAACCTAAGTAGTACAAATATCCGATAGGGATTCTACATAGTCCAAGTGCCCGCTAGTTAACCTACATAGTCCAAGTCCCCACTAGGTAACCTAGACAGTCCAAGTGACCATTAGGTTACCTACATAGTCCAAGTGCCCGTTCGTTAACCTACATAGTCCAAGTGCCCACTAGGTAACGTAGATACCCCAAGTGCCCGCTAGTTAACCTAGATAATCCAAGGGCCCGCTAGTTAACCTTGATAGTCCAAGTGCCTTCTAGTTAACCTAAATAGTCCAAGTGCCCGCTAGGTAACCTACATAGTCCAAGTGCCAGTTAGGTAAGCTAGATAGTCCAAATACCCGCCAGGAAACCCACATAGACCAAGTGCCTGCTAGGGAACTTACACAGTCCAAGGGCCCGCTAGGGATCCTACATAGTCCAAGTGCCCGTTAGTAAACCTAGATAGTCCAAGGGCCCGCTAGGTAACCTTGATAATCCAAGTGCGCGCTAGGGTATGTACAAAGTCCGAGTGCCTGCTAGGAAACCTAGATTGTCCAAGTGCCGCTAGTTAACCTACATAGTCCAAGGGCCCGCTAGTTAACCTACATAGTTCAAGGTCCGCTAGTTAACCAAGATAGTCCAAGTGCCCGCTAGTTAACCTATGTAGTACAAATGTCCGATAGGGATCCTACATAGTCCACGTGCCCGCTAGGTAACCTACATAGTCCAAGTGCCCGTTCGTTAACCTAGATATTCAAAGTGCCCGCTAGGTAACCTAGACAGTCCAAGTGGCCGCTAGGTTACCTACATAGTCCATGTGCCCGTTCGTTAACCTAGATAGTCCAAGTGCGCGCTAGGTTACCTAGACAGTCCAAGTGCCCGCTAGTTAACCTACAGTGTCCAAGTGCCCGATAGGGAACCTACATAATCCAAGTGCCCGCCAGGGAACCTACATAGTCCAAGTGCCCGCTAGGCAACCTACATAGTCCAAGTGTCCGTTAGTTAACCTAGATAGTCAAAGTGCCTGCTAGGTAACCTAGATAGTCCAAATGCCCGCTAGGTAACCTACATAGTCCAAGTTCCCGATGGTAACCTAAATAGTCCAAATGCCCGCTAGGGAAACTACATAGTCCAAGTGCCCGCTAGTTAACCTAGATAGTCCAAGTGCCTGCTAGTAAACCTACATAATCCATGGGCCCGCTAGTTAACCTACATAGTGCAAGGGCCCGCTAGTTAACCTAGATCGTGCAAGTGTCCGCTAGTTAACCTATATAGTCCAAGTGCCCACTAGGGAACCTAGATAGACCAAGTGCCCTTTAGGGATCCTTCATAATCCAAATGCCTGCTAGGTAACCTAGATAGTCCAAGTGCCCGCTAGTTAACCAAGATAATCCTAGTGCCCGTTAGTTAACCTAGATAGTTGAAGTGCCCACTAGGGGACGTATAGTCCAAGTGCTCGCTAGGTAACCTAGATAGTCAAGTGCGCTAGGGCATGTACATAGTCCGAGTGCCTGCTAGGAAACGTAGATAGTCCAAGTGCCCGATAGTTAACCTACATAGTCCAAGGTCCGCTAGTTAACCTAGATAGTCCAAGTGCCCGCTTGTTAACCTACATAGTACAAGGGCCTGCTAGTTGACCTAGATAGTCCAAGTGCCCGCTAGTTAACCTAGATAGTCAAAGTGCCCGCTAGTTAACCTAAGTAGTACAAATGTCCGATAGGGATCCTACATAGTCCAAGTGCCCGGAAGGTAACCCACATAGTCCAAGTGCCCGTTCGTTAACCTAGATAGTCCAAGTACCCGCTAGGTTACCTTGACAGTCCAAGTGCCCGCTAGTTAACCTACATAGTCCAAATGCCCGATAGGGAACCTACACAATCCAAGTGCCCGATAGGGAACCTACATAATCCAAGTGCACGCTAGGGAACCTAAATAGTCCAAGTGCCCATTATTTAACCTAGATATCAAAGTGCCTGCTAGGTAACCTAGATAGTCCAAGTGCCCGCTAGGTAACCTACATAGTCCAAGTTCCCCATGGTAACCTAAATAGTCCAAATGCCCGCTAGGGAAAGTACATTGTCCAATTGCCCGCTAGTTAACCTAGATAGTCCAAGTGCCTGCTAGTAAACCTACATAATCCATGGGCCCGCTAGTTAACCTACATAGTGCAAGGGCTCGCTAGTTAACCTAGAACGTGTACGTTTCCGCTAGTTAACCTACATAGTCCACGTACCCGCTAGGTAACCCCTAGATAGTCCAAGTGCCCGCTAGGGATCCTTCATAATCCAAGTGCCTGCTAGGTAACATAGATAGTCCAAGTGCCCACTAGTTAACCTAGATAGTCGAAGTGCCCACTAGGGGACGTACATAGTCCAAGTGCCCGCTAGTTAACCTACATAGTCCAAGACCCTGCTAGGTAACCTAGACAGTCCAAGTGACCATTAGGTTACCTACATAGTCCAATTGCCCGTTCGTTAACCTACATAGTCCAAGTGCCCGCTAGGTAACGTAGATAGCCCAAGTGCCCGCTAGTTAACCTAGATAGTCCAAGGGCCCGCTAGTTAACCTTGATAGTCCAAGTGCCTTCTAGTTAACCTAAATAGTACAAGTGCCCGCTAGGTAACCTACATAGTCCAAGTGCCAGTTAGGTAAGCTAGATATTTCAAATACCCGCCAGGAAACCCACATAGTCCAAGTGCCTGCTAGGGAACTTACATAGTCCAAGGGCCCGCTAGGGAACCTACATAGTCCAAGTGGCATTAGTAAACCTAGAAAGTCCAAGTGCCCGGTAGGGTATGTACAAAGTCTGAGTGCCTGCTAGGAAACCTAGATTGTCCAAGTACCCGCTAGTTAACCTACATAGTACAAGGGCCCGCTAGTTAACCTACATAGTTCAAGGTCCGCTAGTTAACCTAGATAGTCCAAGTGGCCGCTAGTTAACCTACATAGTACAAGGGCACGCTTGTTGACCTAGATAGTCCAAGTGCCCGCTAGTTAACCTAGATAGTCAAAGTGCCCGCTAGTTAACCTAAGTAGTACAAATGTCCGATAGGGATCCTACATAGTCCAAGTGCCCGCTAGGTAACCTACATAGTCCAAGTGCCCGTCCGTTAACCTAGATAGTCCAAGTGCCCGCTAGGTTACCTAGACAGTCCAAGTGCCCGCTAGTTAACCTACATAGTCCAAGTTCCCAATGGTAACCTAAATAGTCCAATGCCCGCTAGGGAAACTACATAGTCCAAGTGCCCGCTAGTTTACCTAGATAGTCCAAGTGCCTGCTTGTAAACCTACATAATCCATGGGCCCGCTAGTTAACCTACATAGTGCAAGGGCCCGTTAGTTAACCTAGATCGTGCAAGTGTCCGCTAGTTAACCTACATAGTCCAAGTGCCCGCTAGGTAAACTAGATAGTCCAAGTGCCCTTTAGGGATCCTTCATAATCCAAGTGCCTTCTAGGTAACCTAGATAGTCCAAGTGCCCGCTAGTTAACCTAGATAGTCCTAGTGCCCGTTAGTTAACCTAGAGAGTCCAAGTGCCCACTAAGGGACGGACATAGTCCATGTGCCCGCTAGGTAACCTAGATAGTAAAATTGCGAGCTAGGGTATGTACATAGTCCGAGTGCCTGCTAGGAAACCTAGATAGTACAAGTGCCCGCTAGTTAACCTACATAGTCCAAGTGCCCGCTAGTTAACCTACATAGTACAAGGTCCGTTAGTTGACTTAGATAGTCCAAGTGCCCGCTAGTTAACCTAGATAGTCAAAGTGCCCGCTAGTTAACCTAAGTAGTACAAATGTCCGATAGGGATCCTACATAGTCCAAGTGCCCATTCGTTAACCTAGATAGTCAAAGTGCCCGCTAGGTAAACTAGACAATCCAAATGCCCGCTAGGTTTCCTACATAGTCCAAGTTCCCGATAGGGAACCTACATAATCCAAGTGTCCGATAGGGAACCTATATAATCCAAGTGCCGGCTAGGGAACTTAAATAGTCCAAGTGCTCGCTAGGCAACCTACATAGTCCAAGTGCCCGTTAGTTTACCTAGATAGTCAAAGTGCCTGTTAGGTAACCTAGATTGTCCAAGTGCCCGCTAGGTAACCTACATAGTCTAAGTTCCCGATGGTAACCTCAATAGTCCAAATGCCCGCTAGGGAAACTACATAATCCAAGTGCCCGCTAGTTAACCTAGATAATCCAAGTGCCCGCTAGTTAACCTACATTGTACAAGGGCACGCTTGTTGACCTAGATAGTCAAAGTGCCCGCTAGTTAACCTAGATAGTCAAAGTGGCCTCTAGTTAACCTAAGTAGTACAAATGTCCGATAGGGATCCTACATAGTCCAAGTGCCCGCTAGGTAACCTACATAGTCCAAGTGCCCGTCCGTTAACCTAGATAGTCCAAGTGCACGCTAGGTTACCTAGACAGTCCACGTGCCCGCTAGGTAAACTACATATTCCAAGTTCCCAATGGTAACCTAAATAGTCAAATGCCCGCTAGGGAAACTACATACTCCAAGTGCCCGCTAGTTAACCTAGATAGTCCAAGTGCCTGCTAGTAAACCTACATAATCCATGGGCCCGCTAGTTAACCTACATAGTGCAAGGGCCCGCTAGTTAACCTAGATCGTGCAAGTGTCCGCTAGTTAACCTACATAGTCCAAGTGCCCGCTAGGTAACCTAGATAGTCCAAGTGCCCTTTAGGGATCCTTCATAATCCAAGTGCCTTCTAGGTAACCTAGATAGTCCAAGTGCCCGCTAGTTAACCTAGATAGTCCTAGTGCCCGTTAGTTCACCTAGATAGTCCAAGTGCCCACTAAGGGACGTACATAGTCCAAGTGCCCGCTAGGTAACCTAGATAATCCAATTGCGAGCTAGGGTATGTACATAGTCCGAGTGCCTGCTAGGAAACCTAGATAGTCCAAGTGCCCGCTAGTTAACCTACATAGTCCAAGTGCCCGCTAGTTAACCTACATAGTACAAGGTCCGTTAGTTGACCTAGATAGTCCAAGTGCCCGCTAGTTAACCTAGATAGTCAAAGTGCCCGCTAGTTAACCTAAGTAGTACAAATGTCCGATAGGGATCCTACATAGTCCAAGTGCCCATTCGTTAACCTAGATAGTCAAAGTGCCCGCTAGGTAACCTAGACAGTCCAACTGCCCGCTAGGTTTCCTACATAGTCCAAGTGCCCGTTCGTTAACCTAGATAGTCCAAGTGCCCGCTAGGTTACCTAGACAGTCCAAGTGCCCGCTAGTTAACCTACAAAGTCCAAGTGCCCGATAGGGAACCTACATAATCCAAGTGCCCGCCAGGGAACCTACATAGTCCAAGTGCCCGCTAGGCAACCTACATAGTCCAAGTGTCCGTTAGTTAACCTAGATAGTCAAAGTGCCTGCTAGGTAACCTAGATAGTCCAAATGCCCGCTAGGTAACCTACATAGTCCAAGTTCCCGATGGTAACCTAAATAGTCCAAATGCCCGCTAGGGAAACTACATAGTCCAAGTGCCCGCTAGTTAACCTAGATAGTCCAAGTGCCTGCTAGTAAACCTACATAATCCATGGGCCCGCTAGTTAACCTACATAGTGCAAGGGCCCGCTAGTTAACCTAGATCGTGCAAGTGTCCGCTAGTTAACCTACATAGTCCAAGGGCCCGCTAGTTAACGTACATAGTCCAAGGTCCACTAGTTAACCTAGATAGTACAAGTGCCCGCTAGTTAACCTACATAGTACAAGGGCCCGCTAGTTGACCTAGATAGTCCAAGTGCCCGCTAGTTAACCTAGATAGTCAAAGTGCACGCTAGTTAACCTACGTAGTACAAATGTCCGATAGGGATCCTACATAGTCCAAGTGCCCGCTAGGTAACCTACATAGTCCAAGTGCCCGTTCGTTAACCTAGATAGTCAAAGAGCCCGCTAGGTTACCTAGACAGTCCAAGTTCCGCTAGTTAACCTACATAGTCCAAGGGCCCGCTAGTTAACCTACATAGTCCAAGGTCCGCTACTTAACCTAGATAGTCCAAGTGCCCGCTCATTAACCTACATAGTACAAGGGCCCGCTAGTTGACCTAGATAGTCCAAGTGCCCGCTAGTTAACCTAGATAGTCCAAGTGCCCGCTAGTTAACCTAAGTAGTACAAATGTCCGAAAGGGATCCTACATAGTTCATGTGCCCGGAAGGTAACCCACATAGTCCAAGTGCCCGTTCGTTAACCTAGATAGTCAAAGAGCCCGCTAGGTAACCTAGACAGTTCAATTGCCCGCTAGGTAACCTACATAGTCCAAGTGCCCGTTCGTTAACCTAGATAGTCCAAGTGCCCGCTAGGTTACCTAGACAGTCCAAGTGCCCGCTAGTAAACCTACATAGTACAAGTGCCCGATAGGGAACCTACATAATCCAAGTGCCTGCTAGGGAACCTAAATAGTCCAAGTGCACGCTAGTTAACCTATATAGTCCAAGTGCCCAATAGGGAACCTACATAATCCAAGTGCCCGCTAGAGAAACTACATAGTCCAAGTGCCCGTTAGTTAACCTAGATAGTCAAAGTGCCTGCTAGGTAACCTAGATAGTCCAAGTGCCCGCTAAGTAACCTACATAGTCCAAGTTCCCGATGGTAACCTAAATAGTCCAAATGCCCGCTAGGGAAACTACA
Source organism: Tenrec ecaudatus (assembly GCF_050624435.1). Lineage (NCBI taxonomy): Eukaryota > Metazoa > Chordata > Mammalia > Afrosoricida > Tenrecidae > Tenrec > Tenrec ecaudatus. The sequence goes on from NW_027459647.1 coordinate 254,965, forward strand.
TAGTCCAAGTGCCCGCTAGTTAACCTAGATAGTCCAAGTGCCTGCTAGTAAACCTACATAATCCATGGGTGCGCTAGTTAACCTACATAGTGCAAGGGCCCTCTAGTTAACCTAGATCGTGCAAGTGTCCGCTAGTTAACCTACATAGTCCAAGTGCCCGCTAGGTAACCTAGATAGTCCAAGTGCCCTTTAGGGATCCTTCATAATCCAAGTGCCTGCTAGGTAACCTAGATAGTCCAAGTGCCCGCTAGTTAACCTAGATAGTCCTAGTGCCCGTTAGTTAACCTAGATAGTCGAAGCGCCCACTAGGGGGCGTACATAGTCCAAGTGCTCGCTAGGTAACCTAGATAGTCCAAGGGCCCGCTAGTTAACCTACATAGTCCAAGGTCCGCTAGTTAACCTAGATAGTCCAAGTGCCCGCTAGGTAACCTACATAGTCCAAGTTCCCCATGGTAACCTAAATAATCCAAATGCCCGCTAGGGAAAGTACATAGTCCAATTGCCCGCTAGTTAACCTAGATAGTCCAAGTGCCTGCTAGTAAACCTACATAATCCATGGACCCGATAGTTAACCTACATAGTGCAAGGGCCCGCTAGTTAACCTAGAACGTGTACGTGTCCGCTAGTTAACCTACATAGTCCACGTACCCGCTAGGTAACCCCTAGATAGTCCAAGTGCCCGCTAGGGATCCTCCATAATCCAAGTGCCTGCTAGGTAACCTAGATAGTCCTAGTGCCCGTTACTTAACCTAGATAGTCGAAGTGCCCACTAGGGGACGTACATAGTCCAAGTGCCCGCTAGTTAACCTACATAGTTCAAGGTCAGCTAGTTAACCTAGATAGTCCAAGTGCCCGCTAGTTAACCTACATAGTTCAAGGGCCCGCTAGTTGACCTAGATAGTCCAAGTGCCCGCTAGTTAACCTAAGTAGTACAAATATCCGATAGGGATTCTACATAGTCCAAGTGCCCGCTAGTTAACCTACATAGTCCAAGTCCCCACTAGGTAACCTAGACAGTCCAAGTGACCATTAGGTTACCTACATAGTCCAAGTGCCCGTTCGTTAACCTACATAGTCCAAGTGCCCACTAGGTAACGTAGATACCCCAAGTGCCCGCTAGTTAACCTAGATAATCCAAGGGCCCGCTAGTTAACCTTGATAGTCCAAGTGCCTTCTAGTTAACCTAAATAGTCCAAGTGCCCGCTAGGTAACCTACATAGTCCAAGTGCCAGTTAGGTAAGCTAGATAGTCCAAATACCCGCCAGGAAACCCACATAGACCAAGTGCCTGCTAGGGAACTTACACAGTCCAAGGGCCCGCTAGGGATCCTACATAGTCCAAGTGCCCGTTAGTAAACCTAGATAGTCCAAGGGCCCGCTAGGTAACCTAGATAATCCAAGTGCGCGCTAGGGTATGTACAAAGTCCGAGTGCCTGCTAGGAAACCTAGATTGTCCAAGTGCCGCTAGTTAACCTACATAGTCCAAGGGCCCGCTAGTTAACCTACATAGTTCAAGGTCCGCTAGTTAACCAAGATAGTCCAAGTGCCCGCTAGTTAACCTATGTAGTACAAATGTCCGATAGGGATCCTACATAGTCCAAGTGCCCGCTAGGTAACCTACATAGTCCATGTGCCCGTTCGTTAACCTAGATATTCAAAGTGCCCGCTAGGTAACCTAGACAGTCCAAGTGGCCGCTAGGTTACCTACATAGTCCAAGTGCCCGTTCGTTAACGTAGATAGTCCAAGTGCGCGCTAGGTTACCTAGACAGTCCAAGTGCCCGCTAGTTAACCTACAAAGTCCAAGTGCCCGATAGGGAACCTACATAATCCAAGTGCCCGCCAGGGAACCTACATAGTCCAAGTGCCCGCTAGGCAACCTACATAGTCCAAGTGTCCGTTAGTTAACCTAGATAGTCAAAGTGCCTGCTAGGTAACCTAGATAGTCCAAATGCCCGCTAGGTAACCTACATAGTCCAAGTTCCCGATGGTAACCTAAATAGTCCAAATGCCCGCTAGGGAAACTACATAGTCCAAGTGCCCGCTAGTTAACCTAGATAGTCCAAGTGCCTGCTAGTAAACCTACATAATCCATGGGCCCGCTAGTTAACCTACATAGTGCAAGGGCCCGCTAGTTAACCTAGATCGTGCAAGTGTCCGCTAGTTAACCTACATAGTCCAAGTGCCCACTAGGGAACCTAGATAGACCAAGTGCCCTTTAGGGATCCTTCATAATCCAAATGCCTGCTAGGTAACCTAGATAGTCCAAGTGCCCGCTAGTTAACCTAGATAATCCTAGTGCCCGTTAGTTAACCTAGATAGTTGAAGTGCCCACTAGGGGACGTATAGTCCAAGTGCTCGCTAGGTAACCTAGATAGTCAAGTGCGCTAGGGTATGTACATAGTCCGAGTGCCTGCTAGGAAACGTAGATAGTCCAAGTGCCCGATAGTTAACCTACATAGTCCAAGGTCCGCTAGTTAACCTAGATAGTCCAAGTGCCCGCTTGTTAACCTACATAGTACAAGGGCCTGCTAGTTGACCTAGATAGTCCAAGTGCCCGCTAGTTAACCTAGATAGTCAAAGTGCCCGCTAGTTAACCTAAGTAGTACAAATGTCCGATAGGGATCCTACATAGTCCAAGTGCCCGGAAGGTAACCCACATAGTCCAAGTGCCCGTTCGTTAACCTAGATAGTCCAAGTACCCGCTAGGTTACCTTGACAGTCCAAGTGCCCGCTAGTTAACCTACATAGTCCAAATGCCCGATAGGGAACCTACACAATCCAAGTGCCCGATAGGGAACCTACATAATCCAAGTGCACGCTAGGGAACCTAAATAGTCCAAGTGCCCATTATTTAACCTAGATATCAAAGTGCCTGCTAGGTAACCTAGATAGTCCAAGTGCCCGCTAGGTAACCTACATAGTCCAAGTTCCCCATGGTAACCTAAATAGTCCAAATGCCCGCTAGGGAAAGTACATTGTCCAATTGCCTGCTAGTTAACCTAGATAGTCCAAGTGCCTGCTAGTAAACCTACATAATCCATGGGCCCGCTAGTTAACCTACATAGTGCAAGGGCTCGCTAGTTAACTTAGAAGGTGTACGTTTCCGCTAGTTAACCTACATAGTCCACGTACCCGCTAGGTAACCCCTAGATAGTCCAAGTGCCCGCTAGGGATCCTTCATAATCCACGTGCCTGCTAGGTAACATAGATAGTCCAAGTGCCCACTAGTTAACCTAGATAGTCGAAGTGCCCACTAGGGGACGTACATAGTCCAAGTGCCCGCTAGTTAACCTACATAGTCCAAGACCCTGCTAGGTAACCTAGACAGTCCAAGTGACCATTAGGTTACCTACATAGTCCAATTGCCCGTTCGTTAACCTACATAGTCCAAGTGCCCGCTAGGTAACGTAGATAGCCCAAGTGCCCGCTAGTTAACCTAGATAGTCCAAGGGCCCGCTAGTTAACCTTGATAGTCCAAGTGCCTTCTAGTTAACCTAAATAGTACAAGTGCCCGCTAGGTAACCTACATAGTCCAAGTGCCAGTTAGGTAAGCTAGATATTTCAAATACCCGCCAGGAAACCCACATAGTCCAAGTGCCTGCTAGGGAACTTACATAGTCCAAGGGCCCGCTAGGGAACCTACATAGTCCAAGTGGCATTAGTAAACCTAGAAAGTCCAAGTGCCCGGTAGGGTATGTACAAAGTCTGAGTGCCTGCTAGGAAACCTAGATTGTCCAAGTACCCGCTAGTTAACCTACATAGTACAAGGGCCCGCTAGTTAACCTACATAGTTCAAGGTCCGCTAGTTAACCTAGATAGTCCAAGTGGCCGCTAGTTAACCTACATAGTACAAGGGCACGCTTGTTGACCTAGATAGTCCAAGTGCCCGCTAGTTAACCTAGATAGTCAAAGTGCCCCCTAGTTTACCTAAGTAGTACAAATGTCCGATAGGGATCCTACATAGTCCAAGTGCCCGCTAGGTAACCTACATAGTCCAAGTGCCCGTCCATTAACCTAGATAGTCCAAGTGCCCGCTAGGTTACCTAGACAGTCCAAGTGCCCGCTAGGTAACCTACATAGTCCAAGTTCCCAATGGTAACCTAAATAGTCCAATGCCCGCTAGGGAAACTACATAGTCCAAGTGCCCGCTAGTTTACCTAGATAGTCCAAGTGCCTGCTTGTAAACCTACATAATCCATGGGCCCGCTAGTTAACCTACATAGTGCAAGGGCCCGTTAGTTAACCTAGATCGTGCAAGTGTCCGCTAGTTAACCTACATAGTCCAAGTGCCCGCTAGGTAAACTAGATAGTCCAAGTGCCCTTTAGGGATCCTTCATAATCCAAGTGCCTTCTAGGTAACCTAGATAGTCCAAGTGCCCGCTAGTTAACCTAGATAGTCCTAGTGCCCGTTAGTTAACCTAGAGAGTCCAAGTGCCCACTAAGGGACGGACATAGTCCATGTGCCCGCTAGGTAACCTAGATAGTAAAATTGCGAGCTAGGGTATGTACATAGTCCGAGTGCCTGCTAGGAAACCTAGATAGTACAAGTGCCCGCTAGTTAACCTACATAGTCCAAGTGCCCGCTAGTTAACCTACATAGTACAAGGTCCGTTAGTTGACTTAGATAGTCCAAGTGCCCGCTAGTTAACCTAGATAGTCAAAGTGCCCGCTAGTTAACCTAAGTAGTACAAATGTCCGATAGGGATCCTACATAGTCCAAGTGCCCATTCGTTAACCTAGATAGTCAAAGTGCCCGCTAGGTAACCTAGACAATCCAAATGCCCGCTAGGTTTCCTACATAGTCCAAGTTCCCGATAGGGAACCTACATAATCCAAGTGTCCGATAGGGAACCTATATAATCCAAGTGCCGGCTAGGGAATTTAAATAGTCCAAGTGCTCGCTAGGCAACCTACATAGTCCAAGTGCCCGTTAGTTTACCTAGATAGTCAAAGTGCCTGTTAGGTAACCTAGATTGTCCAAGTGCCCGCTAGGTAACCTACATAGTCTAAGTTCCCGATGGTAACCTCAATAGTCCAAATGCCCGCTAGGGAAACTACATAATCCAAGTGCCCGCTAGTTAACCTAGATAATCCAAGTGCCCGCTAGTTAACCTACATTGTACAAGGGCACGCTTGTTGACCTAGATAGTCAAAGTGCCCGCTAGTTAACCTAGATAGTCAAAGTGGCCTCTAGTTAACCTAAGTAGTACAAATGTCCGATAGGGATCCTACATAGTCCAAGTGCCCGCTAGTTAACCTAGATAGTCCAAGTGCCTGCTAGTAAACCTACATAATCCATGGGTGCGCTAGTTAACCTACATAGTGCAAGGGCCCTCTAGTTAACCTAGATCGTGCAAGTGTCCGCTAGTTAACCTACATAGTCCAAGTGCCCGCTAGGTAACCTAGATAGTCCAAGTGCCCTTTAGGGATCCTTCATAATCCAAGTGCCTGCTAGGTAACCTAGATAGTCCAAGTGCCCGCTAGTTAACCTAGATAGTCCTAGTGCCCGTTAGTTAACCTAGATAGTCGAAGCGCCCACTAGGGGGCGTACATAGTCCAAGTGCTCGCTAGGTAACCTAGATAGTCCAAGGGCCCGCTAGTTAACCTACATAGTCCAAGGTCCGCTAGTTAACCTAGATAGTCCAAGTGCCCGCTAGGTAACCTACATAGTCCAAGTTCCCCATGGTAACCTAAATAGTCCAAATGCCCGCTAGGGAAAGTACATAGTCCAATTGCCCGCTAGTTAACCTAGATAGTCCAAGTGCCTGCTAGTAAACCTACATAATCCATGGACCCGATAGTTAACCTACATAGTGCAAGGGCCCGCTAGTTAACCTAGAACGTGTACGTGTCCGCTAGTTAACCTACATAGTCCACGTACCCGCTAGGTAACCCCTAGATAGTCCAAGTGCCCGCTAGGGATCCTCCATAATCCAAGTGCCTGCTAGGTAACCTAGATAGTCCTAGTGCCCGTTACTTAACCTAGATAGTCGAAGTGCACACTAGGGGACGTACATAGTCTAAGTGCCCGCTAGTTAACCTACATAGTTCAAGGTCAGCTAGTTAACCTAGATAGTCCAAGTGCCCGCTAGTTAACCTACATAGTTCAAGGGCCCGCTAGTTGACCTAGATAGTCCAAGTGCCCGCTAGTTAACCTAAGTAGTACAAATATCCGATAGGGATTCTACATAGTCCAAGTGCCCGCTAGTTAACCTACATAGTCCAAGTCCCCACTAGGTAACCTAGACAGTCCAAGTGACCATTAGGTTACCTACATAGTCCAAGTGCCCGTTCGTTAACCTACATAGTCCAAGTGCCCACTAGGTAACGTAGATACCCCAAGTGCCCGCTAGTTAACCTAGATAATCCAAGGGCCCGCTAGTTAACCTTGATAGTCCAAGTGCCTTCTAGTTAACCTAAATAGTCCAAGTGCCCGCTAGGTAACCTACATAGTCCAAGTGCCAGTTAGGTAAGCTAGATAGTCCAAATACCCGCCAGGAAACCCACATAGACCAAGTGCCTGCTAGGGAACTTACACAGTCTAAGGGCCCGCTAGGGATCCTACATAGTCCAAGTGCCCGTTATTAAACCTAGATAGTCCAAGGGCCCGCTAGGTAACCTAGATAATCCAAGTGCGCGCTAGGGTATGTACAAAGTCCGAGTGCCTGCTAGGAAACCTAGATTGTCCAAGTGCCGCTAGTTAACCTACATAGTCCAAGGGCCCGCTAGTTAACCTACATAGTTCAAGGTCCGCTAGTTAACCAAGATAGTCCAAGTGCCCGCTAGTTAACCTATGTAGTACAAATGTCCGATAGGGATCCTACATAGTCCAAGTGCCCGCTAGGTAACCTACATAGTCCAAGTGCCCGTTCGTTAACCTAGATATTCAAAGTGCCCGCTAGGTAACCTAGACAGTCCAAGTGGCCGCTAGGTTACCTACATAGTCCAAGTGCCCGTTCGTTAACCTAGATAGTCCAAGTGCGCGCTAGGTTACCTAGACAGTCCAAGTGCCCGCTAGTTAACCTACAAAGTCCAAGTGCCCGATAGGGAACCTACATAATCCAAGTGCCCGCCAGGGAACCTACATAGTCCAAGTGCCCGCTAGGCAACCTACATAGTCCAAGTGTCCGTTAGTTAACCTAGATAGTCAAAGTGCCTGCTAGGTAACCTAGATAGTCCAAATGCCCGCTAGGTAACCTACATAGTCCAAGTTCCCGATGGTAACCTAAATAGTCCAAATGCCCGCTAGGGAAACTACATAGTCCAAGTGCCCGCTAGTTAACCTAGATAGTCCAAGTGCCTGCTAGTAAACCTACATAATCCATGGGCCCGCTAGTTAACCTACATAGTGCAAGGGCCCGCTAGTTAACCTAGATCGTGCAAGTGTCCGCTAGTTAACCTACATAGTCCAAGTGCCCACTAGGGAACCTAGATAGACCAAGCGCCCTTTAGGGATCCTTCATAATCCAAATGCCTGCTAGGTAACCTAGATAGTCCAAGTGCCCGCTAGTTAACCTAGATAATCCTAGTGCCCGTTAGTTAACCTAGATAGTTGAAGTGCCCACTAGGGGACGTATAGTCCAAGTGCTCGCTAGGTAACCTAGATAGTCAAGTGCGCTAGGGTATGTACATAGTCCGAGTGCCTGCTAGGAAACGTAGATAGTCCAAGTGCCCGATAGTTAACCTACATAGTCCAAGGTCCGCTAGTTAACCTAGATAGTCCAAGTGCCCGCTTGTTAACCTACATAGTACAAGGGCCTGCTAGTTGACCTAGGTAGTCCAAGTGCCCGCTAGTTAACCTAGATAGTCAAAGTGCCCGCTAGTTAACCTAAGTAGTACAAATGTCCGATAGGGATCCTACATAGTCCAAGTGCCCGGAAGGTAACCCACATAGTCCAAGTGCCCGTTCGTTAACCTAGATAGTCCAAGTACCCGCTAGGTTACCTTGACAGTCCAAGTGCCCGCTAGTTAACCTACATAGTCCAAATGCCCGATAGGGAACCTACACAATCCAAGTGCCCGATAGGGAACCTACATAATCCAAGTGCACGCTAGGGAACCTAAATAGTCCAAGTGCCCATTATTTAACCTAGATATCAAAGTGCCTGCTAGGTAACCTAGATAGTCCAAGTGCCCTCTAGGTAACCTACATAGTCCAAGTTCCCCATGGTAACCTAAATAGTCCAAATGCCCGCTAGGGAAAGTACATTGTCCAATTGCCCGCTAGTTAACCTAGATAGTCCAAGTGCCTGCTAGTAAACCTACATAATCCATGGGCCCGCTAGTTAACCTACATAGTGCAAGGGCTCGCTAGTTAACCTAGAACGTGTACGTTTCCGCTAGTTAACCTACATAGTCCAAGGTCCGCTAGTTAACCTAGATAGTCCAAGTGCCCGCTTGTTAACCTACATAGTACAAGGGCCTGCTAGTTGACCTAGATAGTCCAAGTGCCCGCTAGTTAACCTAGATAGTCAAAGTGCCCGCTAGTTAACCTAAGTAGTACAAATGTCCGATAGGGATCCTACATAGTCCAAGTGCCCGGAAGGTAACCCACATAGTCCAAGTGCCCGTTCGTTAACCTAGATAGTCCAAGTACCCGCTAGGTTACCTTGACAGTCCAAGTGCCCGCTAGTTAACCTACATAGTCCAAATGCCCGATAGGGAACCTACACAATCCAAGTGCCCGATAGGGAACCTACATAATCCAAGTGCACGCTAGGGAACCTAAATAGTCCAAGTGCCCATTATTTAACCTAGATATCAAAGTGCCTGCTAGGTAACCTAGATAGTCCAAGTGCCCGCTAGGTAACCTACATAGTCCAAGTTCCCCATGGTAACCTAAATAGTCCAAATGCCCGCTAGGGAAAGTACATTGTCCAATTGCCCGCTAGTTAACCTAGATAGTCCAAGTGCCTGCTAGTAAACCTACATAATCCATGGGCCCGCTAGTTAACCTACATAGTGCAAGGGCTCGCTAGTTAACCTAGAACGTGTACGTTTCCGCTAGTTAACCTACATAGTCCACGTACCCGCTAGATAACCCCTAGATAGTCCAAGTGCCCGCTAGGGATCCTTCATAATCCACGTGCCTGCTAGGTAACATAGATAGTCCAAGTGCCCACTAGTTAACCTAGATAGTCGAAGTGCCCACTAGGGGACGTACATAGTCCAAGTGCCCGCTAGTTAACCTACATAGTCCAAGACCCTGCTAGGTAACCTAGACAGTCCAAGTGACCATTAGGTTACCTACATAGTCCAATTGCCCGTTCGTTAACCTACATAGTCCAAGTGCCCGCTAGGTAACGTAGATAGCCCAAGTGCCCGCTAGTTAACCTAGATAGTCCAAGGGCCCGCTAGTTAACCTTGATAGTTCAAGTGCCTTCTAGTTAACCTAAATAGTACAAGTGCCCGCTAGGTAACCTACATAGTCCAAGTGCCAGTTAGGTAAGCTAGATATTTCAAATACCCGCCAGGAAACCCACATAGTCCAAGTGCCTGCTAGGGAACTTACATAGTCCAAGGGCCCGCTAGGGAACCTACATAGTCCAAGTGGCATTAGTAAACCTAGAAAGTCCAAGTGCCCGGTAGGGTATGTACAAAGTCTGAGTGCCTGCTAGGAAACCTAGATTGTCCAAGTACCCGCTAGTTAACCTACATAGTACAAGGGCCCGCTAGTTAACCTACATAGTTCAAGGTCCGCTAGTTAACCTAGATAGTCCAAGTGCCCGCTAGTTAACCTACATAGTACAAGGGCAAGCTTGTTGACCTAGATAGTCCAAGTGCCCGCTAGTTAACCTAGATAGTCAAAGTGCCCGCTAGTTAACCTAAGTAGTACAAATGTCCGATAGGGATCCTACATAGTCCAAGTGCCCGCTAGGTAACCTACATAGTCCAAGTGCCCGTCCGTTAACCTAGATAGTCCAAGTGCCCGCTAGGTTACCTAGACAGTCCAAGTGCCCGCTAGGTAACCTACATAGTCCAAGTTCCCAATGGTAACCTAAATAGTCCAAATGCCCGCTAGGGAAACTACATAATCCAAGTGCCTGCTAGTAAACCTACATAATCCATGGGCCCGCTAGTTAACCCACATAGTGCAAGGGCCCGCTAGTTAACCTAGATCGTGCACGTGTCCACTAGTTAACCTACATAGTCCACATACCCGGTTAACCTACCTAGTCCACGTACCCGCTAGGTAACCTAGATAGTCCAAGTGCCCGCTAGGGATCGTTCATAATCCAAGTGCCTGCTAGGTAACCTAGATAGTCCAAGTGCCCGCTTGTTAACCTAGATAGTCCTAGTGCCCGTTAGTTAACCTAGATAGTCCAAGTGCCCCCTAGGGGACGTACATAGCCCAAGTGCCCGCTAGTTAACCTACATACACCAAGGTTCGCTAGTTAACCTAGATAGTCCAAGTGCCCGCTAGTTAACCTACACAGTAAAAGGGCCCGCTAGTTGACCTAGTGAGTCCAAGTGCCCGCTAGTTAACCTAAGTAGTTCAAATGTCTGATAGGGATCCTACATAGTCCAAGTGCCCGCTAGGTAACCTACATAGTCCAAGTGCCCGTCCGTTAACCTAGATAGTCCAAGTGCCCGCTAGGTTACCTAGACAGTCCAAGTGCCCGCTAGGTAACCTACATAGTCCAAGTTCCCAAAGGTAACCTAAATAGTCCAATGCCCGCTAGAGAAACTACATAGTCCAAGTGCTCGCTAGTTAACCTACATAGTGCAAGGGCCCGCTAGTTAACCTAGATTGTGCAAGTGTCCGCTAGTTAACCTACATAGTCCAAGTGCCCGCTAGGTAACCTAGATAGTCCAAGTGCCCTTTAGGGATCCTTCATAATCCAAGTGCCTTCTAGGTAACCTAGATAGTCCAAGTGCCCACTAGTTAACCTAGATAGTCCTAGTGCCCGTTAGTTAACCTAGATAGTCCAAGTGCCCACTAAGGGACGTACATAGTCCAAGTGCCCGCTAGGTAATCTAGATAGTCAAATTGCGAGCTAGGGTATGTACATAGTCCGAGTGCCTGCTAGGAAACCTAGATAGTCCAAGTGCCCGCTAGTTAACCTACATAGTCCAAGTACCCGCTAGTTAACCTACATAGTGGAAGGTCCGTTAGATGACTTAGATAGTCCAAGTGCCCGCTAGTTAACCTAGATAGTAAAAGTGCCCGCTATTTAACCTAAGTAGTACAAAAGTCCGTTAGGGATCCTACATAGTCCAAGTGCCCATTCGTTAACCTAGATAGTCAAAGTGCCCGCTAGGGAACCTAGATAGTCCAAGTGCCCGCTAGGTTTCCTACATAGCCCAATTGCCCGTTCGTTAACCTAGAGAGTCCAAGTGCCCGCTAGGTTACCTAGACAGTCCAAGTGCCCGCTAGTTAACCTACATAGTGCAAGTTCCCGATAGGGAACCTACATAATCCAAGTGTCCGATAGGGAACCTACATAATCCAAGTGCCAGCTAGGGAACTTAAATAGTCCAAGTGCTCGCTAGGCAACCTACATAGTCCAAGTGCCCGTTAGTTTACCTAGATAGTCAAAGTGCCTGCTAGGTAACCTAGATTGTCCAAGTGCCCGCTAGGTAACTTACATAGTCTAAGTTCCCGATGGTAACCTAAATAGTCCAAATGCCCGCTAGGGAAACTACATAATCGAAGTGCCCGCTAGTTAACCTAGATAATCCAAGTGCCCGCTAGTTAACCTACATAGTACAAGGGCACGCTTGTTGACCTAGATACTCAAAGTTCCCGCTAGTTAACCTAGATAGTCAAAGTGCCCGCTAGTTAACCTAAGTAGTACAAATGTCCGATAGGGATCCTACATAGTCCAAGTGCCCGCTAGGTAACCTACATAGTCCAAGTGCCCGTCCGTTAACATAGATAGTCCAAGTGCCCGCTAGGTTACCTAGACAGTCCACGTGCCCGCTAGGTAACCTACATAGTCCAAGTGCCTGCTAGTAAACCTACATAATCCATGGGCCCGCTAGTTAACCTACATAGTGCAAGGGCCCGCTAGTTAACCTAGATCGTGCAAGTGTCCGCTAGTTAACCTACATAGTCCAAGTGCCCGCTAGGTAACCTAGATAGTCCAAGTGCCCTTTAGGGATCCTTCATAATCCAAGTGCCTTCTAGGTAACCTAGATAGTCCAAGTGCCCGCTAGTTAACCTAGATAGTCCTAGTGCCCGTTAGTTAACCTAGATAGTCCAAGTGCCCACTAAGGGACGTACATAGTCCAAGTGCCCGCTAGGTAACCTAGATAGTCTAATTGCGAGCTAGGGTATGTTCATAGTCCGAGTGCCTGCTAGGAAACCTAGATAGTCCAAGTGCCCGCTAGTTAACCTACATAGTCCAAGTGCCCGCTAGTTAACCTACATAGTACAATGTCCGTTAGTTGACCTAGATAGTCCAAGTGCCCGCTAGTTAACCTAGATAGTCAAAGTGCCCGCTAGTTAACCTAAGTAGTACAAATGTCCGATAGGGATCCTACATAGTCCAAGTGCCCATTCGTTAACTTAGATAGTAAAAGTGCCCGCTAGGTAACCTAGACAGTCCAAGTGCCCGCTAGGTTTCCTACATAGTCCAAGTGACCGTTCGTTAACCTAGATAGTCCAAGTGCCCGCTAGGTTACCTAGACAGTCCAAGTGCCCGCTAGTTAACCTACATAGTCCAAGTGCCCGTTAGTTTACCTAGATAGTCAAAGTGCCTGCTAGGTAACCTAGATTGTCCAAGTGCCCGCTAGGTAACCTACATAGTCTTAGTTCCCGATGGTAACCTAAATAGTCCAAATGCCCGCTAGGGAAACTACATAATCCAAGTGCCCGCTAGTTAACCTATATAATCCAAGTGCCTGCTAGTAAACCTACATAATCCATGGGCCCGCTAGTTAACCCACATAGTGCAAGGGCCCGCTAGTTAACCTAGATCGTGCAAGTGTCCACTAGTTAACCTACATAGTCCACGTACCCGGTTAACCTACCTAGTCCACGTACCCGCTAGGTAACCTAGATAGTCCAAGTGCCCGCTAGGGATCGTTCATAATCCAAGTGCCTGCTAGGTAACCTAGATAGTCCAAGTGCCCGCTTGTTAACCTAGATAGTCCTAGTGCCCGTTAGTTAACCTAGATAGTCCAAGTGCCCACTAGGGGACGTACATAGCCCAAGTGCCCGCTAGTTAACCTACATAGTCCAAGGTTCGCTAGTTAACCTAGATAGTCCAAGTGCCCGCTAGTTAACCTACACAGTACAAGGGCCCGCTAGTTGACCTAGTGAGTGCAATTGCCCGCTAGTTAACCTAAGTAGTACAAATGTCTGATAGGGATCCTACATAGTCCAAGTGCCCGGTAGGTAACCTACATAGTCCAAGTGCCCGTTCGTTAACCTAGATAGTCAAAGTGCCCGCTTGGTAACCTAGACAGTCCAAGTGCCCGCTAGGTTACCTACATAGTCCAAGTGTCCGTTCGTTAACCTAGATAGTCAAAGTGCCTGCTAGGTAACCTAGATAGTCCAAATGCCCCTAGGTAACCTAGATAGTCCAAGTGCCTGCTAGTAAACCTACATAATCCATGGGCCGCTAGATAACCTACATAGTGCAAGGGCCCGCTAGTTAACCTAGATCGTGCAAGTGTCCGCTAGTTAACCTACATAGTCCAAGTGCCCGCTAGGTAACCTAGATAGTCCAAGTGCCCTTTAGGGATCCTCCATAATCCAAGTGCCTGCTAGGTAACCTAGATAGTCCAAGTGCCCACTAGGGGCCCTAATAGTCCAAATGCCCTCTATTTAACCTAGATAGTCCAAGTGCCCGCTAGTTAACCTAGATAGTCCAAGTGCCCGCTAGTTTACCTAGATAGACCAAGTGCCCGCTAGGGAACCTACCTAGTCCAAGTACCCGCTAGGAAACGTACATAGTCCAAGTGCCCTCTAGGTAATGTACATAGTCCAAGTACCCGCTAGGTAACATAGATAGTCCAAGTGCCCGCTAGGGAACATACATAGTCCAAGTGTCCACTAGGTAACCTAGATAGTCCAAGTGCCCGCTAGTTAACCTACATAGTCCAGGTACCCCCTAGGTAACCTAGATAGTCAAAGGGCCCGCTAGTTAACCTACATAGTACAAGTGCCCGCTAGTTAACCTACATAGTCAAAGTGCCCGCTAGTTAACCTAAGTAGTACAAATGTCCGATAGGGATCCTACATAGTCCAAGTGCTCGCTAGGTAACCTAGATAGTCCAAGTGACCGTTAGGTAACCTAGATAGTCCAAATGCCCGCTAGGGAACCCACATAGTCCAAGTACCCGCTAGGTAACTTACATAGTCCAAGCGCCCAGTAGGGAACCTACATAGTCCAAGTACCCGCTAGGTAACCTACATAGTCCAAATGCCTGCTAGTTAACCTAAATTCTGTAAGTGCCCGATAGGGAACCTACATAGTCCAAGTGCCCGCTAGGTAACCTACATAGTCCAAGTGCCCGATAGGGAACCTACATAATCCAAGTGTCCGATAGGGAACCTACATAATCCAAGTACCCGCTAGAGAACCTACATAGTCCAAGTGCCCGTTAGTTAACCTAGATAGTCAAAGTGCCTGCTAGGTAAACTAGATAGTCCAAGTGCCCGATAGGTAACCTAGATAGTCCAAGTACGCGCTAGGGTATGTACATAGTCCGACTGCCTGCTAGGAAACCTAGATAGTCCAAGTGTTCGCTAGTTAAACTACATAGTCCAAGGGCCGGCTTGTTAACCTACATAGTCCAAGGTCCGCTAGTTAACCTAGATAGTCCAAGTGCCCGCTAGTTAACCTACATAGTACAAGTGCCCGCTAGTTAACCTAGATAGTCAAAGTGCCCGTTAGTTAACCTAAGTAGTACAAATGTCCGATAGGGATCCTACATAGTCCATGTGCCCGCTAGGTAACCTACATAGTCCAAGTGCCCGTTCGTTAACGTAGATAGTTCACGTGCCTGCTAGGTAACCTACATAGTCCAATTTCCCGATGGTAACCTAAATACTCCAAATGCCCGCTAGGCAACTTACATAGTCCAAGTACCCGCTAGTTAACCTACATAGTCCAAGTGCCCGCTAGGTAACCTACATAGTCCAAGTGCCCGTTCGTTAACCTAGATACTCAAAGTCCCCGCTAGGTAACCTAGACAGTCCAAGTGCCCGCTAGGTTACCTACATAGTCCAAATGCCCGTTCGTTAACCTAGATAGTCCAAGTGCCTGCTAGGTTACCTAGACAGTCCAAGTGCCCGCTACTTAACCTACATAGTCCAAGTGCCCGATAGGGAACCTACATAATCCAAGTGTCCTATAGGGAACCTACATAATCCAAGTGCCCGCTAGAGAACCTACATAGTCCAAGTGCCCGTTAGATAACCTAGATAGTCAAAGTGCCTGCTAGGTAAACTAGATAGTTCAAGTGCCCGCTAGGTAACCTACATAGTCCAAGTTCCCGATGGTAACCTAAATATTCCAAATGCCCGCCAGGGAAACTACATAGTCCAAGTGCCCGCTTGTTAACATAGATAGTCCAAGTGCCTGCTAGTAAACTTACATAATCCATGGGCCCGCTAGTTAACCTACATAGTGCAAGGGCCCGCTAGTTAACCTAGATCGTGCAAGTGTCCGCAAGTTAACCTACATAGTCCAAGTGCCCAATAGGTAACCTAGATAGTCCAAGTGCCCTTTAGGGATCCTTCATAATGCAAGTGCCTGCTAGGTAACCTAGATAGTCCAAGTGCCCGCTAGTTAACCTAGATAGTCCTGGTGCCCGTTAGTTAACCTAGATAGTCCAAGTGCCCACTACGTGACGTACATAGTCCAAGTGCCCGCTAGGTAACCTAGATAGTCCAAGTGCGCACTAGGGTATGTACATAGTCCGACTGCCTGCTAGGAAACCTAGATAATCCAAGTGCCCGCTAGTTAAACTACATAGTCCAAGGGCCGGCTTGTTAACCTACATAGTCCAAGATCTGCTAGTTAACCTAGATAGTCCAAGTGCCCGCTAGTTAACCTACATAGTACAAGTGCCCGCTAGTTAACCTAGATAGTCAAAGTGCCCGCTAGTTAACCTAAGTAGTACAAATGTCCGATAGGGATCCTACATAGTCCAAGAGCCCGCTAGGTAACCTACATAGTCCAAGTGCCCGTTCGTTAACCTAGATAGTTCACTTGACTGCTAGGTAACCTACATAGTCCAAGTTCCCGATGGTAACCTAAATAGTGCAAATGCCCGCTAGGCAACCTACATAGTCCAAGTACCCGCTAGTTAACCTACATAGTCCAAGTGCCCGCTAGGTAACCTAGATAGTCCAAGTGCCCGCTAGGGATCCTTCATAATCCAAGTGCCTGCTAGGTAACCTAGATAGTCCAAGTGCCCGCTAGTTAACCTAGATAGTCCTAGTGCCCGTTAGTTAACCTAGATAGTCCAAGTGCCCACTAGGGGACATACATAGTCCAAGTGCCCGCTAGGTAACATAGATAGTCCAAGTGCGAGCTAGGGTATGTACATAGTCCGATTCCCTGCTAGGAAACCTAGATAGTCCAAGTGCCCGCTAGTTAACCTACATAGTCCAAGGGCCCGCTAGTTAACCTACATAGTCCAAGATCTGCTAGTTAACCTAGATAGTCCAAGTGCCCGCTAGTTAACCTACATAGTACAAGGGCCCGCTAGTTGACCTAGATAGTCCAAGTGCCCGCTAGTTAACCTAGATAGTCAATGTGCCCACTAGTTAACCTAAGTAGTACAAATGTCCGATAGGGATCCTACATAGTCCAACTGCCCGCTAGGTAACCTACATAGTCCAAGTACCCGTTCGTTAACCTAGATAGTCCAAGTGCCCACTAGGTTACCTAGACAGTCCAAGTGCCCGCTAGTTAACCTACATAGTCCATGTGCCCGATAGGGAACCTACATAATCCAAGTGCCCGATAGGGAACCTACATAATCCAAGGGCCCGCTAGGGAACCTAAATAGTCCAAGTGTTCGCTAGGCAACCTACATAGTCCAAGTACCCGCTAGGAAACGTACATAGTCCAAGTGCCCTCTAGGTAATGTACATAGTCCAAGTACCCGCTAGGTAACATAGATAGTCCAAGTGCCCGCTAGGGAACATACATAGTCCAAGTGTCCACTAGGTAACCTAGATAGTCCAAGTGCCCGCTAGTTAACCTACATAGTCCAGGTACCCCCTAGGTAACCTAGATAGTCAAAGGGCCCGCTAGTTAACCTACATAGTACAAGTGCCCGCTAGTTAACCTACATAGTCAAAGTGCCCGCTAGTTAACCTAAGTAGTACAAATGTCCGATAGGGATCCTACATAGTCCAAGTGCTCGCTAGGTAACCTAGATAGTCCAAGTGACCGTTAGGTAACCTAGATAGTCCAAATGCCCGCTAGGGAACCCACATAGTCCAAGTGCCCGCTAGGTAACTTACATAGTCCAAGGGCCCAGTAGGGAACCTACATAGTCCAAGTACCCGCTAGGTAACCTACATAGTCCAAATGCCTGCTAGTTAACCTAAATTCTGTAAGTGCCCGATAGGGAACCTACATAGTCCAAGTGCCCGCTAGGTAACCTACATAGTCCAAGTGCCCGATAGGGAACCTACATAATCCAAGTGTCCGATAGGGAACCTACATAATCCAAGTACCCGCTAGAGAACCTACATAGTCCAAGTGCCCGTTAGTTAACCTAGATAGTCAAAGTGCCTGCTAGGTAAACTAGATAGTCCAAGTGCCCGCTAGGTAACCTAGATAGTCCAAGTGCGCGCTAGGGTATGTACATAGTCCGACTGCCTGCTAGGAAACCTAGATAGTCCAAGTGTTCGCTAGTTAAACTACATAGTCCAAGGGCCGGCTTGTTAACCTACATAGTCCAAGGTCCGCTAGTTAACCTAGATAGTCCAAGTGCCCGCTAGTTAACCTACATAGTACAAGTGCCCGCTAGTTAACCTAGATAGTCAAAGTGCCCGTTAGTTAACCTAAGTAGTACAAATGTCCGATAGGGATCCTACATAGTCCATGTGCCCGCTAGGTAACCTACATAGTCCAAGTGCCCGTTCGTTAACGTAGATAGTTCACGTGCCTGCTAGGTAACCTACATAGTCCAATTTCCCGATGGTAACCTAAATACTCCAAATGCCCGCTAGGCAACCTACATAGTCCAAGTACCCGCTAGTTAACCTACATAGTCCAAGTGCCCGCTAGGTAACCTAGACAGTCCAAGTGCCCGCTAGGTTACCTACATAGTCCAAGTGCCCGTTCGTTAACCTAGATAGTCCAAGTGCCCGCTAGGTTACCTAGACAGTCCAAGTGCCCGCTACTTAACCTACATAGTCCAAGTGCCCGATAGGGAACCTACATAATCCAAGTGTCCTATAGGGAACCTACATAATCCAAGTGCCCGCTAGAGAACCTACATAGTCCAAGTGCCCGTTAGATAACCTAGATAGTCAAAGTGCCTGCTAGGTAAACTAGATAGTTCAAGTGCCCGCTAGGTAACGAACATAGTCCAAGTTCCCGATGGTAACCTAAATATTCCAAATGCCCGCCAGGGAAACTACATAGTCCAAGTGCCCGCTAGTTAACATAGATAGTCCAAGTGCCTGCTAGTAAACTTACATAATCCATGGGCCCGCTAGTTAACCTACATAGTGCAAGGGCCCGCTAGTTAACCTAGATCGTGCAAGTGTCCGCAAGTTAACCTACATAGTCCAAGTGCCCAATAGGTAACCTAGATAGTCCAAGTGCCCTTTAGGGATCCTTCATAATGCAAGTGCCTGCTAGGTAACCTAGATAGTCCAAGTGCCCGCTAGTTAACCTAGATAGTCCTGGTGCCCGTTAGTTAACCTAGATAGTCCAAGTGCCCACTACGTGACGTACATAGTCCAAGTGCCCGCTAGGTAACCTAGATAGTCCAAGTGCGCACTAGGGTATGTACATAGTCCGACTGCCTGCTAGGAAACCTAGATAATCCAAGTGCCCGCTAGTTAAACTACATAGTCCAAGGGCCGGCTTGTTAACCTACATAGTCCAAGGTCTGCTAGTTAACCTAGATAGTCCAAGTGCCCGCTAGTTAACCTACATAGTACAAGTGTCCGCTAGTTAACCTAGATAGTCAAAGTGCCCGCTAGTTAACCTAAGTAGTACAAATGTCCGATAGGGATCCTACATAGTCCAAGAGCCCGCTAGGTAACCTACATAGTCCAAGTGCCCGTTCGTTAACCTAGATAGTTCACTTGACTGCTAGGTAACCTACATAGTCCAAATTCCCGATGGTAACCTAAATAGTGCAAATGCCCGCTAGGCAACCTACATAGTCCAAGTACCCGCTAGTTAACCTACATAGTCCAAGTGCCCGCTAGGTAACCTAGATAGTCCAAGTGCCCGCTAGGGATCCTTCATAATCCAAGTGCCTGCTAGGTAACCTAGATAGTCCAAGTGCCCGCTAGTTAACCTAGATAGTCCTAGTGCCCGTTAGTTAACCTAGATAGTCCAAGTGCCCACTAGGGGACATACATAGTCCAAGTGCCCGCTAGGTAACATAGATAGTCCAAGTGCGAGCTAGGGTATGTACATAGTCCGATTCCCTGCTAGGAAACCTAGATAGTCCAAGTGCCCGCTAGTTAACCTACATAGTCCAAGGGCCCGCTAGTTAACCTACATAGTCCAAGATCTGCTAGTTAACCTAGATAGTCCAAGTGCCCGCTAGTTAACCTACATAGTACAAGGGCCCGCTAGTTGACCTAGATAGTCCAAGTGCCCGCTAGTTAACCTAGATAGTCAATGTGCCCACTAGTTAACCTAAGTAGTACAAATGTCCGATAGGGATCCTACATAGTCCAACTGCCCGCTAGGTAACCTACATAGTCCAAGTACCCGTTCGTTAACCTAGATAGTCCAAGTGCCCACTAGGTTACCTAGACAGTCCAAGTGCCCGCTAGTTAACCTACATAGTCCAAGTGCCCGATAGGGAACCTACATAATCCAAGTGCCCGATAGGGAACCTACATAATCCAAGGGCCCGCTAGGGAACCTAAATAGTCCAAGTGTTCGCTAGGCAACCTACATAGTCCAAGTACCCGCTAGGAAACTTACATAGTCCAAGTGCCCTCTAGGTAATGTACATAGTCCAAGTACCCGCTAGGTAACATAGATAGTCCAAGTGCCCGCTAGGGAACATACATAGTCCAAGTGTCCACTAGGTAACCTAGATAGTCCAAGTGCCCGCTAGTTAACCTACATAGTCCAGGTACCCCCTAGGTAACCTAGATAGTCAAAGGGCCCGCTAGTTAACCTACATAGTACAAGTGCCCGCTAGTTAACCTACATAGTCAAAGTGCCCGCTAGTTAGCCTAAGTAGTACAAATGTCCGATAGGGATCCTACATAGTCCAAGTGCTCGCTAGGTAACCTAGATAGTCCAAGTGACCGTTAGGTAACCTAGATAGTCCAAATGCCCGCTAGGGAACCCACATAGTCCAAGTGCCCGCTAGGTAACTTACATAGTCCAAGGGCCCAGTAGGGAACCTACATAGTCCAAGTACCCGCTAGGTAACCTACATAGTCCAAATGCCTGCTAGTTAACCTAAATTCTGTAAGTGCCCGATAGGGAACCTACATAGTCCAAGTGCCCGCTAGGTAACCTACATAGTCCAAGTGCCCGATAGGGAACCTACATAATCCAAGTGTCCGATAGGGAACCTACATAATCCAAGTACCCGCTAGAGAACCTACATAGTCCAAGTGCCCGTTAGTTAACCTAGATAGTCAAAGTGCCTGCTAGGTAAACTAGACAGTCCAAGTGCCCGCTAGGTAACCTAGATAGTCCAAGTGCGCGCTAGGGTATGTACATAGTCCGACTGCCTGCTAGGAAACCTAGATAGTCCAAGTGTTCGCTAGTTAAACTACATAGTCCAAGGGCCGGCTTGTTAACCTACATAGTCCAAGGTCCGCTAGTTAACCTAGATAGTCCAAGTGCCCGCTAGTTAACCTACATAGTACAAGTGCCCGCTAGTTAACCTAGATAGTCAAAGTGCCCGTTAGTTAACCTAAGTAGTACAAATGTCCGATAGGGATCCTACATAGTCCATGTGCCCGCTAGGTAACCTACATAGTCCAAGTGCCCGTTCGTTAACGTAGATAGTTCACGTGCCTGCTAGGTAACCTACATAGTCCAATTTCCCGATGGTAACCTAAATACTCCAAATGCCCGCTAGGCAACCTACATAGTCCAAGTACCCGCTAGTTAACCTACATAGTCCAAGTGCCCGCTAGGTAACCTACATAGTCCAAGTGCCCGTTCGTTAACCTAGATAGTCAAAGTCCCCGCTAGGTAACCTAGACAGTCCAAGTGCCCGCTAGGTTACCTACATAGTCCAAGTGCCCGTTCGTTAACCTAGATAGTCCAAGTGCCCGCTAGGTTACCTAGACAGTCCAAGTGCCCGCTACTTAACCTACATAGTCCAAGTGCCCGATAGGGAACCTACATAATCCAAGTGTCCTATAGGGAACCTACATAATCCAAGTGCCCGCTAGAGAACCTACATAGTCCAAGTGCCCGTTAGATAACCTAGATAGTCAAAGTGCCTGCTAGGTAAACTAGATAGTTCAAGTGCCCGCTAGGTAACCTACATAGTCCAAGTTCCCGATGGTAACCTAAATATTCCAAATGCCCGCCAGGGAAACTACATAGTCCAAGTGCCCGCTTGTTAACATAGATAGTCCAAGTGCCTGCTAGTAAACTTACATAATCCATGGGCCCGCTAGTTAACCTACATAGTGCAAGGGCCCGCTAGTTAACCTAGATCGTGCAAGTGTCCGCAAGTTAACCTACATAGTCCAAGTGCCCAATAGGTAACCTAGATAGTCCAAGTGCCCTTTAGGGATCCTTCATAATGCAAGTGCCTGCTAGGTACCCTAGATAGTCCAAGTGCCCGCTAGTTAACCTAGATAGTCCTGGTGCCCGTTAGTTAACCTAGATAGTCCAAGTGCCCACTACGTGACGTACATAGTCCAAGTGCCCGCTAGGTAACCTAGATAGTCCAAGTGCGCACTAGGGTATGTACATAGTCCGACTGCCTGCTAGGAAACCTAGATAATCCAAGTGCCCGCTAGTTAAACTACATAGTCCAAGGGCCGGCTTGTTAACCTACATAGTCCAAGGTCTGCTAGTTAACCTAGATAGTCCAAGTGCCCGCTAGTTAACCTACATAGTACAAGTGCCCGCTAGTTAACCTAGATAGTCAAAGTGCCCGCTAGTTAACCTAAGTAGTACAAATGTCCGATAGGGATCCTACATAGTCCAAGAGCCCGCTAGGTAACCTACATAGTCCAAGTGCCCGTTCGTTAACCTAGATAGTTCACTTGACTGCTAGGTAACCTACATAGTCCAAGTTCCCGATGGTAACCTAAATAGTGCAAATGCCCGCTAGGCAACCTACATAGTCCAAGTACCCGCTAGTTAACCTACATAGTCCAAGTGCCCGCTAGGTAACCTAGATAGTCCAAGTGCCCGCTAGGGATCCTTCATAATCCAAGTGCCTGCTAGGTAACCTAGATAGTCCAAGTGCCCGCTAGTTAACCTAGATATTCCTAGTGCCCGTTAGTTAACCTAGATAGTCCAAGTGCCCACTAGGGGACAAACATAGTCCAAGTGCCCGCTAGGTAACATAGATAGTCCAAGTGCGAGCTAGGGTATGTACATAGTCCGAGTCCCTGCTAGGAAACCTAGATAGTCCAAGTGCCCGCTAGTTAACCTACATAGTCCAAGTGCCCGCTAGTTAACCTACATAGTACAAGGGCCCGCTAGTTGACCTAGATAGTCCAAGTGCCCGCTAGTTAACCTAGATAGTCAATGTGCCCACTAGTTAACCTAAGTAGTACAAATGTCCGATAGGGATCCTACATAGTCCAACTGCCCGCTAGGTAACCTACATAGTCCAAGTACCCGTTCGTTAACCTAGATAGTCCAAGTGCCCACTAGGTTACCTAGACAGTCCAAGTGCCCGCTAGTTAACCTACATAGTCCAAGTGCCCCATAGGGAACCTACATAATCCAAGTGCCCGATAGGGAACCTACATAATCCAAGGGCCCGCTAGGGAACCTAAATAGTCCAAGTGTTCGCTAGGCAACCTACATAGTCCAAGTGCCCGTTAGTTAACCTAGATAGTCAAAGTGCCTGCTAGGTAACCTTGATAGTCCAAGCGCCCGCTAGGTAACCTACATAGTCTAAGTTACCGATGGTAACCTAAATAGTCTAAATGCCCGCTAGGGAAACTACATAATCCAAGTGCCCGCTAGGTAACCTAGATAGTCCAAGTGCCTGCTAGTAAACCTACATAATCCATGGGCCCGCTAGTTAACCTACATAGTGCAAGGGCCCTCTAGTTAACCTAGAACGTGCAAGTGTCCGCTAGTTAACCTACATAGTCCAAGGTCCCCTAGTTAACCTAGATAGTCCTAGTGCCCGCTAGTTAACCTACATAGTACAATGGCCCGCTAGTTGACCTAGAGAGTCCAAGTGCCCGCTAGTTAACCTAAGTAGTACAAATGTCCGATAGGGATCCTACATAGTCCAAGTGCACGCTAGGTAACCTACATAGTCCAAGTGCCCGTTCGTTAACCTAGATAGTCAAAGTGCCCGCTAGGTAACCTAGACAGTCCAAGTGCCCGCTAGGTTATGTACATAGGCCAAGTGCCCGTTCGTTAACCTAGATAGTCCATGTGCCAGCTAGGTGACCTAGACAGTCCAAGTGCCCGCTAGGTGACCTAGACAGTCCATGTGCCCGCTAGGTAACCTACATAGTCCAAGTGCCCTTTAGGGATCCTTCATAATCCAAGTGCCCGTTAGTTAACCTAGATAGTCCAAGTGCCCTCTAGGTAACCTACATAGTCTAAGTTCCCCATGGTAACCTAAATAGTCCAAATGCCCGCTAGGGAAACTACATAGTCCAAGTGCCTGCTAGTAAACCTACATAATCCATGGGCCCGCTACTTAACCTACACAGTGCAAGGACCCGCTAGTTAACCTAGAACGTGGAAGTGTCCGCTAGTTAACCTACATAGTCCACGTACCCGCTAGGTAACCTAGATAGTCCAATTCCCACTAGGGGACGTACATAGTCCAAGTGCCCGCTAGGTCACCTATATAGTCCAAGTGCACGCTAGGGTATGTACATAGTCCGAGTGCCTGCTAGAAAACCTAGATAGTCCAAGTGGCCGCTTGTTAACCTACATAGTCCAAGGGCCCGCTAGTTAACCTAAATAGTCCAAGGTCCGCTAGGTAACCTAGATAGTCCAAGTGCCCGCTAGTTAACCTACATAGTACAAGGGCCCGCTAGTTGACCTACATAGTCCAAGTGCCCGCTAGTTAACCTAGATAGTCAAAGTGCCCGCTAGTTAACCTAAGTAGTACAAATGTCCTATAGGGATCCTACATAGTCCAAGTGCCCGCTAGGTAACCTACATCGTCCAAGTGCCGTTCGACAACCTAGATAGTCAAAGTGCCCGCTAGGTAACCTAGACAGTCCAAGTGCCCGCTATGTTACCTACATAGTCCAAGTGCCCGTTCGTTAACCTTGATAGTCCAAGTCCCCGCTAGGTTACTTAGACAGTCCAAGTGCCCGCTAGTAAACCTACATAGTCCATGTGCCCGATAGGGAACCTACATAATCCAAGTGCCCGATAGGGAACCTACATAATCCAAGTGCCCGCTAGGGAACCTACATAGTCCAATTGCCCGCTAGGCAACCTACATAATCCAAGTGCCCGTTAGTTGACCTAGATAGTCAAAGTGCCTGCTAGGTAACCTAGATAGTCCAAGTGACCGCTAGGTAACCTACATAGTCCAAGTTCCAGATGGTAACCTTAATAGTCCAAATGCCCTTTCGGGAAACTACATAGTCCAATGCCCGCTAGTTAACCTAGATAGTCCAAGTGCCTGCTAGTAAACCTACATAATTCATGGGCCTGCTAGTTAACCTACATAGTCCAAGTGCCCGCTAGGTAACCTAGATAATCCAAGTGCCCTTTAGGGATCCTTCATAATCCAAGTGCATGCTAGGTAACCTAGATAGTCCAAGTGCCCGCTAGTTAACCTAGATAGTCCTAGTGCCCGTTATTTAACCTAGATAATCCAAGTGCCCACAAGGGGACATACATAGTCCAAGTGCCCACTAGGAAACCTAGATAGTCCAAGTGCGCGCTAGGGTATGTACATACTCCGAGTGCCTGCTAGGAAACCTAGATAGTCCAAGTGTCCCCTAGTTAACCTACATAGTTCAAGGTCAGCTAGTTAACCTAGATAGTCCAAGTGTCCGCTAGTTAACCTACATAGTACAAGGGCCCGCTAGTTGACCTAGATAGTCCAAGTGCCCGCTAATTAACCTAAGTAGTACAAGTCCCCGCTAGGTATCCTACATAGTCCAAGTGCCCGCTAGTTAACCTACATAGTCCAAGTCCCTGCTAGGTAACCTAGACAGTCCAAGTGACCATTAGGTTACCTATATAGTCCAAGTGGCCGTTCGTTAACCTACATAGTCCAAGTGCCTGCTAGGCAACCTAAATAGTCCAAGTGCCCGCTAGGGAACCTACATAGGCCAAGTACCCGCTAGGTAACCTAGATAGTCCAATTGTCCGTTAGCTAACCTAGATAGTCGAAGTGTCCGCTAGTTAACCTACATAGTCCAAGTGCCCGTTCGTTAACCTAGATAGGCCAAATGCCCGCTAGGTAACCTAGACAGTCCAAGTGCCCGCTAAGTTACCTACATAGTCCAAGTGCACGTTCGTTAACCTAGATAGTCCAAGTGCCCGCTGGTAACTTACATAGTCCAAGGGACCGGTAGTTAACCTTGATAGTCCTATGGCCCGCTAGAGAACCTACATAGTCCAAGTGCCCGTTAGTTAACCTAGATATTCCAAGTGCCCGCTAGGTAACCTAGATAGTCCAACAGCCCGATAGGTAACCTACATACTCCAAGTACCCGCTAGGTAACGTAGATAGTTCAAGTGCCAGCTAGGTAACCTAGATAGTCCAAGTGCCCGCTAGGTAACCTACAAAGTCTAAGTGCCCGCTAGGTAATCTATATAGTCCAAATGCCCGCTAGGGAGCCTACATAGTCCAAATGCCCGCTAGGTAACCTAGATAGTCCAAGTGCCCGCTAGGGATCCTTCATAATACAAGTGCCTGTTAGGTAACCTAGATAGTGCAAGTGCCTGCTAGTTAACCTAGATTGTCCTAGTGCCCGTTAGTTAACCTAGATAGTCCAAGTGCCCACTAGGGGACATACATAGTCCAAGTGCCCACTAGGTAACCTAGATAGTCCAAGTGCGAGCTAGGGTATGTACATATTCCGAGTGCCTGCTAGGAAACCTAGATAGTCCAAGTGGCCGCTAGTTAACCTACATAGTCCAAGGGCCCGCTAGTTAACCTACATAGTCCAAGGTCTGCTAGTTAACCTAGATAGTCCAAGTGCCCGCTAGTTAACTTACATAGTACAAGGGCCCGCTAGTTGACCTAGATAGTCCAAGTGCCCGCTAGTTAACCTAGATAGTCAATGTGCCCACTAGTTAACCTAAGTAGTACAAATGTCCGATAGGGATCCTACATAGTCCAACTGCCCGCTAGGTAACCTACATATTCCAAGTGCCCGTTCGTTAACCTAGATAGTCCAAGTGCCCACTAGGTTACCTAGACAGTCCAAGTGCCCGCTAGGTTACCTACATAGTCCAAGTGCCTGTTCGTTAACCTAGACAGTCCAAGTGCCCGCTAGGTGACCTAGACAGTCCATGTGCCCGCTAGGTAACCTACATAGTCCAAGTGCCCTTTAGGGATCCTTCATAATCCAAGTGCCCTTTAGTTAACCTAGATAGTCCAAGTGCCCTCTAGGTAACCTACATAGTCTAAGTTCCCGATGGTAACCTAAATAGTCCAAATGCCCGCTAGGGAAACTACATAGTCCAAGTGCCTGCTAGTAAACCTACATAATCCATGGGCCCGCTACTTAACCTACACAGTGCAAGGACCCGCTAGTTAACCTAGAACGTGGAAGTGTCCGCTAGTTAACCTACATAGTCCACGTACCCGCTAGGTAACCTAGATAGTCCAATTCCCACTAGGGGACGTACATAGTCCAAGTGCCCGCCAGGTCACCTATATAGTCCAAGTGCACGCTAGGGTATGTACATAGTCCGAGTGCCTGCTAGAAAACCTAGATAGTCCAAGTGGCCGCTTGTTAACCTACATAGTCCAAGGGCCCGCTAGTTAACCTAAATAGTCCAAGGTCCGCTAGGTAACCTAGATAGTCCAAGTGCCCGCTAGTTAACCTACATAGTACAAGGGCCCGCTAGTTGACCTACATAGTCCAAGTGCCCGCTAGTTAACCTAGATAGTCAAAGTGCCCGCTAGTTAACCTAAGTAGTACAAATGTCCTATAGGGATCCTACATAGTCCAAGTGCCCGCTAGGTAACCTACATCGTCCAAGTGCCCGTTCGACAACCTAGATAGTCAAAGTGCCCGCTAGGTAACCTAGACAGTCCAAGTGCCCGCTATGTTACCTACATAGTCCAAGTGCCCGTTCATTAACCTTGATAGTCCAAGTGCCCGCTAGGTTACTTAGACAGTCCAAGTGCCCGCTAGTAAACCTACATAGTCCATGTGCCCGATAGGGAACCTACATAATCCAAGTGCCCGATAGGGAACCTACATAATCCAAGTGCCCGCTAGGGAACCTACATAGTCCAATTGCCCGCTAGGCAACCTACATAATCCAAGTGCCCGTTAGTTGACCTAGATAGTCAAAGTGCCTGCTAGGTAACCTAGATAGTCCAAGTGACCGCTAGGTAACCTACATAGTCCAAGTTCCAGATGGTAACCTTAATAGTCCAAATGCCCCCTCGGGAAACTACATAGTCCAATGCCCGCTAGTTAACCTAGATAGTCCAAGTGCCTGCTAGTAAACCTACATAATTCATGGGCCTGCTAGTTAACCTACATAGTCCAAGTGCCCGCTAGGTAACCTAGATAATCCAAGTGCCCTTTAGGGATCCTTCATAATCCAAGTGCATGCTAGGTAACCTAGATAGTCCAAGTGCCCGCTAGTTAACTTAGATAGTCCTAGTGCCCGTTATTTAACCTAGATAGTCCAAGTGCCCGCTGGTAACTTACATAGTCCAAGGGACCGGTAGTTAACCTTGATATTCCTATGGCCCGCTAGAGAACCTACATAGTCCAAGTGCCCGTTAGTTAACCTAGATATTCCAAGTGCCCGCTAGGTAACCTAGATAGTCCAACAGCCCGATAGGTAACCTACATACTCCAAGTACCCGCTAGGTAACGTAGATAGTTCAAGTGCCAGCTAGGTAACCTAGATAGTCCAAGTGCCCGCTAGGTAACCTACAAAGTCTAAGTGCCCGCTAGGTAATCTATATAGTCCAAATGCCCGCTAGGGAGCCTACATAGTCCAAATGCCCGCTAGGTAACCTAGATAGTCCAAGTGCCCGCTAGGGATCCTTCATAATACAAGTGCCTGTTAGGTAACCTAGATAGTCCAAGTGCCTGCTAGTTAACCTAGATTGTCCTAGTGCCCGTTAGTTAACCTAGATAGTCCAAGTGCCCACTAGGGGACATACATAGTCCAAGTGCCCACTAGGTAACCTAGATAGTCCAAGTGCGAGCTAGGGTATGTACATAGTCCAAGTGCCTGCTAGGAAACCTAGATAGTCCAAGTGCCCGCTAGTTAACCTACATAGTCCAAGGGCCCGCTAGTTAACCTACATAGTCCAAGGTCTGCTAGTTAACCTAGATAGTCCAAGTGCCCGCTAGTTAACCTACATAGTACAAGGGCCCGCTAGTTGACCTAGATAGTCCAAGTGCCCGCTAGTTAACCTGGATAGTCAATGTGCCCACTAGTTACCTAAGTAGTACAAATGTCCGATAGGGATCCTACATAGTCCAACTGCCCGCTAGGTAACCTACATAGTCCAAGTGCCCGTTCGTTAACCTAGATAGTCAAAGTGCCCGCTAGGTAACCTAGACAGTCCATGTGCCCGCTAAGTTACCTACATAGTCCAAGTGCCCGTTCGTTAACCTAGAAAGTCCAAGTGCCCACTAGGTTTCCTAGACAGTCCAAGTGCCCGCTAGTTAACCTACATAGTCCAAGTGCCCGATAGGGAACCTACATAATCCAAGTGCCCGATAGGGAACCTACATAATCCAAGTGCCCGCTAGGGAACCTAAATGGTCCAAGTGTTCGCTTGGCAACCTACATAGTCCAAGTGCCCGCTAGTTAACCTACATGGTCCAAGGTCCGCTACATAACCTAGATTGTCCAAGTGCTCGCTAGTTAACCTACATAGTACAAGGGCCCGCTTGTTGACCTAGATAGTCCAAGTGCCCGCTAGTTAACCTAAGTAGTAAAAATGTCGCATAGGGATCCTACATAGTCCAAGTGCCCGCTAGGTAACCTACATAGTCCAAGTCCCCGCTAGGTAACCTAGACTGTCCATGTGCCCGCTAGGTAACCTAGATAGTCCAAGTGCCCGCTAGGTTACCTACATAGTCCAAGTCCCCGTTCGTTAACCTAGATAGTTCAAGTGCCCGCTAGGTTACCTAGACAGTC
Organism: Tenrec ecaudatus; assembly: GCF_050624435.1. Lineage (NCBI taxonomy): Eukaryota > Metazoa > Chordata > Mammalia > Afrosoricida > Tenrecidae > Tenrec > Tenrec ecaudatus. The sequence continues at coordinate 284,580 of NW_027459647.1, forward strand.
AATGTGCCCGCTAGTTAACCTACATAGTCCAAGTGCCCGATAGGGAACCTACATAATCCAAGTGTCCGATAGGGAACCTACATAATCCAAGTGCCCGCTAGAGAACCTACATATTCCAAGTGCCCGCTAGGTAACCTAGATAGTCCAACAGCCCGATAGGTAACCTACATACTCCAAGTACCCGCTAGGTAACGTAGATAGTTCAAGTGCCAGCTAGGTAACCTAGATAGTCCAAGTGCCCGCTAGGTAACCTACAAAGTCTAAGTGCCCGCTAGGTAATCTATATAGTCCAAATGCCCGCTAGGGAGCCTACATAGTCCAAATGCCCGCTAGGTAACCTAGATAGTCCAAGTGCCCGCTAGGGATCCTTCATAATACAAGTGCCTGTTAGGTAACCTAGATAGTCCAAGTGCCTGCTAGTTAACCTAGATTGTCCTAGTGCCCGTTAGTTAACCTAGATAGTCCAAGTGCCCACTAGGGGACATACATAGTCCAAGTGCCCACTAGGTAACCTAGATAGTCCAAGTGCGAGCTAGGGTATGTACATATTCCGAGTGCCTGCTAGGAAACCTAGATAGTCCAAGTGGCCGCTAGTTAACCTACATAGTCCAAGGGCCCGCTAGTTAACCTACATAGTCCAAGGTCTGCTAGTTAACCTAGATAGTCCAAGTGCCCGCTAGTTAACTTACATAGTACAAGGGCCCGCTAGTTGACCTAGATAGTCCAAGTGCCCGCTAGTTAACCTAGATAGTCAATGTGCCCACTAGTTAACCTAAGTAGTACAAATGTCCGATAGGGATCCTACATAGTCCAACTGCCCGCTAGGTAACCTACATATTCCAAGTGCCCGTTCGTTAACCTAGATAGTCCAAGTGCCCACTAGGTTACCTAGACAGTCCAAGTGCCCGCTAGGTTACCTACATAGTCCAAGTGCCTGTTCGTTAACCTAGACAGTCCAAGTGCCCGCTAGGTGACCTAGACAGTCCATGTGCCCGCTAGGTAACCTACATAGTCCAAGTGCCCTTTAGGGATCCTTCATAATCCAAGTGCCCGTTAGTTAACCTAGATAGTCCAAGTGCCCTCTAGGTAACCTACATAGTCTAAGTTCCCGATGGTAACCTAAATAGTCCAAATGCCCGCTAGGGAAACTACATAGTCCAAGTGCCTGCTAGTAAACCTACATAATCCATGGGCCCGCTACTTAACCTACACAGTGCAAGGACCCGCTAGTTAACCTAGAACATGGAAGTGTCCGCTAGTTAACCTACATAGTCCACGTACCCGCTAGGTAACCTAGATAGTCCAATTCCCACTAGGGGACGTACATAGTCCAAGTGCCCGCTAGGTCACCTATATAGTCCAAGTGCACGCTAGGGTATGTACATAGTCCGAGTGCCTGCTAGAAAACCTAGATAGTCCAAGTGCCCGCTAGTTAACCTACATAGTCCAAGGGCCCGCTAGTTAACCTACATAGTCCAAGGTCTGCTAGTTAACCTAGATAGTCCAAGTGCCCGCTAGTTAACCTACATAGTACAAGGGCCCGCTAGTTGACCTAGATAGTCCAAGTGCCCGCTAGTTAACCTGGATAGTCAATGTGCCCACTAGTTACCTAAGTAGTACAAATGTCCGATAGGGATCCTACATAGTCCAACTGCCCGCTAGGTAACCTACATAGTCCAAGTGCCCGTTCGTTAACCTAGATAGTCAAAGTGCCCGCTAGGTAACCTAGACAGTCCATGTGCCCGCTAAGTTACCTACATAGTCCAAGTGCCCGTTCGTTAACCTAGAAAGTCCAAGTGCCCACTAGGTTTCCTAGACAGTCCAAGTGCCCGCTAGTTAACCTACATAGTCCAAGTGCCCGATAGGGAACCTACATAATCCAAGTGCCCGATAGGGAACCTACATAATCCAAGTGCCCGCTAGGGAACCTAAATGGTCCAAGTGTTCGCTTGGCAACCTACATAGTCCAAGTGCCCGCTAGTTAACCTACATGGTCCAAGGTCCGCTACATAACCTAGATTGTCCAAGTGCTCGCTAGTTAACCTACATAGTACAAGGGCCCGCTTGTTGACCTAGATAGTCCAAGTGCCCGCTAGTTAACCTAAGTAGTAAAAATGTCGCATAGGGATCCTACATAGTCCAAGTGCCCGCTAGGTAACCTACATAGTCCAAGTCCCCGCTAGGTAACCTAGACTGTCCATGTGCCCGCTAGGTAACCTAGATAGTCCAAGTGCCCGCTAGGTTACCTACATAGTCCAAGTCCCCGTTCGTTAACCTAGATAGTTCAAGTGCCCGCTAGGTTACCTAGACAGTCAATGTGCCCGCTAGTTAACCTACATAGTCCAAGTGCCCGATAGGGAACCTACATAATCCAAGTGTCCGATAGGGAACCTACATAATCCAAGTGCCCGCTAGAGAACCTACATATTCCAAGTGCCCGCTAGGTAACCTAGATAGTCCAACAGCCCGATAGGTAACCTACATACTCCAAGTACCCGCTAGGTAACGTAGATAGTTCAAGTGCCAGCTAGGTAACCTAGATAGTCCAAGTGCCCGCTAGGTAACCTACAAAGTCTAAGTGCCCGCTAGGTAATCTATATAGTCCAAATGCCCGCTAGGGAGCCTACATAGTCCAAATGCCCGCTAGGTAACCTAGATAGTCCAAGTGCCCGCTAGGGATCCTTCATAATACAAGTGCCTGTTAGGTAACCTAGATAGTGCAAGTGCCTGCTAGTTAACCTAGATTGTCCTAGTGCCCGTTAGTTAACCTAGATAGTCCAAGTGCCCACTAGGGGACATACATAGTCCAAGTGCCCACTAGGTAACCTAGATAGTCCAAGTGCGAGCTAGGGTATGTACATATTCCGAGTGCCTGCTAGGAAACCTAGATAGTCCAAGTGGCCGCTAGTTAACCTACATAGTCCAAGGGCCCGCTAGTTAACCTACATAGTCCAAGGTCTGCTAGTTAACCTAGATAGTCCAAGTGCCCGCTAGTTAACTTACATAGTACAAGGGCCCGCTAGTTGACCTAGATAGTCCAAGTGCCCGCTAGTTAACCTAGATAGTCAATGTGCCCACTAGTTAACCTAAGTAGTACAAATGTCCGATAGGGATCCTACATAGTCCAACTGCCCGCTAGGTAACCTACATATTCCAAGTGCCCGTTCGTTAACCTAGATAGTCCAAGTGCCCACTAGGTTACCTAGACAGTCCAAGTGCCCGCTAGGTTACCTACATAGTCCAAGTGCCTGTTCGTTAACCTAGACAGTCCAAGTGCCCGCTAGGTGACCTAGACAGTCCATGTGCCCGCTAGGTAACCTACATAGTCCAAGTGCCCTTTAGGGATCCTTCATAATCCAAGTGCCCTTTAGTTAACCTAGATAGTCCAAGTGCCCTCTAGGTAACCTACATAGTCTAAGTTCCCGATGGTAACCTAAATAGTCCAAATGCCCGCTAGGGAAACTACATAGTCCAAGTGCCTGCTAGTAAACCTACATAATCCATGGGCCCGCTACTTAACCTACACAGTGCAAGGACCCGCTAGTTAACCTAGAACATGGAAGTGTCCGCTAGTTAACCTACATAGTCCACGTACCCGCTAGGTAACCTAGATAGTCCAATTCCCACTAGGGGACGTACATAGTCCAAGTGCCCGCTAGGTCACCTATATAGTCCAAGTGCACGCTAGGGTATGTACATAGTCCGAGTGCCTGCTAGAAAACCTAGATAGTCCAAGTGGCCGCTTGTTAACCTACATAGTCCAAGGGCCCGCTAGTTAACCTAAATAGTCCAAGGTCCGCTAGCTAACCTAGATAGTCCAAGTGCCCGCTAGTTAACCTACATAGTACAAGGGCCCGCTAGTTGACCTACATAGTCCAAGTGCCCGCTAGTTAACCTAGATAGTCAAAGTGCCCGCTAGTTAACCTAAGTAGTACAAATGTCCTATAGGGATCCTACATAGTCCAAGTGCCCGCTAGGTAACCTACATCGTCCAAGTGCCCGTTCGACAACCTAGATAGTCAAAGTGCCCGCTAGGTAACCTAGACAGTCCAAGTGCCCGCTATGTTACCTACATAGTCCAAGTGCCCGTTCGTTAACCTTGATAGTCCAAGTGCCCGCTAGGTTACTTAGACAGTCCAAGTGCCCGCTAGTAAACCTACATAGTCCATGTGCCCGATAGGGAACCTACATAATCCAAGTGCCCGATAGGGAACCTACATAATCCAAGTGCCCGCTAGGGAACCTACATAGTCCAATTGCCCGCTAGGCAACCTACATAATCCAAGTGCCCGTTAGTTGACCTAGATAGTCAAAGTGCCTGCTAGGTAACCTACATAGTCCAAGTTCCAGATGGTAACCTTAATAGTCCAAATGCCCCCTCGGGAAACTACATAGTCCAATGCCCGCTAGTTAACCTAGATAGTCCAAGTGCCTGCTAGTAAACCTACATAATTCATGGGCCTGCTAGTTAACCTACATAGTCCAAGTGCCCGCTAGGTAACCTAGATAATCCAAGTGCCCTTTAGGGATCCTTCATAATCCAAGTGCATGCTAGGTAACCTAGATAGTCCAAGTGCCCGCTAGTTAACTTAGATAGTCCTAGTGCCCGTTATTTAACCTAGATAATCCAAGTGCCCACAAGGGGACGTACATAGTCCAAGTGCCCACTAGGAAACCTAGATAGTCCAAGTGCGCGCTAGGGTATGTACATACTCCGAGTGCCTGCTAGGAAACCTAGATAGTCCAAGTGTCCCCTAGTTAACCTACATAGTTCAAGGTCAGCTAGTTAACCTAGATAGTCCAAGTGTCCGCTAGTTAACCTACATAGTACAAGGGCCCGCTAGTTGACCTAGATAGTCCAAGTGCCCGCTAATTAACCTAAGTAGTACAAGTCCCCGCTAGGTATCCTACATAGTCCAAGTGCCCGCTAGTTAACCTACATAGTCCAAGTCCCTGCTAGGTAACCTAGACAGTCCAAGTGACCATTAGGTTACCTATATAGTCCAAGTGCCCGTTCGTTAACCTACATAGTCCAAGTGCCTGCTAGGCAACCTAAATAGTCCAAGTGCCCGCTAGGGAACCTACATAGGCCAAGTACCCGCTAGGTAACCTAGATAGTCCAATTGTCCGTTAGCTAACCTAGATAGTCGAAGTGTCCGCTAGTTAACCTACATAGTCCAAGTGCCCGTTCGTTAACCTAGATAGGCCAAATGCCCGCTAGGTAACCTAGACAGTCCAAGTGCCCGCTAAGTTACCTACATAGTCCAAGTGCACGTTCGTTAACCTAGATAGTCCAAGTGCCCGCTGGTAACTTACATAGTCCAAGGGACCGGTAGTTAACCTTGATATTCCTATGGCCCGCTAGAGAACCTACATAGTCCAAGTGCCCGTTAGTTAACCTAGATATTCCAAGTGCCCGCTAGGTAACCTAGATAGTCCAACAGCCCGATAGGTAACCTACATACTCCAAGTACCCGCTAGGTAACGTAGATAGTTCAAGTGCCAGCTAGGTAACCTAGATAGTCCAAGTGCCCGCTAGGTAACCTACAAAGTCTAAGTGCCCGCTAGGTAATCTATATAGTCCAAATGCCCGCTAGGGAGCCTACATAGTCCAAATGCCCGCTAGGTAACCTAGATAGTCCAAGTGCCCGCTAGGGATCCTTCATAATACAAGTGCCTGTTAGGTAACCTAGATAGTCCAAGTGCCTGCTAGTTAACCTAGATTGTCCTAGTGCCCGTTAGTTAACCTAGATAGTCCAAGTGCCCTCTAGGGGACATACATAGTCCAAGTGCCCACTAGGTAACCTAGATAGTCCAAGTGCGAGCTAGGGTATGTACATAGTCCAAGTGCCTGCTAGGAAACCTAGATAGTCCAAGTGCCCGCTAGTTAACCTACATAGTCCAAGGGCCCGCTAGTTAACCTACATAGTCCAAGGTCTGCTAGTTAACCTAGATAGTCCAAGTGCCCGCTAGTTAACCTACATAGTACAAGGGCCCGCTAGTTGACCTAGATAGTCCAAGTGCCCGCTAGTTAACCTGGATAGTCAATGTGCCCACTAGTTACCTAAGTAGTACAAATGTCCGATAGGGATCCTACATAGTCCAACTGCCCGCTAGGTAACCTACATAGTCCAAGTGCCCGTTCGTTAACCTAGATAGTCAAAGTGCCCGCTAGGTAACCTAGACAGTCCATGTGCCCGCTAGGTTACCTACATAGTCCAAGTGCCCGTTCGTTAACCTAGAAAGTCCAAGTGCCCACTAGGTTTCCTAGACAGTCCAAGTGCCCGCTAGTTAACCTACATAGTCCAAGTGCCCGATAGGGAACCTACATAATCCAAGTGCCCGATAGGGAACCTACATAATCCAAGTGCCCGCTAGGGAACCTAAATAGTCCAAGTGTTCGCTTGGCAACCTACATAGTCCAAATGCCCGCTAGTTAACCTACATGGTCCAAGGTCCGCTACATAACCTAGATTGTCCAAGTGCTCGCTAGTTAACCTACATAGTACAAGGGCCCGCTTGTTGACCTAGATAGTCCAAGTGCCCGCTAGTTAACCTAAGTAGTAAAAATGTCGCATAGGGATCCTACATAGTCCAAGTGCCCGCTAGGTAACCTACATAGTCCAAGTCCCCGCTAGGTAACCTAGACTGTCCATGTGCCCGCTAGGTAACCTAGATAGTCCAAGTGCCCGCTAGGTTACCTACATAGTCCAAGTCCCCGTTCGTTAACCTAGATAGTTCAAGTGCCCGCTAGGTTACCTAGACAGTCCATGTGCCCGCTAGTTAACCTACATAGTCCAAGTGCCCGATAGGGAACCTACATAATCCAAGTGTCCGATAGGGAACCTACATAATCCAAGTGCCCGCTAGAGAACCTACATAGTCCAAGTGCCCGTTAGTTAACCTAGATAGTCAAAGTGCCTGCTAGGTAAACTAGATAGTCCAAGTGCCCGCTAGGTAACCTACATAGTCCAAGTTCCCGATGGTAACCTAAATATTCCAAATGCCCGCCAGGGAAAGTACATAGTCCAAGTGCCCGCTAGTTAACATAGATAGTCCAAGTGCCTGCTAGTAAACTTACATAATCCATGGGCCCGCTAGTTAACCTACATAGTGCAAGGGCCCGCTAGTTAACCTAGATCGTGCAAATGTCCGCAAGTTAACCTACATAGTCCAAGTGCCCAATAGGTAACCTAGATAGTCCAAGTGCCCTTTAGGGATCCTTCATAATGCAAGTGCCTGCTAGGTAACCTAGATAGTCCAAGTGCCCGCTAGTTAACCTAGATAGTCCTGGTGCCCGTTAGTTAACCTAGATAGTCCAAGTGCCCACTAGGGGACGTACATAGTCCAAGTGCCTGCGAAGTAACCTAGATAGTCCAAGTGCGCGCTAGGGTATGTACATAGTCCGACTGCCTGCTAGGAAACCTAGATAATCCAAGTGCCCGCTAGTTAAACTACATAGTCCAAGGGCCGGCTTGTTAACCTACATAGTCCAAGGTCCGCTAGTTAACCTAGATATTCCAAGTGCCCGCTAGTTAACCTACATAGTACAAGTGCCCGCTAGTTAACCTAGATAGTCAAAGTGCCCGCTAGTTAACCTAAGTAGTACAAATGTCCGATAGGGATCCTACATAGTCCAAGTGCCCGCTAGGTAACCTACATAGTCCAAGTGCCCGTTCGTTAACCTAGATAGTTCACGTGCCTGCTAGGTAACCTACATAGTCCAAGTTCCCGATGGTAACCTAAATAGTCCAAATGCCCGCTAGGCAACCTACATAGTCCAAGTACCCGCTAGTTAACCTACATAGTCCAAGTGCCCGCTAGGTAACCTAGATAGTCCAAGGGCCCGCTAGGGATCCTTCATATTCCAAGTTCCTGTTAGGTAACCAAGATAGTCCAAGTACCCGCTAGTTAACCTAGATAGTCAAAGTGCCCGCTAGTTAACCTAAGTAGTACAAATGTCCGATAGGGATCCTACATAGTCCAAGTGCCCGCTAGGTAACCTACATAGTCCAAGTGCCCGTTCGTTAACCTAGATAGTTCACGTGCCTGCTAGGTAACCTACATAGTCCAAGTTCCCGATGGTAACCTAAATAGTCCAAATGCCCGCTAGGCAACCTACATAGTCCAAGTACCCGCTAGTTAACCTACATAGTCCAAGTGCCCGCTAGGTAACCTAGATAGTCCAAGGGCCCGCTAGGGATCCTTCATATTCCAAGTTCCTGTTAGGTAACCAAGATAGTCCAAGTACCCGCTAGTTAACCTAGATAGTCCTAGTGCCCGTTAGTTAACCTAGATAGTCCAAGTGCCCACTAGGGGACATACATAGTCCAAGTGCCCGCTAGGTAACCTAGATAGTCCAAGTGAGAGCTAGGGTATGTACATATTCCGAGTGCCTGCTAGGAAACCTAGATAGTCCAAGTGCCCGCTAGTCAACCTACATAGTCCAAGGGCCCGCTAGTTAACCTACATAGTCCAAGGTCTGCTAGTTAACCTAGATAGTCCAAGTGCCCGCTAGTTAACCTACATAGTACAAGGGCCCGCTAGTTGACCTAGATAGTCCAAGTGCCCGCTAGTTAACCTAGATAGTCAATGTGCCCACTAGTTAACCTAAGTAGTACAAATGTCCGATAGGGATCCTACATAGTCCAACTGCCCGCTAGGTAACCTACATAGTCCAAGTGCCCGTTCGTTAACCTAGATAGTCCAAGTGCCCACTAGGTTACCTAGACAGTCCAAGTGCCCGCTAGGTTACCTACATAGTCCAAGTGCCTGTTCGTTAACCTAGACAGTCCAAGTGCACGCTAGGTGACCTAGACAGTCCATGTGCCCGCTAGGTAACCTACATAGTCCAAGTGCCCTTTAGGGATCCTTCATAATCCAAGTGCCCGTTAGTTAACCTAGATAGTCCAAGTGCCCTCTAGGTAACCTACATAGTCTAAGTTCCCGATGGTAACCTAAATAGTCCAAATGCCCGCTAGGGAAACTACATAGTCCAAGTGCCTGCTAGTAAACCTACATAATCCATGGGCCCGCTACTTAACCTACACAGTGCAAGGACCCGCTAGTTAACCTAGAACGTGGAAGTGTCCGCTAGTTAACCTACATAGTCCACGTACCCGCTAGGTAACCTAGATAGTCCAATTCCCACTAGGGGACGTACATAGTCCAAGTGCACGCTAGGGTATGTACATAGTCCGAGTGCCTGCTAGAAAACCTAGATAGTCCAAGTGGCCGCTTGTTAACCTACATAGTCCAAGGGCCCGCTAGTTAACCTAAATAGTCCAAGGTCCGCTAGGTAACCTAGATAGTCCAAGTGCCCGCTAGTTAACCTACATAGTACAAGGGCCCGCTAGTTGACCTACATAGTCCAAGTGCCCGCTAGTTAACCTAGATAGTCAAAGTGCCCGCTAGTTAACCTAAGTAGTACAAATGTCCTATAGGGATCCTACATAGTCCAAGTGCCCGCTAGGTAACCTACATCGTCCAAGTGCCCGTTCGACAACCTAGATAGTCAAAGTGCCCGCTAGGTAACCTAGACAGTCCAAGTGCCCGCTATGTTACCTACATAGTCCAAGTGCCCGTTCGTTAACCTTGATAGTCCAAGTCCCCGCTAGGTTACTTAGACAGTCCAAGTGCCCGCTAGTAAACCTACATAGTCCATGTGCCCGATAGGGAACCTACATAATCCAAGTGCCCGATAGGGAACCTACATAATCCAAGTGCCCGCTAGGGAACCTACATAGTCCAATTGCCCGCTAGGCAACCTACATAATCCAAGTGCCCGTTAGTTGACCTAGATAGTCAAAGTGCCTGCTAGGTAACCTAGATAGTCCAAGTGACCGCTAGGTAACCTACATAGTCCAAGTTCCAGATGGTAACCTTAATAGTCCAAATGCCCCCTCGGGAAACTACATAGTCCAATGCCCGCTAGTTAACCTAGATAGTCCAAGTGCCTGCTAGTAAACCTACATAATTCATGGGCCTGCTAGTTAACCTACATAGTCCAAGTGCCCGCTAGGTAACCTAGATAATCCAAGTGCCCTTTAGGGATCCTTCATAATCCAAGTGCATGCTAGGTAACCTAGATAGTCCAAGTGCCCGCTAGTTAACCTAGATAGTCCTAGTGCCCGTTATTTAACCTAGATAATCCAAGTGCCCACAAGGGGACGTACATAGTCCAAGTGCCCACTAGGAAACCTAGATAGTCCAAGTGCGCGCTAGGGTATGTACATACTCCGAGTGCCTGCTAGGAAACCTAGATAGTCCAAGTGTCCCCTAGTTAACCTACATAGTTCAAGGTCAGCTAGTTAACCTAGATAGTCCAAGTGTCCGCTAGTTAACCTACATAGTACAAGGGCCCGCTAGTTGACCTAGATAGTCCAAGTGCCCGCTAATTAACCTAAGTAGTACAAGTCCCCGCTAGGTATCCTACATAGTCCAAGTGCCCGCTAGTTAACCTACATAGTCCAAGTCCCTGCTAGGTAACCTAGACAGTCCAAGTGACCATTAGGTTACCTATATAGTCCAAGTGCCCGTTCGTTAACCTACATAGTCCAAGTGCCTGCTAGGCAACCTAAATAGTCCAAGTGCCCGCTAGGGAACCTACATAGGCCAAGTACCCGCTAGGTAACCTAGATAGTCCAATTGTCCGTTAGCTAACCTAGATAGTCGAAGTGTCCGCTAGTTAACCTACATAGTCCAAGTGCCCGTTCGTTAACCTAGATAGGCCAAATGCCCGCTAGGTAACCTAGACAGTCCAAGTGCCCGCTAAGTTACCTACATAGTCCAAGTGCACGTTCGTTTACCTAGATAGTCCAAGTGCCCGCTGGTAACTTACATAGTCCAAGGGACCGGTAGTTAACCTTGATAGTCCTATGGCCCGCTAGAGAACCTACATAGTCCAAGTGCCCGTTAGTTAACCTAGATATTCCAAGTGCCCGCTAGGTAACCTAGATAGTCCAACAGCCCGATAGGTAACCTACATACTCCAAGTACCCGCTAGGTAACGTAGATAGTTCAAGTGCCAGCTAGGTAACCTAGATAGTCCAAGTGCCCGCTAGGTAACCTACAAAGTCTAAGTGCCCGCTAGGTAATCTATATAGTCCAAATGCCCGCTAGGGAGCCTACATAGTCCAAATGCCCGCTAGGTAACCTAGATAGTCCAAGTGCCCGCTAGGGATCCTTCATAATACAAGTGCCTGTTAGGTAACCTAGATAGTCCAAGTGCCTGCTAGTTAACCTAGATTGTCCTAGTGCCCGTTAGTTAACCTAGATAGTCCAAGTGCCCACTAGGGGACATACATAGTCCAAGTGCCCACTAGGTAACCTAGATAGTCCAAGTGCGAGCTAGGGTATGTACATATTCCGAGTGCCTGCTAGGAAACCTAGATAGTCCAAGTGCCCGCTAGTTAACCTACATAGTCCAAGGGCCCGCTAGTTAACCTACATAGTCCAAGGTCTGCTAGTTAACCTAGATAGTCCAAGTGCCCGCTAGTTAACCTACATAGTACAAGGGCCCACTAGTTGACCTAGATAGTCCAAGTGCCCGCTAGTTAACCTAGATAGTCAATGTGCCCACTAGTTAACCTAAGTAGTACAAATGTCCGATAGGGATCCTACATAGTCCTACTGCCCGCTAGGTAACCTACATAGTCCAAGTGCCCGTTCGTTAACCTAGATAGTCCAAGTGCCCACTAGGTTACCTAGACAGTCCAAGTGCCCGCTAGGTTACCTACATAGTCCAAGTGCCTGTTCGTTAACCTAGACAGTCCAAGTGCTCGCTAGGTGACCTAGACAGTCCATGTGCCCGCTAGGTAACCTACATAGTCCAAGTGCCCTTTAGGGATCCTTCATAATCCAAGTGCCCGTTAGTTAACCTAGATAGTCCAAGTGCCCTCTAGGTAACCTACATAGTCTAAGTTCCCGATGGTAACCTAAATAGTCCAAATGCCCGCTAGGGAAACTACATAGTCCAAGTGCCTGCTAGTAAACCTACATAATCCATGGGCCCGCTACTTAACCTACACAGTGCAAGGACCCGCTAGTTAACCTAGAACGTGGAAGTGTCCGCTAGTTAACCTACATAGTCCACGTACCCGCTAGGTAACCTAGATAGTCCAATTCCCACTAGGGGACGTACATAGTCCAAGTGCACGCTAGGGTATGTACATAGTCCGAGTGCCTGCTAGAAAACCTAGATAGTCCAAGTGGCCGCTTGTTAACCTACATAGTCCAAGGGCCCGCTAGTTAACCTAAATAGTCCAAGGTCCGCTAGGTAACCTAGATAGTCCAAGTGCCCGCTAGTTAACCTACATAGTACAAGGGCCCGCTAGTTGACCTACATAGTCCAAGTGCCCGCTAGTTAACCTAGATAGTCAAAGTGCCCGCTAGTTAACCTAAGTAGTACAAATGTCCTATAGGGATCCTACATAGTCCAAGTGCCCGCTAGGTAACCTACATCGTCCAAGTGCCCGTTCGACAACCTAGATAGTCAAAGTGCCCGCTAGGTAACCTAGACAGTCCAAGTGCCCGCTATGTTACCTACATAGTCCAAGTGCCCGTTCGTTAACCTTGATAGTCCAAGTCCCCGCTAGGTTACTTAGACAGTCCAAGTGCCCGCTAGTAAACCTACATAGTCCATGTGCCCGATAGGGAACCTACATAATCCAAGTGCCCGATAGGGAACCTACATAATCCAAGTGCCCGCTAGGGAACCTACATAGTCCAATTGCCCGCTAGGCAACCTACATAATCCAAGTGCCCGTTAGTTGACCTAGATAGTCAAAGTGCCTGCTAGGTAACCTAGATAGTCCAAGTGACCGCTAGGTAACCTACATAGTCCAAGTTCCAGATGGTAACCTTAATAGTCCAAATGCCCCCTCGGGAAACTACATAGTCCAATGCCCGCTAGTTAACCTAGATAGTCCAAGTGCCTGCTAGTAAACCTACATAATTCATGGGCCTGCTAGTTAACCTACATAGTCCAAGTGCCCGCTAGGTAACCTAGATAATCCAAGTGCCCTTTAGGGATCCTTCATAATCCAAGTGCATGCTAGGTAACCTAGATAGTCCAAGTGCCCGCTAGTTAACCTAGATAGTCCTAGTGCCCGTTATTTAACCTAGATAATCCAAGTGCCCACAAGGGGACGTACATAGTCCAAGTGCCCACTAGGAAACCTAGATAGTCCAAGTGCGCGCTAGGGTATGTACATACTCCGAGTGCCTGCTAGGAAACCTAGATAGTCCAAGTGTCCCCTAGTTAACCTACATAGTTCAAGGTCAGCTAGTTAACCTAGATAGTCCAAGTGTCCGCTAGTTAACCTACATAGTACAAGGGCCCGCTAGTTGACCTAGATAGTCCAAGTGCCCGCTAATTAACCTAAGTAGTACAAGTCCCCGCTAGGTATCCTACATAGTCCAAGTGCCCGCTAGTTAACCTACATAGTCCAAGTCCCTGCTAGGTAACCTAGACAGTCCAAGTGACCATTAGGTTACCTATATAGTCCAAGTTCCCGTTCGTTAACCTACATAGTCCAAGTGCCTGCTAGGCAACCTAAATAGTCCAAGTGCCCGCTAGGGAACCTACATAGGCCAAGTACCCGCTAGGTAACCTAGATAGTCCAATTGTCCGTTAGCTAACCTAGATAGTCGAAGTGTCCGCTAGTTAACCTACATAGTCCAAGTGCCCGTTCGTTAACCTAGATAGGCCAAATGCCCGCTAGGTAACCTAGACAGTCCAAGTGCCCGCTAAGTTACCTACATAGTCCAAGTGCACGTTCGTTAACCTAGATAGTCCAAGTGCCCGCTGGTAACTTACATAGTCCAAGGGACCGGTAGTTAACCTTGATAGTCCTATGGCCCGCTAGAGAACCTACATAGTCCAAGTGCCCGTTAGTTAACCTAGATATTCCAAGTGCCCGCTAGGTAACCTAGATAGTCCAACAGCCCGATAGGTAACCTACATACTCCAAGTACCCGCTAGGTAACGTAGATAGTTCAAGTGCCAGCTAGGTAACCTAGATAGTCCAAGTGCCCGCTAGGTAACCTACAAAGTCTAAGTGCCCGCTAGGTAATCTATATAGTCCAAATGCCCGCTAGGGAGCCTACATAGTCCAAATGCCCGCTAGGTAACCTAGATAGTCCAAGTGCCCGCTAGGGATCCTTCATAATACAAGTGCCTGTTAGGTAACCTAGATAGTCCAAGTGCCTGCTAGTTAACCTAGATTGTCCTAGTGCCCGTTAGTTAACCTAGATAGTCCAAGTGCCCACTAGGGGACATACATAGTCCAAGTGCCCACTAGGTAACCTAGATAGTCCAAGTGCGAGCTAGGGTATGTACATAGTCCAAGTGCCTGCTAGGAAACCTAGATAGTCCAAGTGCCCGCTAGTTAACCTACAGAGTCCAAGGGCCCGCTAGTTAGCCTACATAGTCCAAGGTCTGCTAGTTAACCTAGATAGTCCAAGTGCCCGCTAGTTAACCTACATAGTACAAGGGCCCGCTAGTTGACCTAGATAGTCCAAGTGCCCGCTAGTTAACCTAGATAGTCAATGTGCCCACTAGTTACCTAAGTAGTACAAATGTCCGATAGGGATCCTACATAGTCCAACTGCCCGCTAGGTAACCTACATAGTCCAAGTGCCCGTTCGTTAACCTAGATAGTCAAAGTGCCCGCTAGGTAACCTAGACAGTCCATGTGCCCGCTAGGTTACCTACATAGTCCAAGTGCCCGTTCGTTAACCTAGATAGTCCAAGAGCCCACTAGGTTTCCTAGACAGTCCAAGTGCCCGCTAGTTAACCTACATAGTCCAAGTGCCCGATAGGGAACCTACATAATCCAAGTGCCCGATAGGGAACCTACATAATCCAAGTGCCCGCTAGGGAACCTAAATAGTCCAAGTGTTCGCTTGGCAACCTACATAGTCCAAGTGCCCGCTAGTTAACCTACATGGTCCAAGGTCCGCTACATAACCTAGATTGTCCAAGTGCTCGCTAGTTAACCTACATAGTACAAGGGCCCGCTTGTTGACCTAGATAGTCCAAGTGCCCGCTAGTTAACCTAAGTAGTAAAAATGTCGCATAGGGATCCTACATAGTCCAAGTGCCCGCTAGGTAACCTACATAGTCCAAGTCCCCGCTAGGTAACCTAGACTGTCCATGTGCCCGCTAGGTAACCTAGATAGTCCAAGTGCCCGCTAGGTTACCTACATAGTCCAAGTCCCCGTTCGTTAACCTAGATAGTTCAAGTGCCCGCTAGGTTACCTAGACAGTCCATGTGCCCGCTAGTTAACCTACATAGTCCAAGTGCCCGATAGGGAACCTACATAATCCAAGTGTCCGATAGGGAACCTACATAATCCAAGTGCCCGGTAGAGAACCTACATAGTCCAAGTGCCCGTTAGTTAACCTAGATAGTCAAAG